>NC_139606.1:9184075-9246575 GCF_964270895.1 Podarcis filfolensis | reverse complement strand
TGTTATTGGGCTACTCCTGCACACTGCACTTGGCTCTGATCAGCAGTGGGGGACTGCCAGCCCACAGACGTAACTAGGCATGCAAAGCTGTTTCCCCACAGCCATGCTATCCTGTCCCACACCTGATGTCTCATGCAAAAGAACAAGGGGAAGCGTAAGACGTGCTCCCAATTGTTCCTTGACAAGTGAGCTTTTCCTGACAGAAAGCTGAAGCCAAACTCAATAAAGCGGGGAGGGGAAACCCAATGCCCTGCGGACATTGTGGACACTACCATATGCAGCATCCCTGACCACTAGCCAATGAGAGAGAGGCATTTTCAGAAGCATCTCTCACATACCATCCTGCATCCCGCAGAGGAAAATTGGGACACAAGTCTTTCGGGCTGTGCTTCCGCACAAGTCATATGACTCAGGCAAGAGCACACACCCACACCCATAATGTTAGGATTGTCCTACTCTCGTGTAGGACCCTGGCAGAGACACATGCCCAACTGGCAAGTTCTCTCCCTCCTGATCTGTCGTTCGGGAGCTTCAAAAGCTTTCTTCAGCCCAAACATCACAGCAACTGATACCAAAAAGCATCAGTAATACCAAAACATCCTGTCTCCATCACTTCCCACACTGTGGAATGAAACCATACACCGTCATGTGATAGACAACAATCTCATGACTGCAAACACGGAGCAGGAATCCTAACACATAATGCCTGTCTTTTGGAGCTGTGCTCTCGTGGGAGCCAGGGAACTTGTTCGAGAGCAAAGCCCCCAAACCAGTGTCTTCTGTAATTCCAGGATGTCCTGTTCAAAGAGGGACAGTTGAAGGTATCCTCTCCCAGCCTGGAGGTTTGGATAACTTTATTTCAGCTGCAAAGACCCAGGGGCAAGGCATTTAAGGAGACCGGCGTGGTCCCAACTGTAGTTGATGGGTCATTAAATCAAGGCAACGACGATAAACACACTTATGATGAACTGTTTTCAAACAGCTTTGTATCCATTAGCAAGGTCGTGCGAAATTTATTTTTAAACAGCCATAAACTTCAGGACCTTCACTACTGGTGTTTTGTTTTTTTACATTCTGGAAAGGAAACAGAAGAACCTGAAGTCTTGAGCATCAAACATCATGGTTGTGCACATGGCTTCTGATAAGAGCCACATGTGCTGGATTAGATCTGCTTCAAGCTACAGATCTGAAGCTTTTTCACAAAGCAAGTTGGGATATTTAAAACATTGCATTTGGCAGGCAATACACCAGCAGGAAAGGGAGCCGTTGCTAACTCTTGTTCCCCACCAATGGCTAGGACTGGACTGCCCTGACAGATGGCCATGGCTGTAGCCCAGTCCTGTCTGGGGATATTATTATACTCCTTGCTTCTAGGCAGAACATTTTTGCTTTATATAGTCTTCTGCTGCCCGGGATGCATATTTTGCTGGCTTGCTGCCTTTTGAGGATTCTGGTGCCTTACGTTTGTGTAGCCTCCGCAGTTAGTTTTAATTTTCTGCCGTTCAAGAAACTAAGGCTGTGATCAAAAACCCATTTGCTTGGGACTTGGAGTAAGCCCCACTGAATCCAATAGGACTTTTTCTGAGTAGGGTTGGTTAGGAATGTGCTGCAAACTCTCAGGAGAAGAGCTTTTGTTTTTGGACAGGTGGGCTCTGTCTCTTGCCTCCACCATCTCATTCCTCCTTTCCAATTCATGCATTCATTCATGTTGTTGTTTAGTCGTTTAGTCGTGTCCGACTCTTCGTGACCCCATGGACCAGAGCATGCCAGGCACTCCTGTCTTCCACTGCCTCCCGCACTTTGGTCAAACTCATGCTGGTAGCTTCGAGAACACTGTCCAGCCATCTCGTCCTCTGTCGTCCCCTTCTCCTTGTGCCCTCCATCTTTCCCAACATCAGGGTCTTTTCCAGGGAGTCTTCTCTTCTCATGAGGTGGCCAAAGTATTGGAGCCTCAGCTTCAGGATCTGTCCTTCCAGTGAGCACTCAGGGCTGATTTCCTTCAGAATGGATAGGTTTGATCTTCTTGCAGTCCATGGGACTCTCAAGAGTCTCCTCCAGCACCATAATTCAAAAGCATCAATTCTTCGGCGATCAGCCTTCTTTATGGTCCCCTTCATGGATCACTGCCTTGCCATGGCGAAAGGGCTTGAATAACTCAGAGAAGCTATGAGCTATGCTGTGCAGGGCCACGCAAGATGAACAGGTCATAGTGGAGAGTTTTGACCAAACATGATCCACCTGGAGGAGGAACCGGCAGGCCACTCCAGTATCCCTGCCAAGAAAACTCCATGGACAAAGACAACAGGCATTTATTCATACGCTTTGATATACACCCAACACTACCCCACTTCTTCCGGTGAGTCCATTCCTCTTTTGAAATAGACTTTCTCACTTTCAGTACACCTGGAAGCGGGTAGCTGTGTTCTTTGCAGGAGCAAAAGAGCACTCATGAAGTCCTGCTGCATCAGACCAAAGGCCTATCTCAAGGGGTTGACAAACCTGCAGCCCTCCATGTGTTGTTGGGGCTGCAACTCCCATCATGCTTTTCAAAAGTGACCCACAGATAGGGTTACCACCTGTCTGTAAAAAAACGGGATTGCCCTGCTTTGAGACAAAAGTGTCCCCTGTCCTGTTTGCACTTCCCACCGATCTAGTATGGTGCAAGTCCACCACCACTTGGCTGTTAGTTTCTGTTTTGCCACTGAGCAGCTGCTTGGAGTCACAGGACTCTGTTTACATTCCAGGGCTTCCAGGCTGCTGGAAGTCTCACGGGAAGGGAGGCAGGATGTGACGTTAGTGGTTTCCTCTTTCCTTTGCTCCTTTGTTTCAGTTGCTCTCTGCTTTCATAGAGAGAGGATGTCTTTTCTGTCTGCGTAGAAAACTCTTTACAATGTAGCCCAAACCTCTCGTCTCTTCCCTGTGCTGGGAACTCTGCTGAATAGAATGTGCCTTGGCGCCTCATCAAAGGCTCGAGGTCGTTAATTATTCGCCAAAGGCAATTCCGGAGACTCGGCCGGAAAATGGAGCTTTATCAGCTTGGCCGAGTGGAGATTCCGACATTGGCCCCCTCTGCCATCCCAACCTGACCTCCCCTCCTCCCTACTTCCTACTTCCTCCCCCTCTGCACTTGAATCTCTTCTGACACCAGCATGGGCGCGACACTGGAGCTGTGGCTTGTCACCTGTGGGATCCAGCTGTCTACCCTGGTCCCTGTCCATCTTACATGAGTTGAGGGGAAGAACAGGGCCAGGGTGGTGTGGGAAGCAGAAGACCGAATTCGGGGAGGTTTTGGTATCATGAGTGTGTGTGTGCCCCCCAATCCCCACCCCCATAACCTGTCCTTTATTTTGCCCAGCCTGTCCCATATTTTGCCCAACCAAAGGTGGCATCCTTACCCTCAGAGGGTGGTCCCTTTTGCATCCAGGCCAATGGACAAAAGTGTTTCTTACATCAGTGGGTTTCCCAAACATGGGTCTCCAGTTGTTTTGGGACTACAGCTCCCATGTTCCCTAGCTAGCAGGACCAGTGGTTGGGGATGATGGGAACTGTAGTCCAAAAACAGCTGGAGACTCAAGTTTGGGGAACCCTGGTGTAGACCAATACTATGCTAGATGGGCCACAGTCAATACAGTAGTACCTCTACTTACGAACGCGATTCATTTCGGGGTGCCATTCACACCCCAAAAAGTCCATAAGTAGAGTGCTGCTACTGCACGTGCATGAAGCGCTATAGAGTGCTTCTGCGTATGCGCAAAGCGCGTAGAGCACTTCTGCGCGCATGCGGCGAACCCGGAAGTAAAGACATTCATAACCTGAAAAGCCGCAACGTGAAGCAAACGTAACACAAGGTATGACTGTAGTTCTATATAAGGTAGCTTCCTAGATTTAGGAGCAAAACAACCAGTGTTTCATATTCAGTTTGCTGCTAATTTGCCACTGATGTAAAAAGTATGATCCCAGAGCCTACATCATTTGTTTGTGGGCAAACTAACACTGTGCTGTGTGTATAGTAACAATGCTTGCATACTTAGGATCTAGCCATACTTGGCTAGATCCTAAATGTGCAAGCACTTTTGCATTCCACTCCTACATTATTTGTAGTGGCACATCTACGCCTGTGGCATTGCGACTGTGCCCCAAGTGGACCAGTCACCATCACCTTAATCTGCACTTTTGCAGACACGAAGTGCCACTGGGCTAAACTTCAACTTTTTGCTGCGTGGAAGTACTCCATGCTTCACACACTTAGCCAAGAACACACATAAGTAGACAGATCAGCTGGTGGCATTTAGAAAGTGCAGACACATAAGCCCAGAGTGATGGTGAGCAAGGGCAAGCATAAGCCCAAAGGGTTGTAAACAGATAAAATGTCCTCTCCGCTTCCAGAAGAATGGAGCCCATTTTCGGATTATCTGAGAAAATATTATAGCCAAATGAAATCGCAGGCAGGACTTGAAATATAAGGAAAGGAACGAGAGCAATAAAGGAATGTAATATGGGGTCTATGTTTTAGAGAAATATCACCTGTATGTCATCAGATGAATGATCTGAATAGAAACATCATGGAAGTAAGGATGGGAAGTCAAAAATTTAAATAATTTAAAATTTTAATTTTAATTTTAATTTTTAAATTGAATTTGTTAAATGGTTTGAAAACTAATTAAAAGATTATTTGGGGGGGGAGACTGTCCTCTCCCTGCCACCAATAAGAGGAAAGGACCAATGTTGTCAGAGACAGGTTCAAACTCTGCCTTCAGACCCACCTGAATGCCACAGAAACAATGAGCAGAGAGGTGTGATGGCCTGGGAATCCGATTCAGAGGCTGAACTGGAGGAATCCCAGCCTGCACAGGAGTCCCCGCCTCCAGGGCCGGCTGAGCTGGGGCAGGGCCTTGGATCTGAAGCACCTGCACCTGTGCCGGATCCTCAGGAGCAGGCACCAGGTGATTCCACTCTGGCTCCGGAGATGATTGAGGACACAGTGCCTACAGGTGCACCTCTCCCAGCCCTGTCAGGGGAAGGTGAGTCTCCCCCTGGGTCCAGTAACCCTCCAGCCTCTCCTGAGCTGCAGAGGCTCAGGGCAGAGAGGCGGAGGGAATTGGTTTCTCCTAGGAGGAGAAGGCCAGGAGAGGCGGGTCTCCTGGGGGCCGGGACCGCCCCTGGCCTCAGAGAAGATAAAGGCCAGTCAGCCCAGTCCCAGGTTGCGGGAGCAACGTCGTTGAATACCTGCTTCTGCCTGGACCCAGACCTGTACTTCCAGAGTTCCCGTCCCCGCCCGGCTTCCTGCTTCGGACCCCGCCTCGCTCTTTGTGAACTGTTTCCAGACTCGTGACCCAGGACCGGACTTTGACCACGCCAACGGTAACCTTCCCTCCGGGACCAGCACAGAGATGTGGATCAGACAGTAGAGTGTGCCTCTCTAGGCATCTGTTCAGGACAGGGCTGGCGCTGTGGTCTAAACCACAGAGCCTAGGACTTGCCGATCAGAAGGTCGGCGGTTCAAATCCCCGCGACGGGGTGAGCTCCCGTTGCTCGGTCCCAGCTCCTGTCAACCTAGCAGTTCAAAAGCACACCAGTGCAAGTAGATAAATAGGTACCGCTCTGGCGGGAAGATAAATGGTGTTTCCGTGTGCTGCTCTGGTTTCGCCAGAAGCGGCTTAGTCATGCTGGCCACATGGCCTGGGAAAACTGTCTGCGGACAAACGTCGGCTCCCTTGGCCAATAATGCAAGATGAGCGCCGCAACCCCAGAGTCGTACATGATTGGACTTGACTGTCAGGGGTCCTTTACTTTTTTTAAGGCATCTGTTCACACAGTGGTGGGTTTATGTTTATGTGCAGTGTTCACAGAACGGGCTCCCCATTCAGATATTAGTACTGTATACATTGTTAAGTGAGTGAACAAATAAGGGACCCCACGAGGGCGCTGACTCCACCGTAAACCCACCACTGTGTTCACACCTCCTTTGGGAAACCCTCCTTGGGTTTCAAAAGCTCTGGCTCCCGGAGTCTGCTATTTCCCACCAGCAACCAAGGTCTTGTTTTTATTTCATGCTTCAAATAGTCTAGCTAATCCTCCTGTTATTCCACGTGCGTTTTTCTATCATTCTACACCGGATCATATTGATCTCATGGAAGAATATCATAATTGGGAACATTGCAGAAATTCTCGCAGGTTTCTCCTTCCGTCGATATCTGCTCATTAATTCCATTGCAGTAAAAAGGGAAAGAGAAGAAGCTGCTATTATTCAAAGGGGTTCTGAACAACAAATGATAAATATTTCATGCCTTGCGGACAGCGTCCCTCAGACCTGAAGTGAATGCGTTGCTTCTAAACGGGGAGGTGAGAAAAATATCTCACCGGTTGAGCTGACGAGGAAAGGAGCAGATTTGAAAAAGAAAACGAAAGTTGCCTTTGGAGGAGAAACTGGTCTCGATATGAGCAGCCTCACACACACACAAATGGCTTCTTCTTCCAATCTGACCATTTTCCCATCCAAACTGTGGGCATTCTATTGAGACTAGCTGCCTATAACAGCGTTACACTGCATTTTCAATTTCCACTATGCTGCTACAAGAAGATGCTTAGAACTCCTGTTGTACCACGTGACCAGAATTGTTGGCATCCATCTGTCTCAAGAGATAATGGAGTGTGCTTCTGGGGGTGAAGTGTAACCAGTGAAGAATCACAGCACCTGCTGTGGCTTCAAGGACTGGTAACTCACAACTGCTGCCTCCCGTATTGTTTTTACTGTGTTACCCACACGAAAGGGACCTATCGAGGGTGCATGCTACGGGCAGTGTGTATGGAGGTCCTGGGCTGCCTTGATGACAAGACCTCCCTCTCAGCCTCGCTGATGTGGCCCTCAGTTTTGCTACAGGAAGTGACAGGGTACGTGTAAGGAGGAATGGCTGACCTGAATTTCAAGATTTCAAAGAGTGGAGCATCCACATATTGGTAGCTTTTGTTTCCAGTCACATTTCCCTGCCTGGTAGGGACAGGGGTGGCGGCGGCCTGCACTTGTGGAACTCTGGGTTGTAGCCGACAATATTGCTCCATTCGTGCAAAGACTTCTGCTTGCGCAGCAGAACCTCAGCTCGTTCTCTTCCCTCTCTGTTGCTCACAGCTCTTTTCTGCCCCCTCCCCTCCAGAGTAGAGGGAATAAAAGTTCAATTGTGCAAACAGAGGTCCTGGTGCGAACGGGACAGCTTGGGTGGATACAGCCCTCTGTTTCAAGGAAGGTCAGGTTGATCCCGTCACTGCAGGTCTTTCAGTGCACCTTTGAATATATATTTGTTCCTGCTGCTCTTTTCGAAAGCTTACAAGTGGGCTGCTGAGTATGTGTTGCTGTTTTCCCCTCTGAGTATATAATGTTATATGGCTGCACAGAACTAATTGTTGTTTTAATGTGCTGGCTATTTGAATGCTATTGATTGCTTTAGATTGCGCACGTATATATGGCCAGTGCATATATATATATGGCACCTTGGGAAGAAATCCTTCTGAAAGGCAGGATATATAAATGAAATAAAATATTTTGCAGCACTGGCTTTCAAGCTTAGGCTGTAAAGGCTCCGGGGGCTTCACAAAATGCATGACATGGCATACTGGAATTTGTTGTCCATTTAACTGATTAAGGAGGAAAATGTGTGCCGGCAGACCTCAGAACATTTTGCTATCTGTGAAACGCCCAAAAGGTAGAAAAGTACCTTTAATTGGATCCAATCGCACTTCAGTGGCCTGTGAAAAACTCGTCATCACTGGATTTCAACAGGAGTAGATCAATTTAAGTCTCTGAATTCGGACTATATTCTGTGGGGAAGAAACCTCTGGCCCAGATGCAAAATACAGACCTCCAGGCCTTTCTATATGGTCCTTAAAACTCTCTATAGGCCACACCCCCTCACTGGCCACATTGAGGTGGAATCCTGACAAGACAGAGGTACTGTTTTGGGGGGACTGGGGGTGGGCAGGTGTGGAGGACTCCCTGGTCCTGAATGGGACAACTGTGCCCCTGAAGGAGCAGGTGCGCAGCCTGGGAGTCATTTTGGACTCACAGCTGTCCATGGAGGCGCAGGTCAATTCAGTGTCCAGGGCAGCTGTCTACCAACTCCATCTGGTACGCAGGCTGAGACCCTACCTGCCCACGGATTGTCTCGCCAGAGTGGTGTATGCTCTGGTTATCTCCAGCTTGGACTACTACCATGCGCTCTACTTGGGGCTACATTTGAAGGTGACCTGGAAACTACAACTAATCTAGAATGCGGCAGCCAGACTGGTGACTGGGAGCGGCCGCCAAGACCGCATAACACCGGTCTTGAAAGACCTACATTGGCTCCCAGTACGTTTCCGAGCACAATTCAAAGTGTTGGTGCTGACCTTTAAAGCCCTAACTGGCCTCGGTCCAGTATAACTGAAGGAACGTCTTCACCCCCATCATTCTGCCCGGACACTGAGATCCAGTGCTGAGGGCCTTATGGCAGTTCCCTCGCTGTGAGAAGCCAAGTTACAGGGAACCAGGCAGAGGGCCTTCTTGGTAGTGGCTCCCGCCCTGTGGAACCCCCTCCCACCAGATGTCAAGGAGAAAAACAACTACCAGACTTTTAGAAGTCATCTGAAGGCAGCCCTGTTTAGGGAAGATTTTAATGTTTGATGCATTACTGTATTTTAATATTTTGTTGGAAGCTGCCCAAAGTGGCTGGGGAATAAATAATAAATTGTTGTTGTTGTTGTTATCCAGTGCTTTTTTCCTGAGGGGACACAGGGGGATGCATACCCCTAAACATTTTGTGAATCTTTGTACTTTTGTCAATTTACTGTATTTATTTTTCCTGAATTGAACTATAAAATGGTGGTTTCCTTGAGTCAAAATGAGAGTTCCCCTAAACATTTTTTAAGAAAAAAAGCACTAGCCACATGCCTACACCAGTCCTATTTCAGGCTCCCATTGAGTTTTTCCCTGCATGGTTGAAATGTCTCCTTGAACTCTGAAAATGTCACTTGATTCCCAGCCCCCACCCCCCAAAAAATTGCCCAGATGGGAATGTTGGCATGAGAAGTATTCCCTGTCTCTGCTATAAGCACCAAAAGAACCTCATGTCTTCCAAGTGTCCCTATTTTCTGGGCGCTATCCAGAGTGGTGGGTTGTTTAATTTAAAAAAAAAGTTTATTTTTAGTGCAATAACCCATTCAATTAAACCCTCCTATTAGCACTTCTCTCCGTCTTCAAAGACTCCTTGGGGAAGACTTTACGTGAGGAATTTATCCAATCATTGGTTGCAGCCAGAATGGAAATTGCCAGAAAGGCAGCGGGGGCGGGAAACAGCCAGGGGATATAAAACTCCTGGTTAGTTCTCAAGGTTTTGGCAGATTGCTCTTGCAGAGGAATTGACACATCACCAGATTACTAAGAGGTGTTACTAAACAAGACGAATTTTCAGAAATACGGCTCCCATTTATATCACATGTAAATAAAGGATTCTCTGGGCAAAGTCCAACCATTTGCTCACTAATCACTTAGTCCTTCTACAGAGACAACATACCTGAAAAGAACAGCAATTCAGTTGATAATTGCCTATTTAAACTACCTCGACGAATGACAACCATTTGATTTCCCCCCCTAGTATGGATACTGTTTTGTTATTGTGACTTTGCCATTATGGGTTGTATCCAATGAAGTCACCCCATGCAAGAAAGGACTTCTGCTTGCGCGACAGAACTTTCCTTCCCTCTCCTCCTCCTGTCCACCGCACCCCAAATCTGTTCCCCCTAATCTTCTGGAGCAGCTGGGGTGGAGATGTGGGAAGAGGAAGGAGAAGCTCCACTGCTCAAGGAGAAGGCCTTGCCCCAATGGGACGACTTTGCTGGCTACCACCCTTTTCTAACTGGAGAAGGAACTGGCAATCCACTCCAGTATTTTGCCAAGAAAACTCCATGGACATTAAAAAAAGGAGAAGTTTTGAGAAGAAAGTGAGAGTTTCCAAAGCATGCTCTGGTTCATGGGGTCATGGAGAGTCGAACACGACTAAGATGACTAAACAACAACAACCCTTTTCTAAGAGTTTCCCATTGTCCCTATTTTTGCTGTTTGGGGTGTATGTCCATGTGTGCACCCACAGTCTACCAGTTTCAGCTGCTCTCCAGATCTCTAGAAGTTGTATCTTGACTCAAGTGTGGAGCTGGGGCACATAATTTTCTGCTTATTTCCTTCCCTCTGTCTTTGGCTATTGTGGAGGAAATGATCGGCAGCCAGAGAAGAGCTTTCTGTGATATGTGATAACAATGGGAGGGTAGAACTCTCAGATAATGGTCCTCAGCAGGGAAAACAAAGGGTTAGAAGGACACTAGAGATAGCTGCTGCCTGATATTTCTGCTTGGAGGCTTCATCATGGTCTCAAACCTCAGTACACCCAGGATATGGCATGTTCCCTACTCCCCATTTGCTTATTGGTTGACAACATCGTCAACCACCATATTCAACAGGTTACATATCCTGCACTTTCTCTTTGACTCCTTGTCAGGGGCTGACAGAACCAGGTGTGATGGCCTGGGATTCGGACTCAGATGCTGAACCTGAGGGATCCCAGCCTGCACAGGATTCTCCGCCTCCAGAACCAGCTGAGCTGGGACATGAGCCTGAAGGGTCCTCACCTGTGCTGGATCCTCAGGTGCAGGCACCAGCTGAGTCTGCTCTGGCTCCTGAGGTGATGGAGGACCCATTGCCTGCAGGTGCTCCACTCTCAGCCCTGTCAGAGGAAGCTGAGGTTGCCTCTGGGTCTGGTAACCCTCCAGCCTCTCCTGAGCTGCAGAGGCTCAGGGCTGAGAGGCGGAGGGAACTAAGTTCCCGCAGGAAGAGTGCTTGCCTCCAGGCCAGGAGAGGCGAGTCACCTGTGGATCGGGGCTGCCCTATGCCTCGGGGCAGATAAAAGCTGACCAGCCCCAGTCCCAAGTTGCGGGAGCAACATTGTTGGTTGCTAGTTCCTGCTTGAACCCTGTCCTGCTTTTTTGCCAGAGCTCCTGACCCGCCCTGGCTCCCTGCTTGCATGCCTGTTCCTGACTACACCCGACTCCCTGCCCTGCACCCAGCTTCAGCTACTACGGACTGCCTCCACGTTGCACCTTGACCACAGATCAGACTTGGACCTTGCCTCTTGGGTAACCCACAGGACCAGCACACCAGGAGAAGGAGAGGGTAGGGCAAGCACAGAATGAGGAGAGGGTGATCAGGGGCCTACTGGGTTGTGGGGCCACTGTTAATGGGAAGAGAACCATAAACTAGTAATGGGGAGCGGCAAGCACCCCTTGCTTCCTCGCTCATGTCCTCCCCATAGCAGACTGAAGTGAAGGACATGAGGCAGGAGTTGGTGATGCAGGTGAGCTGCAAGCAAGCTCCCGGCCAGCTCTGTGGAGGCTCCTTTTATTGACACAATTACAAACCCAGGCAGATACATTTTGGGCTGTGACCTTTACACATCTTCCAGTCCCGAGATCGTGCGGTGGCACAAAGTTATTTTGGCACCTGTTTCCACCGCATCATTTTCCCCTTGCACATTGTATGACGAAGGAGACAAAGGTCTCTGAGACAAAGGTCACAGACAGGACACGGCAGACTACTGAGATTGCAAAAGGTTAGACAGAGAGCAAGATGTTCAGACAGCTGTGGCTTTATCTGTGAGGTGGAGTGTGCCCCGCACCCCAAGGTCACACGTGCAGGCAGCGGAGGCTGCCCGTGGGTGGGGAGTGTGCTCCGCACCCAGCGATCATTCCTACAGCAGACTTGTCCCATCTTCCCACAGCCTACGCTAGCTCCTTCTGGGGAGAAGGAGGAATGTGAGAGTGAGGGTCTCTACACACTCAGAGTGGGAAGGGTGGGGGGTTGAGTGCCCCACAGGGGTAAGGGATCTTCTTGGAGATGGCACCTGCATCTCCTCGATCAAGGGGCAGCAGAGGGGACTACAGTCAGTAAGGAGAAGAGAACACCCCGTTGATATTTAGGGCTAAGAAAGAGGAACACACAAGGTCGATTCAACTTTCCTAATGCTAGAGGACAGCTTGGCAGTCGGGGATTAGCAAAGCCTGTGTTGTGTAGCTACCGTATGGTCTGGTGTGCCCCAGGAGCAAAGGTACCAAAGCTTTCTCTCAATAAAAGTGAATGGGGAAACTTCCAGTTGCAGCCCAGTTCCTGGAGGGCATGGCACTCTTTTCCCTCCTATGGTGTCCATCTCTTGACTAAAGGTAGGGACAAAGGACACATTTCTTGGAGAGCACTGTCACCAATGAAGGGGAGCATCAAAAAAAACATAGCAGAGTTCTCAAAAAATAGACCAGAGGCAAATGTACTTCATCCAGCAGCGCTTTACTTGTTACTGAAGGCAAATGAGCATAAATGGTCACAAATCCAAAACAATCGGGATTGGCAGAGTCCATAAAAAATCCAGTTGCAGCACTTACAATAAAACTTACAATACCTTATACAGTGGTACCTCAGGTTACATACGCTTCAGGTTACATACGCTTCAGGTTACAGACTCCACTAACCCAGAAATAGTGCTTCAGGTTAAGAACTTTGCTTCAGGATGAGAACAGAAATCATGCTCCGGCGGCGCAGCAGGAGGCCCCATTAGCTAAAGTGGTGCTTCAGGTTAAGAACCGTTTCAGGTTAAGTACGGACCTCCAGAACGAATTAAGTACTTAACCCGAGGTACCACTGTAATAAGACTTAAACATAACACTATAGCACACAGATCAGAACACTAGAACAATGAGACAGGAAAGAGAAAGTAAATTGGTGAGACTCACGCTCCTCCTGGTCTTACTGTTATAGCCAGCACAACCTTGACAGAAAGATAACAGAACCAGTTTAAACCAGCTGTACTCAGCTTCCCAGAAGACATAACCCAAACAAAAACCTTCTGCCTGTTTCTTTCACAAAGAAAGGAAACCTTCTTTCACAAAGAGAAGAAACCTTCTAGAACCCTCTTGAACTAATCAGAATAGGAAAAATCTCTACACATCAGATCAATATTTTTGGTACCAAGAAGTGCAAACTGACATGCACATATATTGACTGGAGAATGTACACGTTGCCAAAAGAATGTACAAAATGCAATCGAGATGTGCGCATGTGTTGACCAGGAAATGGGAACAATTCGTTCCTTCTTCATGGACAGACCATGTGCACGTTCTCCATCAGGTGAATGCAAACAATGGAAAGCAGTTGTGCACATCAGCTGCTAAACTTACATTACCTCCAACATTCATGTGCAGAGCATTTCACAATCTCAGTCTCACCTACCTTGACAGTGACCTCGTGAACTGGCTCGCTACCCTTCCCATTTTACAGATGGGGACTGAGGTTGAGAAACGATTGTTTGCCTAAGATCCTTCCCCCCAAAATAACCCTCTGGTGTGGTGACAATTCAGTTTGAGGGCTCCCAAATTGTTTGGTTCACTGGACACACACAACCCCCTGTATAAGCTACCCTATAATCTTTCACAGTTTGACACCCGATACTTAAATGAAAGTTGCCTTGGCAAAAACGAGCGCAGCTTATATTAGCTGCAAGACGTGAGCCGCAAAACAGCACCCTCGTACTCGTGCCACAATGATATGTGACTAACAGCTATGTAGCCATCGGAATTATTCTTAATTGCATCTTCTACTCTGTCACTCATTTTCATGTGCTGCTGTATATATTCTGGCACTTCCCCATCTATTAACAATGGCACATTTATATTAGATGGGTGTCCATGGCAACACACAGCCCTCAGCCAGCCATTACAAACATTTATTTACTTCCGAGATACTTTTTAAAAAACCAATTGAATCCGAGTTTTTATTCCCGTCCTTGGTTTTATTATATTTCATATTTACTGGAGCTGAGGCCCATAAAGGGAGGGGGGCAAATCTGCCTCTAAGCAAATGGGCACAGTTGCCCTGAATTGTGACATTTCTTCTGAGGAATGTTTTCTTCAATCTGATTATTTGAAGTCCTGTCTATTTAAGATAGCCACCAGCAACGGTGAAATTCCCCGCTGCAGTCACTTTTTATTTCAAATGCTCATTCATCCTTTCATTCATTCAGAATAGCATTGTTTACACAGGCATATTCATGAAAATCTTCAGACTCATTTTGCAAACGCATAGGTGAGTCATGTGACAGTGCTACAAAG
Organism: Podarcis filfolensis; assembly: GCF_964270895.1. NCBI lineage: Eukaryota > Metazoa > Chordata > Lepidosauria > Squamata > Lacertidae > Podarcis > Podarcis filfolensis. The sequence continues at coordinate 9,232,403 of NC_139606.1, read as the reverse complement.
CAGCAGTTTGCTGTCTCCCTCGGTGCCAGAGATGGCAAACGGAAAGGCATTGCCGCTGAGCCTGGAGGCGATTTCTTAGTCATAGCTGGTGATCTCGAGCAAGGAAGGACTGATTCTGCTATCACAGGTTTCAGTGGTCCAGGATTTGGAGGCTGCCCTTGGCCAGTAGACTGATTGATTAGCCGGAGGCAGACATTTGTACAACCAAAGGGACCCTTTCCCAACCAAAAACCCCTCTGTTTTTCGCTTCATGTGCCTGTCGGCTGCAGCCATGAATCACACATCCCATAACTAACATACTGATGCTGAAGAGGTTCAGGCAAGCTCCAGGCGCCCCGCCGATACTTAACCGCATTGGCCAGGAAAACAGGCACACAGCGTTTGTTGAAATCCACAGGAATGTTAGTTGGAGCATGTTGCCACGCTGTAAGGCTTAACAGCTAGAACAACAAATGATGAAAGTTCATTGAAGCTCTTTGGGCACTTTCCAGTCACAGGGCAATTTATCTGAAGATCCAAACCCTGGAATCTGCACAGATTGCAGCACCTTTATTGCAGCCCCGAGATGACGCAGTCAGCTTCTGAAACTTCACGAAGCTTCATTTCTCAAGCCAACGCAACTCAACAGCGTCTCCTTCATGTCTAATGGGATCTTTGCCAGAATCCTTGATGTTTTTGATTAGAGTCTTACTCCCTCTCTCTGTGTGTATCTCCTGACAGTCTTTTTCTTTCTTTTTCTTTCTTTTAAAGTTTTAATTTTATTGGGTAGATTCGAAAAGTAACATATCATAGGATTTACAATGGATATCGAAAAGACCAGAGAAGGTCACAAATAGCAAAACAAAAACACTAGTAATTTTCCATTTTGATAAAATATTGATCGTCTTCTGTTCTGTTATTCTACATTTGTATCTTTATATAAGACTTCCCGTCTGCACCCAATTAGAAAAACTGATTGTACGAAAATAAGTTCCATATTTCAATAAAGTTCTTCGTATACCTAAAGTCTTTTTTTTTAACTAAACCTTATGTCGTATTTTATTTCCCACATTATATTATATTGTTTACACAGAAATCATTCAAACACGACTATAGTTGCCACACTGTGATTATAATTCTGTAAATATTTTTTAAACATGTCCTATTTTTGAGTAAAGCATTGGTTGAAATTGCCTCTCAGTCTGTTCGTCAATTGTGACAGCTTCTTTCTAACAGGGTAGAATTGCTGCATGGCCTATAATACAACCATAAACCAAATGCAGAACTTTATTTTATTTTTTACAATTTTCTTTTGATTTGCAAGGTTAATGACAAATTTGGTTTACAAATTATATTTTTGACAAATATAAACTTCCCCTCCATGGTTTCCTTGTTTCCCCTTATCCTGCTGCATATTATACGCCTCTTCATCCTAACTGAAATATACTCAGAGTCGCAAAGTGATTTCATGCTCTTTATTCAGCTCATAGTGGTGAGGAGGAATGAATGAAAGTCCCCTCAAAGTATCTGCTTTATATACATTATTTACACAATGGGCTGCACATGATTGGCTAATTCCGGAATTCTACTGTAAGCCAATCAGGTTGTGGATTCACTTCTATCTGGAGCATGATTGGGTGGTTCCTGCCAACCAATCATACTGCTGCATTGTTCTAGGACTAATCAGACTGCTGCATTCTGAATCCTATTGTTCTAGGACCAATCAGACTGCTGCCTTTTGGATCCTATTGTTCTAGGACCAATCAGACTGCTGCAGTTTGGATCCTATTCAACTCAGTACATAACACTAACCTAATATCTAAATTGTTTTACTGGTGATTACAGTTCAAATCCTACTTGCAAGTGAATGGGACTATTATTACGTTCCTTCAAATACTCCACAAAGGGAGTCTACATCCAGTTCCATCCATGTTCCACTTGTTTGATTTATGTTCCTCTCTACAGCTCATGCCCTATTTTATTTTATCCACATAAGAGCCCTGTAAGGTAGGCCAGGAAGATGGACTGGCTAAAGGTCACCCAGTGAGCTCCATGGCTGAGTGTGAAAATTGAACTCTAGTCTCCCAGGTACTAATTGTTGGGATACTGCCAGGGAGATGGAGGCATCAGACAGGCCCCCAGTTGCCTCTGGACAATCACGGTCTCCCGTGGAACAGCATCAGTCAATTAGTGACACAAGCCTCAGAGACATTCCAAGACACGTGCACACCCTATCAGCAGAGTGTCCACAACAAAAGATGCTGACAGGAGAGCATATTTACAGCTTTATTCAACGTAGTTCAGAACAAAGGAAAAACATGACTGCTTGCCTCCGTGTCCAGGAAAACAGGCAGAGCAAAAGCTATATACAAAACGGAAGTTCCCAGCAGACAGTGCTGGATGTAGACAGGCATGTGATACACAACAGTCATGCCTTTTAAGGTGGAACGGAACTATATCCTAACAAGAACCTGTGGTTCAACCCAATTGCAACTTCTGTACATAAACCTTAAGTTGTTCTCTGTTAACAACCTTAGACAACAGATCAGCAGGAATTTCATTTCCTGGCATGTAAGACACCTGAATGAGTCCTTTCTGAATACACTCTCTTGCACGATGTAACTTAATCTGCAAGTATTTGGTTCTTTGCTTGCAACTCTCTGAGTTCAGCAAAGCCAAACAGGATCTATTGTCTTGATACACCTGTATAGGACATTTCACAGACACTCTGATGTCCTGAAACAGTTACAATCCATGAGTGAAAATGACAGGGCATTGAGTTCTGCTTCACAGGAACTTAGGCCTACTGTCGTCTGCTTCCTGCACAGCCAGTCAAACAGACAGTGGTTGTACATGTAGCATACTCCAGAAGTGCTTGTACTATCCGTGGTGTCACTTCTAAAACTAGCGTCTGCAAAGATTTCAAGACCTCCAGTCTTCTGACTGGTAAACCTCAGCCTGTAGTGCAAAGTCCCCTTCCAATAGCGGCTGTCTACTTATTTACACATGCTCTCTCGCACACTGACTTCCCTCCCTCCCTTCATCCGGCTTTCTTATTAGATTTTCTCTTTCACAGATTCTTAATTACATCCTATCCACATCACAAGATTTATTTTAATCCCGCTACAGTCTTTAAACTTCTACCGTTGTTACCTATATACTCAACAAATTTACTCCATTCCTCTTTGAACTTTGCTTCTTCTTGGTTACGGATCCTGTGGGTCAGTTTTGCTAATTCTACATATTCAACCATTTTTGTCTGCCACTCCATTAATGTTGGTATTTCCTGAGTTTTCCATTTTGGGGCTACTAAGATTCTGGCGGCCGTCGTAGCGTACATAAATAGTCTATGGTCTGCTTTTCTTAATTCATCACCTATCATCCCCAGCAAAAAAGCTTCTGGTTTTTTGGGGGAAAGTATATTTAAATAATTTTTTCAATTCATTATAAATTATGTCCCAATTTTTTTTCATTTTTTCACATGTCCACCACATGTGAAAAAATTCTCCATCTTTTGTTTTGCAATTCCAACATACTTTACTGCTCACTCTGCACATTTTTGCTAGTTTGACAGGAGTAATATACTAGCAGTACATCATTTTCATTATGTTTTCTTTTAGGGTAGTACACGCCGTGAATTTCAGACCTTCGTTCCACAGTTTTGCCCGAATGTCATAATCTATATTATGTTGTTGTTGTTGTTTAGTCGTTTAGTCGTGTCCGACTCTTCGTGACCCCATGGACCAGAGCACGCCAGGCACTCCTGTCCTCCACTGCCTCCCGCACTTTGGTCAAACTCATGCTGGTAGCTTCGAGAACACTGTCCAACCATCGCGTCCTCTGTCGTCCCCTTCTCCTTGTGCCCTCCATCTTTCCCAACATCAGGGTCTTTTCCAGGGAGTCTTCTCTTCTCATGAGGTGGCCAAAGTATTGGAGCCTCAGCTTCAGGATCTGTCCTTCCAGTGAGCACTCAGGGCTGATTTCCTTCAGAATGGATAGGTTTGATCTTCTTGCAGTCCATGGGACTCTCAAGAGTCTCCTCCAGCACCAGAATTCAAAAGCATCAATTCTTTGGCGATCAGCCTTCTTTATGGCCCAGTTCTCACTTCCATACATCACTACTGGGAAAACCATAGCTTTAACTATACGGACCTTTGTTGGGAAGGTGATAATCTATATTATACCCAAAATGAATTGGAATTGTTTATGCGACTCACCTTGAGAAGCTTTGCTGGGTAGACAAGCAGCCACTGGCAGAGGAATGGGGGCGGTGGTGGGAGCGTATCACCCCAGCACCATTGGGGAGGGGGTACCATCGCAGCCACACACACCCCAGAAACGCACCACGCACCCCCCCACCGCGCCGGGCGCCACACCCCCGGGATGTGCGCCACCCACGCCCCCGCTGCTATCCGCCCCCGGTGCCAGACCATGCAACTTCACCACAGCATCAAAACTCTAGAAAATGCACATGGAAATCAAGAAGAATTGATTCCTTTCTTTTAAAATACGTCTTTGAACTAAGAACTGGCCTATCTATCCTAGTATGTGAACCACCAGTAATTTTAAAGGGGTGAGCATCAGCTCTCTCTATACCTTGAATAACAAGGTGACTCAGAGTGAGTTGGGTCATGATCTCACATTTCCAAGGCATGTCAAGGCTAATCAGGAAGTCTTCTGACTAGCTCTGTAGCCTCTATTTCTTTCTTTTTTTAATGAACAGCCTTATTTTCCCCTTTTCTGAGAAACAAAAGCAATGTCTGAGGGCTGCCTCTAGACTTTTCTATTCTTTTCCTTTAAACAAACAAACAAAAATGAACTACTTTTTAAATGTTTGATGTTTTATTCTGATTTTTATATTTTGTTGGGAGCTGCCCAGAGTCTGGGGTTGTAGCGCTCATCTCGCTTTATTGGCCGAGGGAGCCGGCGTACAGCTTCCGGGTCATGTGGCCAGCATGACTAAGCCACTTCTGGCGAACCAGAGCAGCGCACGAAAATGCCGTTTACCTTCCTGCCAGAGCAGTACCTATTTATCTACTTGCACTTTGACGTGCTTTCGAACTGCTAGGTTGGCAGGAGCAGGGACCGAGCAATGGGAACTTGCCCCGTCTCGGGGATTCAAACCGCCGACCTTCTGATCGGCAAGTCCTAGGCACTGTGGTTTAACCCACAGCGCCACCCGCATCCCAAATACTACCTCACAACACAGTACTGCAAATTATCTCTCATGCATGTTATTGTTATTGTTGTGCCAATAAAGGCTGAATGAAGAATTGTTGTTGTTTAGTTATCTAAACCCTGCCTTTCCCCTCAACAGAGATTCAAGACAGCTTACAGATGAAAACAAGAATATTTGCAGATTTTAAAAAAACATTCAAACAGAAATGGAAGGGACTTTGTGATGTTGAAACCGACTGGAAAAAGATTGACTTGAAACAGATGATAACAGTAGCAGGATTTCAATAACACTTGTAATGTAATAGGTATTATAGAGATAATGAAGTTAAATAAATCAATAATTATAGAAAAAGACGCAGTAGAAAAGATTTAATAACAGAACCCATTGGTTGGGGATGGCGGAAAGTCCAGAGATTCGGAGAAATCTCTTAATTGTGTTGTGTTATTTTTTTCTAATCTTGCACTTGTAAAATCAAATAAAAATTATTTTATGATCCCTATCTTTAAGTCTGAACAAAATGCTTGTTTAACCTGGAGGTAAGCTGTCTGAATTGTGCATTGCTTTGTAACAATTTGTTGGGTCTCTGGACCGTAATAAAGATTGATTGATTGATGGATTGATTGGTAAAAATTATGTGTGTTTTTTTTTAAAAAAAGGAACTGGATTGACTTGTCCCTCCCAGGATCGCTTCGAATCGCAGGGGGAAGGACTTAAAGCAAATCTGTATGAAAAGGATTTGTTCCACGTGGGAATCTAGGTGTCTGAAAGGAAGATTCCCCGCTAGGCTTAGCAATGCTTGTGAATTGATGCTGATGAGACACAAGCCTTGGTGTGGATCAGGCCTCAGGCAGGGTGCTTGGGGACAGAATGACCCAGATATGACGGGTTGCTAGGTCAGGGCAGAAAAACCTTCGCAAGCCGAACTTGAAATCATGTACCCGACAGAGTTTTAATTCCACAGGTTCCGAAACGAAGCCAGTAACTTTCTAAACACCTCTGAGGCATTTCTCCCGAGAGGGGAAGCTGTTCAGGGACAGAAATCCCACTGAGCAGATCAGCTGCTGTATAGCTCAATGGGACTGACAAGCTGATAAAAGCTTGAGGATCCGGTGGATCAACTACTGAACCCCACAAGGCTTCTTAGGGTAGCTGAAATGATTCTATTGTAAGTGGATTGTGTTCAGGGCGATAAGCATATTATTGCAAGGGGAGAGAGAGAGAAATAATCTTCTTAAGACTTCAGTTTCGTCGCAATCTGCAGAGCAAAAAGATTCAAAAGGCCACAGATTGGCGGGCACATATTTTGCACTTCTATGTCATCTAGAAAATTTGTTTAAAAGCAACGGTATAAACAGTATAAAAGCAAGGGCCTAAGGGGCACATTCTGCCATATACAACCTTCTGAGGCCCACAATACCTTTGTGCAACAAATTGGATACCAACCATACAATAGTCAGTGCTTCCTACATACACGGCTCATAACAATAAAAAAAAAATATTATTTATATGGCACCCATCTGACTTCGTTGCCCAATCACTCTTGGTGGCTTCCAACAAGAACTGAGATTTGACTCAGGTTAAGTACTTAATTCGTTCCGGAGGTCTGTTCTTAACCTGAAACTGTTCTTAACCTGAAGCACCACTGTAGCTAATGGGGCCTCCTGCTGCCGCCGCGCTGCCGGAGCCCGATTTCTGTTCTCATCCTGAAGCAAAGTTCTTAACCTGAAGCACTATTTCTGGGTTAGCGGAGTCTGTAATCTGAAGCGTATGTAACCCGAAGCGTATGTAACCTGAGGTACCACTGTACATAAAAATGTAAGAAAACTGTACAGGGCTGCCTTCAGACAACTTCAAAAGGTTGTATAGTTACTTATCTCCTTGGCTGGGGTGGGGTCACATAACTCCATACACTCCAACATTTCTCTAATGAAAATATGGACATCCTAAAAAAATAAATAAATGGGACATTCCAGGATCAAATCAGAAACCAAATACAGCTTCTGTAAATTCAGGACTGTCCCTGGAAAACAGGCAAGCAAGAGGTATTGTCATGGCCTTCAGCACCATAAACCTTGACTTGGGTGGGGTCAGGAAGAGCTCCATTTGCTATTTACCTCAGGCACCAAAGCATCTTGGGTTGGGTGGTGTCATATTCCCTTCTGAGCAACTTTCCAAGGCCCACATGTCAGTGGTGCACAGAGCAAAAGTTACATTTGTACAGCTGTATTGTGGCTTCACATACAATTCCCTCTCTCTTTCCAGACAACCAAGAGTCACTATCAGAGATCAATGGCACATTCCAGGCAGGCAGGCGCATGGGGTGCAAGCCAAGGCCAGTGAGGTCAGACCCTCCAAGTGTCCCTACCTACGGGACTGCCTCTCCTGGTATGTCCCACAGAGGATCTTACGGTCTTCAAACAAAAACATCTTGGAGATCCCGGGCCACAGGGAGGTTAGGCTGGCCTCAACCAGAGCCAGGGCTTTTTCGGCTGTGGCTCCGATCTGGTGGAACGCTCTGTCACAAGAGACCAGGGCCCTGCAGGACTTGACATCTTTGCGCAGGGCCTGCAAGACAGAGCTGTTCCACCAGGCCTTTAGCCAAGGCACAGCCTGACCCCCTCCTTTGGCAATCTTTACAAAACTTTAGTTTATGGTTGCCATCAATTTTGATTTTAATTAATTTTTATAATGTTTTTATAATGTTGCACTATTTTAGTGTTGTTAGCCGCCCTGAGCCCGGCTTCGGCTGGGGAGGGTGGGATATAATTTTTTTTAAATTTATTTATTTCTTATTCTTATTCTTATTCTTATTCTTATTCTTATTCTTATTCTTATTCTTATTCTTATTCTTTTCCAGGGGTGTCCCTGGTTTAGAGAAATTGTCCCTGTTTCTGATTTGATCCCAGAACGTCCCATTTTCCTTAGGATGTCCCTATTTTCATTGGAGAAATGTTGGAGGCAACAGAAAAGATTTTTTAAATGTTTAATGTTTTACAGTGGTACTTCAGGTTAAGAACCTAATTCGTTCTGTAGTTCTCTTCTTAACCTGAAACTGTTCTTAACCTGAGGTACCACTTTAGCTAATGGGGCCTCCCGCTGCCGCGCAATTTCTGTTCTCATCCTGAAGCAAAGTTCTTAATCCGAGGTACTATTTCTGGGTTAGCGGAGTCTGTAACCTGAAGAGTTTGTAACCTGAAGCGTCTGTAACCTGAGGTACCACTGTATTATTATTATTATTATTATTATTATTATTATTATTATTATTATGTGTTGGAAGCTGCCCAGAGTAGCTGGGGCAACCCAGTAAGATGTTTTGGGTATAAATAGTAAAATTATCATTATGGAATAAGACGTCCCTATTTCCATCGGAGAAATGTTGGAGCGTATGTCAGGTGCATGTTCTGGGGAGACTTGAGGGCCAGCCAGACCTGAATGATCACATTCAATTCCCAGGCCTGAGGATCTGCAGCCCTGAAGTAGACTAATCTATCACTTTAGGAATTTTTATTTATTTATTTGGGACGCGGGTGGCACTGTGGGTTAAACCACAGAGCCTAGGACTTGCCGATCAGAAGGTTGGTGGTTCAAATCCCCGCGACGGGGTGAGCTCTCGTTGCTCGGTCCCTGCTCCTGCCAACCTAGCAGTTCGAAAACATGTCAAAGTGCAAGTAGATAAATAGGTACCGCTCCAGCAGGAAGGTAAACGGCATTTCTGTGCGCTGCTCTGGTTCGCCAGAAGCGGCTTAGTCATGCTGGCCACATGACCCGGAAGCTGTACGCTGGCTCCCTCGGCAAATAAAGCGAGATGAGCGCCGCAACCCCAGAGTCGGCCACGACTGGACCTAATGGTCAGGGGTCCCTTTACCTTTATTTATTTATTTATTTATTTGCTTGCTTGCTTGCTTGCTTGCATTTCTCCATGGGATCATCGTTGAACAGCCTTTGCTTTGCCCACTGCAACTTCTGATAACATCAGTGTGCCAGACAGGAGCCTTCCCACATCTGATATTTTGAGTGACAGTTGCAGGAAGGCGGGGATGTTTCTTTGTGCCTATTTTTAAAAGCAAATGAGAGAGTCATGTTGGCACTGGAATTAGCCTGAGAACTGCCCGAGGCCCTGAAATCACACGGTTAGGTCTGTTCTGCTACAGTACTCAAGAGGGGAAGGAGGAGGTGCTGAGCTGGCCAGAGGAATGTTAGTTACAGCAGCAGCACAAGGACGCAAAAGAAGCTTGAGGCTACAAGCAGCTCAGATGCAGCGGTTCCAAAACACACACATATGCACAGTGCCTTCCACTGTGACTATGGATGGTCCGACCTGTCCATTTTGGTTTCTCATTTATCCAGTCTTAAGCTCTGTTAAGGGGACACGGGTGGCGCTGTGGGTTAAACCACAGAACCTAGGACTTGCAGATCAGAAGGTTGGCGGTTTGAATCCCCGCAATGGGGTGAGCTCCCGTTGCTCGGTCCCTGCTCCTGCCAACCTAGCAGTTCGAAAGCACGTCAAAGTGCAAGCAGACAAATAGGTACCACTCCGGCAGGAAGGTAAATAGTGTTTCCGTGTGCTGCTCTGGTTTGCTAGAAGCGGCTTAGTCATGTTGGCCACATGACCTGGAAGCTGTACGCTGGCTCCCTCGGCCAATAAAGCGAGATGAGCGCCGCAACCCCAGAGTCAGTCACGACTGGACCTGATGGTCAGGGGTCCCTTTACCTTTACATTTCCACATCATATATTTTTGTATTAACCCTCGTGAAAATTCGTCAGCATTTCAGTGCATGCGTGTGTGCACATGTGCGATGGTGGGGCTGGCATCCATCTGTCTCGAGAGAGAATTGAAGTCTGGTACATAACACCAGTACAATTAGGCGAAATGTTCAAAACAGGCTCAAATCTATGTTGGAAATGAAAGGAAAAAGAAGGGACTCTTTATCATATGTGGTGGGATTGCAGTAAAATTTAAATGTTTTGGGAAATGATATATAACGAGTTAAAGAAAATGTTTCATTTAACATTTGTGAAAAAACCTGAAGCTTTCTTGTTAGGGATTATGGGGGAAGACCCGCTAAAGAAACTTAAAAACATTTTTATGTATGCGACAACGGCAGCAAGAGTCTTAATAGCACAAGGATGGAAGAATGAAGAAACTCCGATGAAAGAACTGCAGCAAGAAAAATTGATGGATTATGCGGAATTGGCAAAACTGACACACAAATTACATGACAAAGATAACTGTGATTTTAAAGATGAATGGGAACCTTTTACGAAATATCTGAGGAAACAACAATACGAATTGGACTCCATGGCAGGTTTTGAATAAACATTCACAAAATAATTATTGGTAATATACAGATAGATAAATTGAGGATCATTACAATTTCATAACATGCAGATAAAAACATATGTTGAGAAACCAGAGACAGGAGCTGAGGGAAATCGTGGGTTGGGAAGGTGGGTATATGTTCAGGGGGGGAATGGGGGGGAACAATGTGGATGATGCATTTTTGTTAAAATTATTGTGTTGAAATTCTTAATAAAAATATTTTAAAAAGAGAGAGAGAGAGAGAATTGGAGTGAGGTCAAACCGATCTGTGGGTTAAACCACAGAGCCTAGGACTTGCCAATCAGAAGGTCGGCAGTTCAAATCCCTGCAATGGGGGGTGAGCTCCCGTTGCTCGGTCCCAGCTCCTGCCAACCTAGCAGTTCAAAAGCACAAAGTGCAAGTAGATAAATAGGTACCACTCCAGCGGGAAGGTAAACGGCATTTCCGTGCACTGCTCTGGTTCGCCGGAAGCGGCTTGGTCATGCTGGCCACATGACCCGGAAGCTGTACGCCGGCTCCCTCGGCCAATAAAGTGAGATGAGCGCCACAACCCCAGAGTCGACTGTGACAAGACCTAATGGTCAGGGGTCCCTTTACCTTTACCTTTACCAAACCTCTGCATTAGCACTGAAGCGACCTCCCAGGGGCACAAGGCTGGCCACTGGGTATGGAGGTCCTGGGCTGCCCAGACGACGACACGAACCCCATCCAGGCCTCGCTGAGATGGTCCAAAGGAAAGGGGAGCAATACGTTTGGCACCAGCTTGCCTGCAGGAGTTGCTGGAAGGAGGCGGACAAGGCACCATCTAACCCTCTGAGAGACTCCACTCGGGATTTGTGCAGGGTTTACTCCTTAGCCCTCTCTTCTCCCAAAGATGTCCTGAAAGGAAGCTGATAGATATTATTCCTCAGGGTTTGCTCCCACCGCCTTTCTCACATATGAGCAGAGTGCAAGGCAGCGGAGGAAGAGGAAGAGGAAGAGGAAGAGGAAGAGGAAGAGGAAGAGGAAGAGGAAGAAGAAGAAGAAGAAGAAGAAGAAGAAGAAGAAGAAGAAGAAGAAGAGAAGAGTTTGGATTTGATATCCCGCTTTATCACTACCCAAAGGAGTCTCAAAGCGGCTAACATTCTCCTTTCCCTTCCTCCCCCACAACAAACACTCTGTGAGGTGAGTGAGGCTGAGAGACTTCAGAGAAGTGTGACTGGCCCAAGGTCACCCAGCAGCTGCACGTGGAGGAGTGGAGACGCCAACCCGGTTCACCAGATTACGAGTCCACCGCTCTTAACCACTACACCACACTGGCTCTCAGTGGAGGTGTAGGATCACAGTTTTCCTTCTCCTAGATGGCCTACCTTCCCAGGTTGACAACCCACAACCGCCCCTCACGTCCGTCTACAGCATGTGTGGAAACTGCCTTCTTCACTGTTGGATCTGTTGTTGGTCTCATCCACTCAATCCGCCAGAGCCTGTCTTTGGATGTAGGGAAAATCCTTAACTCACCAAGGGTTTGAGACTCATCAGCTACCCTTACCTGGTTTAGCCGGCCAGTCAAAGCCGTTCCCATGTTGAGAAATGTTGGAGGGTGTGGGCCTGTGGAGAATGGAAATGTACGAACCCTATTGGCTTAGTCCTTGCCATTCCAGACTTCTTAGTCTTCTTCCCCATGCAAAATATCATCGCAAGATCGGCCTTAGCAACCATATGGCTTAGTAACTGCAGTTGCCAAGACAACCAGGCAGTTGCAGAGGAAGGAGAGGTAACAGAGGTAATGCGACTTCACTGAAAACTTAGCAAGCTGTTAAAAGGCCTATTAGCAAGCCGGGAATGAGCCTGCCACATTGGGGAATGGGGTAGGGGTATCTAAGAGCTGTGTGAGAAATTGGGTGGCCTTCCAGGTACCACGTGCCAATGATGGGCAGGGCCAGTGACAAGAGTGGGTGGAGCCAGAGGCGTAGGAAGGTCAGGTGGTACCCGGTGTGGAAAATTTCTTGTCACTCCCCCCCCCACACACACATTGATTTATTTTAATTTTTTTGCCTGCAAAAATGGTTTTACATTATTTCATATTTTCTTACAAAGGAATAATAATGAGTAGTAGTAGTAATAATAATAATAATAATAATAATAATAATAATAATAATAATAAACTTTTATTTATATCCGGCCCTCTCCAGCCAAAGTCGGGCTCTGTGCAGCTAACATCAGGTACATAACACTGGTATAAAATCAAAAAATAATTAAATTACCTCCTAAAAACATGTCAAAATCAAATGAAAGTCTAATTAGATGGCTTTCCGCAGGCTTAGGGTTGGGACAGTAACTGAATTGAAATTTCAGCCTTCACGACAAAGGAAAATTTCCAAGTAAACAGATATTTTCATGGAGGAGGGTCAAGATATTAACTGATATGCATGAAATTTCATATTTAGCTATATAATCCCTAGTGTAGTAAGATAAGACCTTTGGAGCAGGCATTTTTTTTTAAAAAAAGTTTTTTATGAACCGCCCTAAAGGTAAAGGGACCCCTGACCATTAGGTCCAGTCATGGCTGACTCTGGGGTTGTGCCGCTCATCTCGCTTTATTGGCCGAGGGAGCTGGCGTACAGCTTCCGGGTCATGTGGCCAACATGACTAAGCCACTTCTGGGAAACCAGAGCAGTGCACGGAAACGCCGTTTACCTTCCTGCCGGAGCAGTACCTATTTATCTACTTGCACTTTGATGTGTTTTCGAACTGCTAGGTTGGCAGGAGCAGGGACCGAGCAACGGGAGCTCACCCCGTCACGGGGATTCAAACCGCCGACCTTCTGATCGGCAAGTCCTAGGCTCTGTGGTTTAACTCACAGCGCCACCCGCATCCCTATTAACCGCCCTAGTAGGACAGTAATTGTTCCTTGATAATTTGTCACCCCCCTCCATGATGGAACCTGGGGCGAACCACTACCTCCCTCCCGCTCCGACTTCCTATGCCCCTGGGTGGAGCAATGGATGTAAATTTTACCTTTCTACAGTAGTCTTTCTACTCACTGACTCACACACCCCTCTCTAACCCCAATCCTGACAAGCAAGAGGCAGCATCAGCGTTCAATGAAACATCCTGGGGACTTTTTGACTTCCAGATTTTATTGGCGGCACTCAAAGCGACGGGGAAAACTGACGCAAATTGGTGTGAACCTTTGACAGCTGTGTCTTTTCTACTGCATCTGCTTGACAACATCTTGTCAGAGTCTCTTGATATTCAACTCACAGCTAGCACAGTACATTTAAACCACGTTGCTTCCCTCAAACAATCCTGGGAATTGTAGTTTAGCCCTCGCAGAGCTACAATTCCCAGCACCCTTAACAAACCACAGTTCCCAGAATGCTCTGGGGCTAGCCATGTTCTTTGGATGTGCCTTAGGTAAAGGTAAAGGGACCCCTGACCATTAGGTCCAGTCATGGCCGACTCTGGGGTTGCGGCGCTCATCTCGCTTTATTGGCCGAGGGAGCCAGCGTACAGCTTCTGGGTCATGTGGCCAACATGACTAAGCCGCTTCTGGCAAACCAGAGCAGCACACGGAAACACCGTTTACCTTCCTGCCGGAGTGGTACCTATTTATCTACTTGCACTTTCTTATGCTTTCGAACTGCTAGGTTGGCAGGAACTGGGACCGAGCAACTGGAGCTCACCCCGTCACGGGGATTTGAACCGCCAACCTTCTGATCGGCAAGTCCTAGGCTCTGTGGTTTAAATCCACAGCACCACCCGCGTCCCTTGTATACATTACTTGGCTGGAAAACTATATTGCTAAATTCAGAGGATGCATTGCAAATTGTGTAGGATGGCTGTGTTTCCGTTTGAGTATCATTTCAGGCAGTGGAAATGGGATAGATCCACCTTTAAATGTGAACTGAATAGAATTTTTCCCCGCTGCCCCCGCCACTCCCCCCACATTCCTACCTGCGAGTAAATCCCTTTGCGCTGAGGGGGACTTTCATCTGCCTAGTTTTGTGCTTTAAGGCTACAAACCTGGAGTCACTTGTTGTTGTTGTTGTTGTTTAGTCGTTTAGTCGTGTCCGACTCTTCGTGACCCCATGGACCAGAGCACGCCAGGCACTTCTGTCTTCCACTGCCTCCCGCAGTTTGGTCAGACTCATGCCAGTAGCTTCGAGAACACTGTACAACCATCTCGTCCTCTGTCGTCCCCTTCTCCTTGTGCCCTCCATCTTTCCCAACATCAGCGTCTTTTCCAGGGAGTCTTCTCTTCTCATGAGGTGGCCAATGTATTGGAGCCTCGGCTTCAGGATCTGTCCTTCCAGTGAGCACTCAGGGCTGATTTCCTTCAGAATGGAGAGGTTTGATCTTCTTGCAGTCCATGGGACTCTCAAGAGTCTCCTCCAGCACCATAATTCAAAAGCATCAACCTTGGATTAAATCCCTTTGAACTGAGGGGGACTTTCATCTGCCTAGTTTTGTGCTTTAAGGCTACAAACCAGGACTCACTTACCTGGGAGTAAAGTCTGTTGAGTGAGGTGGGATGTACATCATAGACATGCATAGGATGGAGTTAGAAGATGTGTTTGCATGCACACCATCCTTAGCAAAACAAAGTTTGCAGTTTGCATGCTTGCTTAGCAGTGTGAATCAGTGGGGCTTACTTCTGATTAAACCTGCAGACGATGGCCCCTTTTCTGCGCATGGTGTCTTCTGTTTCTCTCTCCACACCTTCCAGCAGAGGGGAATCCAGGCTCTCCGACCCCTTTGTCAGAGCAGGCTCGGAAAATACATTATCCCAGCCCCTTTGCCTGGGGCTTTTTCTCCCATTCTCTGTCAAAACCAAATGGACCTTTACAATGAAATGCCATTTGAAGGCAAGCCAACCTTTGATTCTCTCTCTCTCTCCCCCACCACAGAAAATATTTCACCTTAATCAGCTGCATCTCCAAGCACTCTCCTGCCCTGCTCTCAGAGGCTTCACGCTGAAAGGTCAGGCATATCCAGCACCTTCCGTTTTGCTAGAAATGGCACAGCAGAGCGCTTGAGTAGAGAGTGCCCTTGTGCAAAACTTCACACATTACATTTTCAGGTGTCCACTTGAGGATGTTTTCAATGCGCACCTGGAAATGTAAGGTGGGTATGTGACAAGCATCGGGTTGCAAACTCATGTGTGCAATTCAAGACGCACTTGTCTGTGAGCTGAGATTTTCTGCAGCTCCCTCTAGAGTTCACAAATAGCACACAGTAAAAGCTATGGTTTATAGTGAAAGCTATGGTTTTCCCAGTAGTGATGTATGGAAGTGAGAGCTGGACCATAAAGAAGGCTGATCGCCGAAGAATTGATGCTTTTGAATTATGGTGCTGGAGGAGACTCTGGAGAGTCCCACGGACTGCAAGAAGAACAAACCTCTCCATTCTGAAGGAAATCAGCCCTGAGAGCTCACTAGAAGGACAGATCCTGAAGCTGAGGCTCCAATACTTTGGCCACCTCATGAGAAGAGAAGACTCCCTGGAAAAGACCCTGATGTTGGGAAAGATGGAGGGCACAAGGAGAAGAGGACGACGGAGGATGAGATGGTTGGACAGTGTTCTTGAAGCTACCAGCATGAGTTTGACCAAAGTGCGGGAGGCAGTGGAAGACAGGAGTGCCTGGCGTGCTCTGGTCCAGGGGGTCACGAAGAGTCTGACACGACTAAACGACAAAACAACAACAACAATGTACCCTCAGGGGCAAAGCAGGGTAATGCTTAAAAGTGGCCCCAAGGCTGCCATATTTACTCACAGGAGGGGACAGGGGAGACATTCATTTCAGTTCTCTCCTTTTTGCCCATAATTTTTTACTGCTTTTCAAAACTTTTAACAAATCAACATCAAATTAATTCAAATTTAATGCAGTTTTAAAAGTTGACTTTCTACCCCGCTACAATTATGTTTCTTTTGGCTCCCTTACTTGTTGCTGAAACCAGTCCTGTTTAGGGAAGTTTTTAATTTTTGATGTTTTATTGTGTTTTTAATATCCTGTTGGAAGCTGCCCAGAGTGGCTGGGGAGGCCTGGCCAATTGGGCGGGTTATAAGTAATAAATTATTAATATCATCACCATCGCTCCTTGTAACATACATTTCCTAATTCCAATTCAATGCTTAAAATATTGTATCATTTTGTCGTTATTATTTTTCTTTCTTCCCCTTCTTCCTTTCCCATGGGCCGTACTCGTTTCAATTCCTGCTAGACTTTTATTTAACTATAGTTAAATAGTTCATTTCAGTTCTCATTCAAAAGAAAGCCTACCTGTTTTCCACTTTCCGAGAGAAATATGAGAACCGAAACACAGCCGTTCTTCGAAATTCGCACTTCTCGCAATTTTGCAACGCGGTTCTCTAAATGCATACGTTACGGGGAAGAGCCCATAAAAATAAATTTAGCAGTGAAAATGGCATTCAAGAATGCATTGTGATCACAAACAAACAAACAAACACACACAAGAATACTCTGTCCTCCAACCAGTAAGGAAGAGGCATGATCAGAATTCAAGGATACATATCACAGCCAGCCAAAGCACTTGAAGGAGGTGCAAAGTTGGGGGTTTGGCCTGGGAAGACTCCTGTGGGGCCAAACAGAAATGCTTGGAAGACCCTATGCAGCTCCTGGACCTGTGGTTCTTCAGCCCTGAACTAACAGTGGAACCATTCCTGATGGTTCATGATCCATAATAATAATAATAATAATAATAATAATAATAATAATAATAATTTTTTATTTATACCCCGCCCATCTGCCTGGGTTTCCCCAGCCACTCTAGGTGGCTTCCAACAAAATATTAAAATACAATAGTCTACAGTCATACCTTGAGTTGAATGTGCTTTGGGTTGAGCACAGACACTCAATGACACTCAATGCGCAGACACTCAATGACGTCATGCCCATGTGCAGAAGTGGCGAAAAGCGGCACACGCGTGCACAGACGTGCTGTCGCTAGTTACGTTTGCTTCTAGATGCGAATGGGGCTCCGGAACGGATCCCGTTCGTATCTAGAGGTACCACTGTATTAAAACATTAAAAGCTTCCCTAAACAGGGCTGCCTTCAGATGTCTTCTAAAAGTCTGGTATTTGTTTTTCTCTTTGACATCTGGTGGGAGGACGTTCCACAGGGAGGGCGCCACTACCGAGAAGGCCCTCTGCCTGGTTCCCTGTAACCTGGCTTCTCGCAGTGAGGGAACTGCCAGAAGGCCCTCGGCGCTGGACCTCAGTGTCCGGGCAGAACGATGGGGGTGGAGACGCTCCTTCAGGTATACTGGACCGAGGCCATTTAGGGCTTTAAAGGTAAGCACCAACACTTTGAATTGTGCTCGGAAACGTACTGGGAGCCAATGTAGGTCTTTCAAGACTGGTGTTATCAGCGACCACTCCCAGTCACCAGTCTAGCTGCCGCATTCTGGATTAGTTGTATTTTCTGGGTCACCTTCAAAGGTAGCCCCACGTAGAGCGCATTGCAGTAGTCCAAGCGGGAGATAACCATAGCATGTACCACTCTGGCGAGACAGTCCGCGGGCAGGTAGGGTCTCAGCCTGCATACCAGATGGAGCTGGTAAACAGCTGCCCTGGACACAGAATTAACCTGCGCCTCCATGGACAGCTGTGAGTCCAAAATGACTCCCAGGCTGTGCACCTGCTCCTTCAGGGGCACAGTTACCCCATTCAGGACCAGGGAGTTTTACGTGGGCTGCCATATATCCATGGTGGCCCCAGTGATGTGCTGGAGGAATGTTTAATGGCAGCAGTTTCCCCAGCCTTCGCCTTCCTGCCACAGGCATGAGCAACTGCATCCTGCACATTCATCAATGGCCAAATCCTAAAATATCTCTAGTGATTCAATGTGACAGCTGCTACCGACAGTGAGTCTTAGATTGGCGAGTCAGCCTACGGGGAGGGGGTTGATCGTTGTAGGAGAGAGGGAGAGACAGCAGAGAAAGAGAGAGACATATATTTACACCTTCGGGTCTACAATGAAGCCCTGTAAACAGCTCGGCCTGCATGAGTCAATGAATGCCACAGCATGAACCCCTGTGCATCTTCTCGCAAACGGCACATACATCATTCTCTCCAACCAAGTGGAATTAATGCTCGCAAATTGCTTCCATGTGTACACTGCGGTGCTGGTGTCATCCGCCGTGCTCTGCCTGAGAAACGAATGCTTCTCGCAAGTGGCGTTGCTTAGCTCGGGGGGGGGGGCGGCGGACAGACACGGCTGCTACAGCAGTGCGTCTGGGTCTGTTCGGTGGCAAGGAAACATGGGGCGCTTTCTGCAGCTCCTCCTCTGTATGCCTAGACCAGGGGTCAGCAACATTTTTCAGCTGTGGGCTGGTCCACCGTCCCTCAGACCTTGTGGGGAGCTGGACTATATTTTGAAAAAATAATAATGAACGAATTCCTATGCCCCACAAATAACCCAGAGATGCATTTTAAATAAAAGGACGCATTCTACTCATGTAAAAACACCAGGTAGGCCCCACAAATAACCCAGAGATGCATTTTAAATAAAAGCACACATTCTACTCATGTAAAAACACCAGGCAGGCAGCACAAATAACCCAGAGATGCATTTTAAATACAAGCACACATGCTACTCATGTAAAAACATGCTATTCCCGGACCATCCGCGGGCCGGATTTAGAAGGCGATTGGGCCGCATCTGGCCCCCGGGCCTTAGGTTGCCTACCCCTGGTCTAGACAAATGTCAGCCCCATTTAGGTCAATGGGACTTGCGCTTAGGGGAAAGTGTATTGGATCACACCTTGGTAAGTAATTGAGCGCACACAGGGCAAGGATTCATGGGAAAGGATAATCCATAGGAACCCCTTTACATTGGAAGTGTGGGCTATTATCTTGTCAGGATCCAAGCGTACAGCAGCTGCCAGAGCCACACACTCAGAATGCAAAACTCAATTGCATTACACCAGTTGCACTCGACTTGATGGGTTTCCCCCACAGGGGTATTATTTGTACCTAGCATATTTTTGTTATGTGCAGAAGCTCTGCGTATACAGAAACACAGGTGAATCCCCTGGTTCCATTCTTGGATGTGGCCTCTGATTAATGTGTCTCCACTCCTGGATTCCAGTTTAACTAAGGGCTTGTCCAGACTTCAGCTTGTCCCACTGCTTTCTCCCCGGGAAAACCCACTTACGCCTGAATTGGAGCAAACGTCAGTTGGGTTTTCTGCGGACTGACGTCTGTATTGATTCAGCTCTAATGCCAGGAGTCCAGTCCCCAGCTTGACCACACAGTAAGGTAAAGGTAAAGGGATCCCTGACCATTAGGTCCAGTCGCAGACATCTCTGGGGTTGCGGTGCTCATCTCGCTTTATTGGCCGGGGGAGCTGGCGTACAGCTTCCAGGTCATGTGGCCAGCATGGCTAAGCTGCTTCTGGCGAACCAAAGCAGTGCACAGAAATGCCGTTTACCTTCGCGCCGGAGCAGTACCTATTTATCTAGTTGCACTTTGAAGTGCTTTCAAACTGCTAGGTTGGCAGGAGCAGGGACAGAGCAATGGGAGCTCACCCCGTCGCGGGGATTCGAACCGCCGACCTTCTGATCGGCAAGTCCTAGGCTCTGTGGTTTAACCCACAGCACCACCCTTGACCACACAGTAAGCATAGTTAATTTAAAAAGATGATTTATTGTCAAAACAACGGATAGCTCCGGACGGCTTTAACACAGCCTCCCAGCATCATCTATCACAATGACCCTTCTGAAGACTCCTTCCGGTTACAGAAGATATTGACCCTTCTGAAGACTCCTTCCGGTTACAGAAGATATTGAGCTTTCTCACTTTGTGCCTCCTGCTTTGTTTCCGGTCTAACAGCCCTCCCATTAGCCTACTCTTAGGAGGGATTGGCTCAGCTCCAATCTTTTCCCGTTCTGACAAACTGCTTCCTTCTCTCTTTGCGCCAGTTTGCACTTTTCGAGAGCATTGGCTGGGTTCCGGCCCACTCTCAGCCATTCCCTTATCAACTGGCATTCCAAGGGGCAGGGGGAGTTGGCACTAGCCAATGCTCCTCCTGCCTGGCAGTTAAACCTCTCTGTTCCTGGCCACTTTCTTCAGCTGGTTGCAAACCTTCACTGGGAGCTGGCTGCAAACCATCACTGGGAGCTGGCTCATTCATGACATCTAAAGAGTGGGTTTTCCCAGGGAAAAGTGGGAAAGTGCTCAGACCTGTGCCTGGAAAGCATGGGACAAGCAGAAAACTGTTTCTAGGCACAGGACAAACAGAAGTGTGGACGAGCCCTTGAGAGTTTCTAATATGAATTCTGGGAATTGTCCTGCCCTGCCGTTACAGTTTAAGGCTTAGGGGAAGTCAAGGCATTAACTGGTGAGGCAAAATCCCAACAGACCATTGGACAAAGCATTGCGAAAGGTGCTAGCTGGAGCCTCCTCACTCACCTGGCGGTGTAGTAGAGTGGGGTTGCACTAAGCCTCTTGCGCTTGCCAATCAGAAGGTCGGCAGTTCGAATCCCCGATGAGGTGAGTTCCCGTTGCTCTGTCCCAGCTCCTGCCAACCTCACTGTTCGAAAGCACACCAGTGCAAGTAGATAAATAGGTACTGCTCCGGCAGGAAGGTAAACGGTGTTTCTGTGCACTCTGGTTTCTGTCACAGTGTCCTGTTGCACCAGAAGCGGTTTAGTCATGCTGGCCACATGATCCGGAAAGCTGTCTGTGGACAAACGCCAGCTCCTTTGGCCTGAAAAGCAAGGTGAGCTCAGCACCTCATAGTCCCCTTTGACTGGACTTAACCGTCCAGGGGTCCTTTACCCTTTTACCTTTACTATTTCTGCAGCAGGGCCCCTGTCCCCAGCATCCTGGAGCCATCCAATCAGAAATTTGGATACGGAAAGTATTGGCTGCACCCCTGGGTAGAAACAGTTGCTTTCACCATTGGTCGGCTGGACTTCTGATCCTGTTCCTTCAGCCTCTCTGGTCCTCCTCTTTGATCTACTCATATTTCATTAAAGAACAACAAGGGAAGTCACCTTCCCACATCCCTTTTGGGCTGTCAATGACATGATATTTGACAGTGTTCCATGAATTATGGATATCTGTGGGAAACTGATGTCTTCCTTGAGTCCTTTATCTTTCCATGACTGTCCTCCCCACACCTCGGGATGCTAACCACCAGCTGGTCCAACCGCGATTTATCAAAGCAATCACTTTCCATCTTTTAAAGTGGAACCATCCCTTCATTTTCATTTATTGACCCAGGAACTATTTTCCTTTTAACTTCCAAAGCCCAGAGTCCATTCAAGTTCCCATTGCCCTTTCCACGAGAAATATCCTGCTGACACCGGCTGCACCAAGAAAGCACTAACTGGGCCTTATGGTTGGACAAATTGCCATCCAGACATTTATCCTTCCTAATCAGATATCACAATTTCAAGCACTACGGTGTGCAATAGCTTCATAGGCCAAATGGAGAGGTCTGGAATTTGGCTTATGGGCCAGAGGTTTCCCACTCTTGTTTTGGGGAATATCGTGCCCTTCCCCATTGTTTGAGGAAATATATTTATTACTATTAAATTTATATATCGCCCTATGCCCGCATATCAAAGCACATCAAAGTACAAGTAGATAAATAGGTACCACTCCGGTGGGAAGGTAAACGGCGTTTCCGTGCACTGCTCTGGTTCGCCAGAAGCGGCTTAGTCATGCTGGCCACATGACCCGGAAGCTGTACGCCGGCTCCCTCGGCCAATAAAGCAAGATGAGCGCCGCAACCCCAGAGTCGGTCATGACTGGACCTAATGGTCAGGGGTCGCTTTACCTTTTACTATGCCCGCAGGTCTCAGGTCAGTCCACAAGTTAAAATCACAATATAAAAGTGCAAAAGACACAATTAAAACAAAAGCAAACCAAGAACCCCCTCCCAACACATTTTAAAAGGGCATTGGATATTAAACAGCCAAAGGCCTGGTTAAAGAGGAATGTTTTTGCTTGGAGCCTAAAAGTGTATAATGAAGGCGCCAGGCGAACCTTCCTGGGGAGAGAATTCAACAAACAGGGAGCCACTGCAGAGAAGGCCCTGTTCTCATGTTGCCACCCTCCAGACCTCTTGTGGAGGAGGCACATGAAGAAGGGCCTCAGAAGATGAACGCAGAGTCCAAGTAAGTTCATCTGAAATGAGGCGGTCTTCAAGGTCTTTATAGGTCAAAACCAGAACTTTGAATTGTTTCATTTTTGTGCCCCGCCTTTCATTCCAAATAAAAACTCGAGGATGACTCTAGTATCTAAGCAAGGCACTGGCAGCAATACCCATGCCTGTTGATCTGTGCTCTAACTCTTAGAAGCCCAGCCTGAACGAGGCTGCAGGATGGCACTTGCTCCCCCGCAACACCGCAAACTGATCAAAGCCTCCGTCGCGGAGAGGGCCCCCAAGCTAGAATCATTAACGCCATCCTCTTCCCTCCTTCCATTCTTCTGACAGCCTACTTTAAATTTGAAGTTTAATTATTAATCCCTCCTAGGACAATTTCACATTGTGCAGAAGGTATTCTGCAGGGAAGGGGGGCAAAAACCAAATGAAGTAGTTTATGATTTAGAAGATTATATCTGATAAGTAAGGTAACCTGCAGCTACGCTAGAGAATAAGGAGACCTGCCATTTGTTTAGCGAAGGTATTAAAAAATCTTCCACTCAGGTTGATTGCCTTTTCATGATGAGGCAATCAGAGAACATGTTTAATTTAAGAAGGGCATTGATGAAGAAGCCTAACTTTTCCTTTAATTATAATTATAAAGGGATATAATTCCTGTATTATAATACATCTCCGCTTTTGTTGAAAACACTGGGGTGAAGGAAGGTATCTTGAAGGCTCACTCCTTATTTTTTTAAACTACCTGCTCTTAAATGTAGTTCCAGATGCCATTTATTTTATGCTACTCTATTAAGTGGCTGATAACTTTCATTTTTCCCTAGGCCGCCATACCAAAAGTATTAAAAGAATTTTAAAAAAACCCAAAATGAAAAACAATGCAATGTTATAAACCAGGGCTAAAGCAATCATGAGAAAAGAGAGGAAAGACATAAATCTCTCTCGATATATCTTATCATATCAAGCAACACATAATGCAAGCCTTAAAAATTCCAGGGTGTAAATCGGCCATGTTGAAAAATAGCACAAGATTAAAAGAATCACATTCCTAAAAGCCTCTGTGAGAACTGCAAAGGTTTTGCAACACAATTCAAAGTGTTGGTGCTGACCTTTAAAGCCCTAAATGGCCTCAGCCCTGTATACCTGAAGGAGCGTCTCCATCCTCATTTCAGCCCGGACACTGAGGTCCAGCTCCGAGGGCCTTCTGGCAGTTCCCTCCGAGAAGTGAAGTTACATGGAACCAGGCAGAGGGCCTTTTTGGCAGTGGCACCCCAATCGTGGGACTTGCCTTCTAAGAATGCTTGCCTAGAGTCCACTTCTAAGAATGCTTGCCTAGAGTCCACCTCAACCCAGATTGAGGTTGAATCCTGACAAGACAGAAGTACTGTTTTGGGGGGACAGGAGCTGGTGTGGAGGACTCCCTGGTCCTGAATGGGACAACTGTGCCACTGAAGGACCAGGTGCGCAGCCTGGGAGCCATTTTTGGACTCACAGCTGTCCATGGAGGTGCAGGTCAATTCTGTGTCCAGGGCAGCTGTCTACCAGCTCCATCTGGTATGCCTGAGACCCTCCCTGCCTGTAGACTGTCTGGGCAGAGTGGTGCATGCTCTGGTTATCTCCCGCTTGGATTACTGCAATGCACTCTATGTGGGACTGCCATTGAAGGTGACCTGGAAACAACAACTAATCCAGAATGTGGCAGCTAGACTGTTGACTGGGAGCGGCCACGGAGACCATGTAACACCAGTCCTGAAAGACCTAAACAATTCAAAGTGTTGGTGCTGACCTTTAAAGCCCAAAACGGCCTCAGTCCAGTATACCTGAAGGAGCATCTCCACCCCCATCGTTCACTGAGGTCCAGCTCCGAGGGCCTTCTGACAGTTCCCTCCCTGTGAGAAGTGAAGTTACAGGGAACCAGGCAGAGGGCCTTCTCGGTGGTGGTGCCCGCCCAGTGGAACACCCTCCCTTCAGAAACGAATTCAAGATGCAGGAAATGCACCCAAGGAAAGGAGTACTTAAGGGTGCAGGTGTGAGCCCCGCAGAGGTGGGTGTGTATTTTAGGGCTGAGTGAAAAATGATCTAGTATTTCCTATTTCTGGGTGGTGAAATTGGGGGCAGGGGGAGCATACTACTGATTTTTTTTCTTTGTTGGGAGGTGGTAATTCCTGCCCTTTGGATGGAGACAAACCCAAAAAAATCAGAAAATTAACCAGAACACTCCCTGGGAGCATGCGATTTATGAAGGACAAATAACTAAGGAGCATCTTTTAAAACTGCCCATTGGGTGGAGGGAAGAACAAGGCTTCAGAATATCTCCCCTCTTCCCCTCTTCCCTTACCTTCTTGTGGCAGCAGAAGACCATTCTCTGGGCCTTCAACCGAGGCAAAGATAGTTGTCCGAAGGAGACAGATGCCATCTGATCAAAAAAAGAGAGTTCTCTGAGGCAGATGGATGTCTGCAATGTCAACTGATCTGAAGGAGATAACTGAATGAGCTTTTAACTGATCTCAGGGTCCTTTCAAACAACTCACCTGGTTTCCTGGGAAACAAAACATTCCGCAGCCCATTGTGACGTCAGATCTTGGCCAAGGCCTCGCCCAATGGGCTGTGGGCTCTCTCTCTCTCCATCTCAGGCCCATGTCAACACCTGGTATCTTCATCCAGCTTCCAAGCCCCTGGCGTGCCCTTTGATTTATCCCTCACCAGGAGGGCCAGGGCATCTGGATCTGGGCTTCCCTTATAGTTTTCCCCAAACTTGGGACAATCAATCAATCAATTCAATTTCCGATGAGTCTCTGAGACCCTTCACATGAACTGAAAACAACAGCCCCAAGGAACTGTCCAGGTCCCTCAACTTCCCATTGCATCTCCACCCTTGCTGTGAAAAAGTTATTTACATATGAGATAATTTAAATAAAACACATAATATTATCACTCAAAACTGATGAAAATAGGGACGCCCCATTCCATAATGATAATTTTACTATTTATACTCCGCACATCTTACTGGGCTGCCCCAGCCAGCCTGGGCAGCTTCCAACATATATAAAAACATAATGATATATTAGAAATTAAAAGAAAACTTTCCTATACAGGATTACCTTCACACAGCTCGGGGGTCAGATTACTCCAGTGCTTTTTTTCTTAAAAAATGTTTAGGGGTACTCTCATTTTGACTCAAGAAAACCGCCATTTTATAGTTCAAATCCAGAAAAATAAATACAGTAAATGGACAAAAGTACAAAGATTCACAAAATGTTTAGGGACATCCTAAGGAAAAGTGGGACATTCTGGGATCAAATCAGAAACCGGGATGATTTCTCTAAATCAGGGTTGTCCCTGGAAAATAGGGAAACTTGGGGGGTCTTTGTTATTATATTTTGATGGAAGCCGCCCAGAATGACTGGGGCAATGCAATCAGATGAGTGGAGGACAAATAATAAAGTTGTTGTTGTTGCTGCTGCTGCTGAAAACACATTGAAGGAAGCACCAGGGAAGCCTTTTTGAGGCATTCCATAAGCAAGGGGCCACTGCTAAGAAGGCTGTGTTCTCTTGTTGCCACTTACCATAACTTAGAGAAGAGCCTCCATTGATGATCTCATGGCATGGGTGTTTTATTCTTCGAACAGTCACCAGGCCGTGGCTCTCCAGTTGTTCGAGTTCCTTCAGCCCCAGCCAGAATGGCCAGTTATTGAGGATTATGGGAACTGGAGCCCAGCAACTTCTCAGACCCCTTGGAAGGGAAAGGGAGAATTGGCACTGATCTGCAGCAACTGACCTTCAGGCCAGGACGTCTGGGCAAGGGTGATAAATTCCCAGATTAGCATACAGTGGTACCTCGGGTTAAGTACTTAATTCGTTCCGGAGGTCTGTTCTTAACCTGAAACTGTTCTTAACCTGAAGCACCACTTTAGCTAATGGGGCCTCCTGCTGCCGCCGCACCGCCAGAGCCCGATTTCTGTTCTCATCCTGAAGCAAAGTTCTTAACCTGAAGCACTATTTCTGGGTTAGTGGAGTCTGTAACCTGAAGCATATGTAACCTGAAGCATATGTAACCCGAGGTACCACTGTAGTTGTTTGGGGGGACCTCCAACAGTGGTAGGAGAGGGGCAGCTGTTTGTCACAACTGCAGAGCAGGTAAACCATAGGTAGGCAAACTAAGGCCCAGGGGCCGGATCCAGCCCGATCGCCTTTTAAATCCACCCCACAGACGGTCCAGGAATCAGCATGTTTTTACATGAGTAGAATGTGTGCTTTTATTTCAAATGCATCTCTGGGTTGTTTGTGGGGCATAGGAATTTGTTCTTCCTCTTCTTTTCAAAATATAGTCCGGCCCACCACATGGTCTGAGGGACATTGGACTGGCCCCCTGCTGAAAAAGTTCGCTGACCCCTGAGGTAAACCTTCCCCATCTCTCCCTGCTCCCTGGGGGAAAAGCGGGATAAATTAGAAGATTATTAATACATCTCATGGAAACAGATAGCAAGCATTTTGCAACCCTGGCACTGGACCCCTGCACAGATATCTTTTCCTTTCTGCATTTCATTCAATTATCTCCGAGGAAACTGTTCGATGGTAGGCAGAGAGGAAGGCAATTATTTGGCACATCTTCATCAGTTCACTGGCATTTTGCTTTATGGGTATTTGAATACATGGGACACCAAGTTCAGCTTGGATTGCTCAAATTAAAAAGGCCTTTTTCAGTTAAGGAGAGACGTGGCCTGACATTGTCCCACTCAAGATCCATACAAGCCATTATTTTCCTCCCCTCTGCCTGCCATTACGCACACGATTTAAACGACGGCATCAAGGAGCATTTCCTCTGTTCCCTGCCATAAATGTATCCGGCTCAGTCTAGTTTCCCTTCAATCAAGACACAGATAGTTCGGTTTGAAATTTGCTCTGGGCTTTTGTTTAAACACCACATCTCACAAAATGTGTCACTCTTGACTTCTTGGGAGATCTCTTTGGCCTCGGGACTGACAGCTTCATCTTTGAAATAGAATAATGCAGTCATGTTACATTTCTTACCATTGTCTTTATATGTCATCCAACGTCTTCCTGAGAAATTCAAAATCCATCCCCACCAGCGATTTTGGAGCGGTGGCCTAAGTCATTTAACCCTTCATCACCTTTAACCTCTGTTGCCCACTCTTTTTGTTTTAACTATTTCAAGCTTTTTTTAAAAAAATAGCCACAGCTGACAATGAGCCTTCAGCTCCAGTAATACAGTGGTACCTTGGTTCTCAAACACCTTTGTCAGGGAATCAGGAGCAGGAGCACTGGGGAGAGAGGATTGGGAGAGCGAAGGGGAAGAATCCGAGGGCAGCGTAGGGGAGTATGACAGTGGCCCGAGAGATTCCATGAGCTTCTCCAGCGAATCAGAAGATTCCCAGAAGGGGGCGCCGATGGTCAGGGCAAGGGGGGTCCCAGGGGGGACGCACCAGAAACAAGGAGCCAGAGGGGAACCCCAAAGCAGCAGTGGGGGATCGGGACCAGTTTCCCCACCAGAGCGTAGTGGGGGGGAAGAGTCACATGTGTCAGGGCCAGCGTCTCCTCCAGCGGGGAGAGAGAGTGAGTCAGGGCTGACCACGCCTCCATCGGAGAGTGGGGGAATGGAGGGGAGGTCAGTTGCAGCTAGCCCACCCGAAGGGGGAAGCAGTGACAGCAGCAGTGAAACGGTTAGGAGGAAAACTGCTGGCTGGGCGCGCGCGCCAAGTTCAAATGTACAGGCGCGCGGGACAGCAGGAGACCCGGATGGGGAACCAGCTCCTAAAGCCCGCCGGAGGGAGGGAGAAGGCTCAGGGGAATCAGCGTCAGAAGAGGCTAGGAAGGGCGAGACCCCGGCGGGCAGGCGGACCCAGAGAAGGAAGGAGCAGCGGAAAAGGTGGAGCAAGGCGAGGGTCTTAAATTGGTGTACAGGGGGAGGAGATTCAGAAGGGTCATCAGCGGTCTGACAGTTGAGACGAGGGGCTGCGCGCTGCGGCTCTGGAAGTGAAACTGAACTTCAATAAAGACTTTTGTATTTAACAACCAAGCAGCGTTGGTCCTTTGTGAGCTGGGACCTTGGGCAGCCCTGACAACCTTGGTTCTCAAACGCTTTGGTCCTCAAACTCCGAAAACCTGGAAGTAAGTGTTCTGGTGTTCAAACATTTTTCGGAAGCCGAACATCTACTGCAGCTGTCAGCTATTGTTTCAGGGGCGCCTGCACCAATCAGAAGCTGTGCCTTGGTTTTTGAACATTTCGGAAGTCAAATGGACTTCCAGAACGGATTAAGTTTGGCGCTTTTGTTTTTGCTATTTTGTTTTTGAGGCTTTTTAGTTTAATTTGTTTTTGTGACTGTGTGGAACCCAGTTCGGCTACTGATTGGTTGATTGTCTCACTTCGGAAATGGATAAAAGCCCCCATCCAAACAAGGACTATTATCAGCGCAGGTAAGAAAAAAAATAATTTTAAATTTTATCGTCCACAAAACTGTCTTATTTGTTTTATAGTACAGTACATTGGTTATTGCTTTCATTTTATGGATCAATGGTCTCGTTAGATAGTAAAATTCATGTTAAATTGCTGTTTTAGGGGTTGTTTTTAAAAGTCTGGAACAGATTAATTCGTTTTGCATTACTTTCTATGGGAAAGCGCACCTCTGTTTTGGAACGCTTCGGTTTTGGAACGGACTTCCGGAACAGATTAAGTTTGAGAACCAAGGTACCACTGTAGAGGCTGATTTTCCTCATTGAACAGAATTTCAGGGGGTTTTTTATTCAGCAAGTGCCTTTGAAAGCTTTATTTCCTGATAAGACCCACACAGAGCCTATTTAGCACCTCCGCAATCCCCGAGAGCCAAATATACCTCTCAGACTCAAAGAGTCCTTCAACTTTAACTCCCCAGATATCCCCTTTGGACTCCTTTCAGCTCCACAATTCTATTGTTCTCTGTCGTTGGACTACAACTCCCATCCTCCCTGACCTTTGGCTAAGCTTGTTGAGGATGATGGGAGTTGTAGTCCAACAACCTTGGGAGATGGGCCACGGTTAATCAGCCTTCTGGCCCCATAAACTCCTCCCAAACTTCAAAGTCACATAGGCCAATTAGTCCCACCCACAATCACATGGGATTCCAGATGGCACAGGGGTCTTTAGAGATATTTGTCCTGCAGGCATGGATGCCTTGGAGCGAGAGAACACTAGCCTGCAGATCTTCCCCAGTGCTCTTTGCACACTGGGAGGATGCCCAGGGAATACAGTGGTTGTGGTTGTTGTTTAGTCATTTAGTCGTGTCCAACTCTTCGTGACCCCCTGGGCCAGAGCACGCCAGGCACTCCTGCCTTCCACTGCCTCCCGCAGTTTGGTCAAAAGTACAGTGGTACCTCAGGTTAAAAACTTAATTCATTCTGAAGGTCCACTCTTAACCTGAAACTGTTCTTAACCTGAAGCATCACTTTAGCTAATGGGGCCTCCTGCTGCCGCCGTGCCGCCAGAGCACAATTTCTGTTCTCACCCTGAAGCAAAGTTCTTAACCCGAGGTTCTATTTCTGAGTTAGCGGAGCCTGTAACCTGAAGCGTATGTAACCTGAAGCATCTGTAACCTGAGGTACAACTGTACCTGTAAGCCTCCTTGAGTCCCTGTCAGGGGAAAAGGCAGGGTATAAATAGATCAATAAATAAGAGCAAGAGTAAGGTGGCGCTGTGGTGCAAACCACTGAGCCTTCGGCTTGCCGATTGGAAGGTCAGTGGTTCGAATCCCCGCGATGGGGTGAGCTCCCGTTGCTCGGTCCCAGCTCCTGCCAACCTAGCAGTTCAAAAGCACGTCAAAGTGCAAGTAGATAAATAGGTACCGCTCTGGCAAGAAGGTAAACGGTGTTTCTGTGCGCTGCTCTGGTTTTGCCAGAAGCGGCTTAGTCATGCTGGCCACATGACACGGGAAAACTGTTTGTGGACAAACGTCTGCTACCTTAGCCAGTAAAGCGAGATGAGCGCCGCAACCCCAGAGTCGTTCACGACTGGACTTAACTGTCAGGGGTCCTTTACCTTTACCTTTAAGAATACAGTGGTACCTCGGGTTACAAACGCTTCAGGTTACAGACGCTTCAGGTTACAGACTCTGCTAACCCAGACATAGTACCTCGGGTTAAGAACTTTGCTTCAGGAGGAGAACAGAAATCACGCAGCAGCGGCGCAGCAGCAGCAGGAGGCCCCATTACCTAAAGTAATTGTGCTTCAGGTTAAGAACAGTTTCAGGTTAAGAACGGACCTCCGGAATGAATTAAGTTCTTAACCTGTGGTACCACTGTATTTCCGAGCATGACCTAACCAGAAGGAGAGCAGTTTGTTCAGCATGGCAGGGCATTATGCAGGTGAACCACTGCTGGCTCCTTGACCAGAATCCAAGAGGCAAGCAAGGAAGAAAGTGATAAAGCAAATTTATTTTGTGGTTTCAATGCCATCTTACAGTGGAATGTCACAAACACAGATTTTAGCTATTTACTTATTGCAGGATGTCCTCCCCCCTCAAACACACACACACACACTCCCATTTGATTAATTCCCTTCTGTTACCCGTTGGCTTTTCTTTTCCACAAGTTTCTTCTCTTTGTCTTCTTTAGCAGCAAACAAGCAAGCGAAGCAGCCATGTTCTCTCTCTGCCCGTCCCCCGCATAGCTGTCAACTTACAGATTTGAAAATAAGGGACCAGCAGCCAAAATAAGGGATTTTAGTCAACCAACTGAAATACGAAGTTAAAAGGAACCAGATAATTTTGGAGAGCAGCGCCGGTTTTTAGCCCTTCGTTTCCAGAGGTTGCTGCTCAAGACACCAGCCGATGAAACACTGCAATTAAATAACTACAAGCAGCAACAGCTTTTCGCGCAAAACGAAGTCCAAGCTACGAAGATGCTGCTGCAGTTCTGTATCTTTTCTCTCATGCTCCATCTGCAGCTCTCAGTTCCATCAGGCGGGGCGGGAGGAAGAGGGGGAGGGGAAATAGCGCCCGAAGTAAACCCGCAGATCAGACCATCTATGCTAGCCTACCACTACAAATCTATGGGAGAAGCACTTGCAGTCCTTCTCTTGTAGCCCTTGGAACACCTGCCCATGTCTCCACCTCCTCCTCTTCCTCCTCTCTCTGAACTGCTTTCTCTATGGTTTCCCTCGCTCTCCTCTCAAGGCTCCTCAGCAATTCATAGGCCATGCCAGGCTGCCCATCTCATCCGGGTCCTTCGGCGGCACAGCCGCAGTACAGCCTAGCAGGAGCGGCGGCGATGGGCAGAGGGGAGGCCCCAGGCAGAGACGCTCGGTTCGGCGGCCGCGAGGAAGATGGCGGTGGAAGGGCCTGAGGCTCCCGCCAGTCCCGGCGGGGAGGGGCTCCCAGGGGCCGAGGCTGGTGAGAGGAGGCCGGAGGGGGGCGGGCCGGGCAGCCAAGCAACACAGTTGGAGCCTCCCTCCTCCCTGGCCAGCAGGGAGGGGGGGAGAGGAGCTGCTTCCTTTGAAACCTGGGAAATTTAAGGGACATCATCAATAAGGGACAGCAGCGGAACATGGCACTGGGATAAGGGACTGTCCCTCGAAATAAGGGACGCTTGACAGCTATGGTCCCCCGCAACTGCCCCATCAAAGGCAAAACCCAGCCACCGCCACGCTGCCAGCAGATCATGTGAATCAGATAACCGCCTTTTGTTTCTCATTTAAACTTTGGCTGCCGGAAAGTGGCCTCCTTCCTGCAGAACTGCCCGCAATGAAGGGGCTTGACACGGAAGGGTCATTTAATACACTGCGATTTCAAAAGAACAATTGTCAAAGCGATTCACCGGCAACTCGCTGCCCATTATTAATTCGCACAGAGTGCGGCAGCCAGCAAATTGCTACAGTGGAATGTAGGGATGACACACAGATGGGCCGGGCGGCGGGTTTTGGTTTCTGAAATCAGGCCAGGGGATAAAACCTCTCCTGTTTGATTCCGACAGATTTTGCCATCATTACCAAGGACACTGGGGGTGGGGGAGAGGAGACAATCTCTTTGTGTTGTCTTTTTATTTAACACACACCGTGTCCTAGCCTTTGTTGCCTCTTTCACAATAGGACACGATAGCATTGTAGTCTTCATGCGCTGCCAGAGCAGAAAGCGTTGCTGTTTCCCTGCCCACGTTCTGGTACCCAGCAGCGTTTTGTGGGTTATTAATATGTATACCAGACCCTCGCTCGTGGTGACACAACCGCTTCTGTTCAGAAGTGCACATCTTACCAGTGAGGGCTGCTTCCCCCTTGGCTTGAGCCTGGAACCCCTGCCAAACACCCTCACATTTCCTGTGGCTCGTCATAGTTTGGAATACTTCTTTCAAGTCATCATCCGCCAACCGCAAGGATGTCTTCCATCCTTTCCTCTCCATCCCCTCCAAATCTTCCGAAGTCAGGAGACACGCCGACTCTAATGAGCTCCTAACTAGGCTGGCGCAGTCATTTTCAAAAGACGCGAGCATAATCGGATTTCCTCAAAGCAAAGCGCAGCCCTCTCCTGCTATGGCTAATGGCTGCTCTTGACAAACATTTGTTTTGTAGTCACTTTGTGGGTTGTTCTCTGGCATTTTCCGCCAGCAGGCAGTCATTTCGGGCATGATATATGGAATCTGTGTTTGTGGGGAAGAGGAGACCTTTGTGCCAGCAGCAGCAATCTCAGAGGGAGAGCGGGCACCGATCCAACCCTCAAGCCCCTGTCTTTGTTTACGTACTAGGTGTCGTACGAACGCCGGCCAGGAATTGGAAAGCGGAGCACAGGAATACATAATGGCTGAGCAACGGACGGCAAGGACGCATTTTTCAGTTTGCAAATTCTTGAGCAAATAGTAGCTCGGCAGCCAAAGCCATGGGCCATGCCAGGAAGCATCAATAACAGCAAAAAGCCAATGTACAACATGACAATAGCGTTTGAGGCACACAAGCGTACAATCTGCTGGTGCCACAAAATAACCCTCGTGGAAGCAAAATACATCTGAGGTGCATATTAAGCTTGGTTTTGAGAAAAAAGAAGAGCTCCACATGCGACAGTTGGTTTCGGAATTGCAGTATCGCTGTGTTGCTGTCGTGACTTGTGGGAATCTCACAGTTTTGCTGCTGCGTGTGCTGATGTAAAGCTAAGCAGGTCTGTGTTTGGTCAGTGCCTGAATGGATAACCTCTGGGGAACCCCTTGAATTCCATGATAAAGAAGTATGGGGTTCAAATGTAACAGAAGAAGAAGAAGAAGATGATTACTCAAGAGAATATACAAACCAAATACAGTCGTACCTTGGTTTTCAAACAGCTTGGTTCACAAACATTTTGACTTCCGAATGCCGCAAATGCAGAGGTGACTGTTCAGGTTTGTGAACTATTTTTGAAAGAAGAAGAGAAGAGGAGTTTGGATTTGATATCCCACTTTATCACTACCCTAAGGAGTCTCAAAGCGGCTAACATTCTCCTTTCCCTTCCTCCCCCACAACAAACACTGTGAGGTGAGTGGGGCTGAGAGACTTCAGAGAAGTGTGACTAGCCCAAGGTCACCCAGCAGCTGCGGGGAAGTGAACTCAGTTCACCAGATTACGAGTCCACCTGCTCTTAACCACTACACCACACTGCCGAATGTCCAAAGGGCTTCCGTGACTTCTGGTTAGCCAGAAGCTGCGCTTTGGTTTCCAAACATTTTGGAAGTCGAACGAATCCAGAACGGATTCCATTCGACTTAGAGGTACAACTGTATGCAATTTTGGAGAATAGGCAGAAAAGCTATCTTTTCAATGAAATGGGGACAAAAAGATTTTTCTGATCCGGGGTTACAAGAGGTTAAAACAAAATAGGTATGGGGAAATCATTAAAGGTCAGAAAAAGCTGATTCTAAATAAGTGCAACAAGGGTCAATGCTGGTCAGAAAGAGATGTAGGGTAGAGACATCACTTAACAAGTGGTTTTTAAAAAGACACTGGTTGAAGTCTCATCATTGACACACTAGGGAGTATTTCTCAGACTTTTGGTTAGAGAAGTGATTCCATTTAACCACTACAGTGGTACCTCGGGTTACAGACGCTTCAGGTTACATACGCTTCAGATTACAGACTCCGCTAACCCAGAAATGGTACCTCAGGTTAAGAACTTTGCTTCAGGATGAGAACTGAAATCGCACGGCAGCAGCAGGAGGCCCCATTAGCTAAAGTGGTACCTCAGGTTAAGAATAGTTTCAGGTTAAGAACGGACCTCCAGAACAAATTAAGTTCTTAACCCGAGGTACCACTGTATTGTGGCCTGCAGATATGAACTTCCTAAGCAACTATATAATAGAGAGTTTCCTATTTTGCGAACATTTTCAGAAGTCATCTCTACATGTTTCTAAAAAAAACAGTGACAGCTTCTGCAGAAATCAAAAATCCCTTTTTAGGATTTTGCTTTTTTTAAAAAAAGTTTCCATTTGCCTCGAGATTGAGGGACCTGCAGCCCTCCAGATGTTGTTGGACCAGTAAAGTAGGTGGTAAGGGCAATGCATGTCAGATGCTTCAAAGCCACCTTTCTAACAGGGTATCTGAGCTCATGAATATTAAGACCAAAGGATGGGATTAAAACAGTTAGTAACTTGGGAGGGGGGACGCGGGTGGCGCTGTGGGTTAAACCACTGAGCCTAGGACTTGCCGATCAGAAGGTCGGCGGTTCGAATCCCCGCAACGGGGTGAGCTCCCGTTGCTCGGTCCCTGCTCCTGCCAACCTAGCAGTTCGAAAGAACGTCAAAGTGCAAGTAGATAAATAGGTACTGCTCCAGCGGGAAGGTAAAAAGCGTTTCCATGCACTGCTCTGGTTTACCAGAAGTGGCTTAGTCATGCTGGCCACATGACCCGGAAGCTGTACGCCGGCTCCCTCGGCCAATAAAGCAAGATGAGTGACACAACCCAAGAGTCAGTCACGATGGCACCTAATGGTCAGGGGTCCCCTTACCTTTAACTTGGGAGGATAAAATGATGGAGCAGTGAAGTATAGATGGTATTTGACACCGGTAAAACTGGCTAAATTGTATTTTAAAAACTCAAAAATGTGCTGGAGATGTTTGGAAGTAGAGGGTTCCTTTATTCATCTATGGTGGAAATGTAAACGAGCAAAAGAATTTTGGGAGATGATATACAACGAGTTAAAGGAAATTTTCAAACTTACCTTTCCCAAGAAACCGGAAGCATTTCTTCTACGTATAATTGGGAATGAGTTACCCAAGAAAGCCCATAGCCTATTTTTATATGCGACAACAGCAGCAAGGATATTATATGCAAGATATTGGAAATTAAGAGAAATCCCAGGGAAAGAACAATGGTTTCTACAAAATTACTGAACATGCAGAGATTGCTAGTATGACATCCGAAATAACAAACCGAGATGACAAATTGACAAGGAGTGAATGGAAGTACTTAGGGGAATATATACAAAAACTGGACCTTAACTATAAATTCCAAGTAGGGCGTACTTTGTGACTAACAGTTGATAATATGAAAGGTAAGAGAAAATTGGGTGAAGAATCTAATGTATATACAGCCAAATAAGATGTATAAAGAACTGTGATGGGTGGGAAGTCAAATAGACTTACTGTAGGGAAAAGAAGATGTAACTGTAACACTGAAAAAACTAAAAAATAAAATAAATGATGGAGCAGTGGAATTGCTGAACTGGATAACTTGCCCTGCAAGGAACTCACCTTGTTCTGTCACAAATTGCCTGCATTAACTGAGGTCAGGACCATATGACCTTCGGTACCATCTGATTCTATGATTATTGTTGCTTAACATCTTTGAGATCCCGGACCTCAGGGAGATTAGGCTGGCCTCAACCAGGGCCAGGGCCTTTTCGGCCTTGGCCCCGGCCTGGTGGAACACTCTGCCACAAGAGATCAGGGCCCTGTGGGATTTGATATCTTTCCGCAGGTCCTGCAAGACGGAGTTGTTCCGCCAGGCCTTTGGTCAGGGCTCAGCCTGACTCCCCTTCTCTTTTTGTATAAGAACTAAGACGAAAGAGGCCTCCCAGCATTCTCTCGGGCCCATATAAGAACAGCATAAACAGTTGGGTCTGCTGAGCATTTACTATTCCCAACCTTATCCTGCGGAAAGCCATTTAATTAGATTTTAATTTGATCCTGACTTGTTTTTAGGAGGTAATTTAATTATTGTTTGATTTTATACCAGTTATATATTTGATGTTAGCCGCCCTGAGCCCAGTTTTGGCTGGGGAGGGCAGGATACAAATAAACGTTGATTATTATTATTATTATTATTATTCCCCAAAAAATTCACTTTATAACACAAATAAAAAAAACACAAACAGAAAAGACAAACAATACAAACAAATTCTTGTCATATCCTTATTTTTCTAAACATTGTTAAGTGGGCCTCTCCAAGTCCCACCTATCTGATTTTCATTTTACTTCATCTTTAGCAGTTTACATATATCATAATTTCTAACCATCTTTTTTTTTTAATCACATTTAAAAGAACTTCACATTTTATCACTTACAAATAATACTATTTTAAAATACCCTATCTTCTATTATTATTATTATTATTATTATTATTATTATTATTATTATTATTATTTACCAGACTGTGAAGGAGAACAAACAAAGAAATAGGTACAGTTAGAGGTAAATTGCCTAAATGAACTACTGGGAGGCATCACCTCCAAATTTGGATTAAGCAGCCGAGGGTTGCCAAAGTTCTTGGTTGTCCAAAATTTAGCAAACAAACCTTACTCGCCTCCACTTTGTCTCCATGTTAGCAAAAGTACCATTCGTTAAATGTGTCTGGGGAGCTGTTTAAAAAAAGTAGGAGGGAGAGCGGGGAGATTTGGCAAGCCCAGCTGTGTTTGAGGCAACTCATGTGCTGGGGGCCATTCATTCATCACATCTTCCATCAATGGGGCATCCAGCAGCTGCTTCTGCTCCCTGCATTGTTCACTTCTGGTCTGGAGGACCAATTTGTAGGATCCCAGCAAAAACATCTTGGGTTGTTGCTAGGCAACGATAGGATGCACTCCAGCAACATCTGGCCCAAGCAGCAGATAACAGATTACAGCGAAGGCAACAGTACATTCCTTCTCTGGGCGAGGGTGAGATAAGAAGGATTGGGTGGGAACTTGGCAGCAGACACAACTCGTCATAGAGCAGAACAGAGTGAAGGCAGGGCAGGCAAATAAATTCCTGGGCAATGTAGCATCACTTACAGAGAGATGGAAGGAGATTGTTTCAGTAAGGGATGGAGGTGAAGGAAGGGGCATTAAGGGCAGAGTAAGGAAGACTAGGGGACGCGAGTGGCACTGTAGGTTAAACCACAGAGCCTAGGACTTGCCGATCAGAAGGTCGGTGGTTCGAATCCCTGCGACAGGGTGAGCTCCTGTTACTCAGTCCCAGCTCCTGCCAACCTAGCAGTTCGAAAGCATGTCAAAGTGCAAGTAGATAAATAGGTACCGCTCCAGCGGAAAGATAAACAGCGTTTCCGTGCACTGCTCTGGTTCGCCAGAAGTGGCTTAGTCATGCTGGCCACATGACCCGGAAGCTGCACGCCGGCTCCCTCGACCAATAAAGCAAGATGAGCGCCGCAACCCCAGAGTCGGCCACGACTGGACCTAATGGTCAGGGGTCCCTTTACCTTTAGCTTTAGCAATGACAAACCTAGACGGAATCTTAAAAAGCAGAGACATCACCTTGCCAACAAATGTCTGTATAGTTAAAGCTATGGTTTTCCCAGTAGTGATGTATGGAAGTGAGAGCTGGACCATAAAGAAGGCTGATCGCCGAAGAATTGATGCTTTTGAATTGTGGTGCTGGAGGAGACTCTTGAGAGTCCCATGGAGTTCAAGAAGATCAAACCGATCCATTCTTAAGGAAATCAGCCCTGAGTGCTCACTGGAAGGACAGATGGTGAAGCTGAGGCTCCAGTACTTTAGCCACCTCATGAGAATAATAATAATAATAATAATAATAATAATAATAATAATAATAATAATAAATTTTATTTATATCCCGCCCTCCCCAGCCAAAGCCGGGCTCAGGGCGGCTAACAACACTAAAATAGTGCAACATTATAAAAACATTATAAAAATTAATTAAAATCAAAATTGATGGCAACCATAAACTAAAGTTTTGTAAAGATTGCCAAAGGAGGGAGTCAGGCTGCGCCCTGACCAAAGGCCTGGTGGAACAGCTCTGTCTTGCAGGCCCTGCGGAAAGATGTCAAGTCCTGCAGGGCCCTTGTCTCTTGTGACAGAGCGTTCCACCAGGTTGGAGCCACAGCTGAAAAAGCCCTGGCTCTAGTTGAGGCCAGCCTAACCTCTCTGTGGCCTGGGACCTTCAAGATGTTTTTATTTGAAGACCGTAAGTTCCTCTGTGGGACATACCAGGAGAGGTGGTCCCGTAGGTATGAGGGTCCTAGGCCGTATAGGGCTTTGAAGGTTAAAACCAGCACCTTAAACCTGATCCTGTACTCCACCGGGAGCCAGTGCAGCTGGTATAGCACCGGATGGATGTGATCTCGCAGCGAAGACCCCGTAAGGAGTCTCGCTGCGGCATTCTGCACCCGCTGGTGTTTCTGGGTCAGTCTCAAGGGCAGCCCCACGTAGAGCGAGTTACAATAATCCAGTCTGGAGGTGACCGTTGCGTGGATCACAGTGGCTAGGTCAGGGCGAGAGAGGTAAGGAGCCAACTGCTTAGCTTGGCGGAGATGAAAAAATGCCGCCTTTGTTATAGCTGCAATCTGCGCCTCCATGGTGAGGGAGGTATCGAAGATTACACCCAAACTCTTAACGGACGGTGCTGGCACTAATTGCACCCCCGCAAGAGATGGGAGTTGCCCCCTCAATCCCATATCATCCCATCCCAGCCAGAGGACCTCTGTCTTCGAAGGATTTAACTTCAACCAGCTCCCAAGTAACCATCCAGCCACAGCTTCCAAGCATCTGATCAGTGTGTCTGGGGCCGAGTCAGGATGGCCATCCATCAACAGATAGAGTTGGGTGTCATCAGCATACTGATGGCAGCCCAGCCCAAAACTCCGGACAAGCTGGGCGAAGGGGCGCATAAAGATGTTAAAAAGCATCGGGGAGAGTATCGCACCCTGGGGCACTCCACACACCAAGGAGTGGCGGGATGACAATTCCCCCCCAAGCGCCACCCTCTGTCCCCGACCAGAGAGAAACGAGCGCAGCCAAGGACTGTGCCCTGGATCCCCACGTCGGCAAGGCGGTGGTCCAGGAGTTCGTGATCGACCATGTCGAAGGCTGCTGACAGGTCTAGAAGAATCAGCAGCCCCGACCCGCTTCGATCCAGCTGCCTGCGGAGATCATCTGTTAGGGCGACCAGAGCCGTCTCGGTCCCATG
This sequence comes from Podarcis filfolensis, assembly GCF_964270895.1. Classification (NCBI taxonomy): domain Eukaryota; kingdom Metazoa; phylum Chordata; class Lepidosauria; order Squamata; family Lacertidae; genus Podarcis; species Podarcis filfolensis. The sequence continues at coordinate 9,192,447 of NC_139606.1, read as the reverse complement.
ACCAGCGCGGAAGCCGGACTGGAATGGATCCAGAGCCGATGTTTCATCCAGAAACCTACCAAGCTGTTCAGCAACCGCTCTCTCAATCACCTTACCCAGGAATGGAAGATTCGAAACCGGGCGGTAATTGGATAGATCTAAGGGATCTAATGATGTTTTCTTTAAGAGCAGGCGCACCACTGCCTCCTTCAGTTCTCCTGGGAATATCCCGGTGCCAAGGGACAAATTGATGATATCACCCAGGGGGGCCCGCACCTCGTCTGGACACGCTCTAATCAGCCAAGACGGGCACGGGTCGAGAGGACAAGTGGTGGGCTTTCCAGCTCGGAGGAGTCTGTCCACATCGGCTGGGGATATCCGGTCAAAGTGGTCCAATACTGGACCCGAGGACAGTCGAGGGGCCTCCAGTTCCTTTATTGTATGCAAATTGGCAGGGAGGTCATGGCGGAGCAACAGGACCTTCTCCGCAAAAAAGCTCGCAAATGCCTCACAGCTGTGTGTCAAATTGTTATTTAAATTTGGCTGTCCTTCGAGGGACGTTAAAGACCGAATTATACTAAATAATTGCGCCGGGCAAGAGCTAGCGGATGCAATGGAGGCCGAGAAGTAGGACTTCTTAGCGGCCTTCACTGCCATCTCGTAGGTTTTCATAAAAACCCTATAAGATGTTCTTGAAGATCCGTCCCGGGCACCCCGCCATACTCGCTCTAGCCGTCTGAGGTCCCGCTTCATTTTCCGGAGCTCCTCGGTTAACCAGGGAGCCCGGTTTCTGCGGGGTCGCAGAGGGCGCTTAGGTGCAATCTCATTGATGGCTGCCAGGAGCTGGGTATTCCAGCCCTCAACAAGCTCAGTCAATGAGTCGCCAGGGGGAGCAAGGTCCCGCAAGGCTTGACGGAATCTATCAGGGTCCATCAGCCTCTGCGGGCGAGCCCAAATCGGCTCGCCACCTAAGCAGGGTGGGGGTGGAACGTCAATCCTGGCGTTCAGAGAGTAGTGATCAGACCATGGCACCTTCATCAAAGGAAACATGATCACATCTATACCGATGCCAAAGATCAAATCCAGCTTGTGGCCTGCCTGATGTGTGGGGCCCGAAACAAACTGGGAGAGCCCTAGTGTCGCCATGGAAGACACCAGGTCCAGAGCCTGTGAGGAGGGAGTGGCATCAGCAGGATGTTGAAGTCCCCCAATACCAATAGGTTAGGGAACTCCAAGGCCCAGCCGGCCACCGCCTCCAGCAGGCCTGACAGGGTGGCTGCTGGTGCGCTAGGTGGCTGGTACACCAGCCAGACAGCCAAGCTCACCTCGGAGCCCCACACTAGGCCAACACATTCAATGCCGGGGATCGATGGCGATGGTAGAACCCTGAAAGAACAATCTTCCCGGATTAATAATGCCACCCCTCCCCCCGGCCCACAGTCCGCGACTGGTGGAGGACGGAGAAACCCGGGGGCGCCATCTCTCGTAAGGTAACAGTATCCCCTTCGCGCACCCAGGTCTCCGTCACACAAGCCAGGTCGACCCCCTGCGAGATGAAGAAATCTCGCAGGGTGGCGGTTTTGTTGCCTATAGACCTGGCATTGCACAACACCAGTGACGGAGTTGAGTAATCCTTGCTCACCCTACCCTCGTCTCTCGGGATGGGGCGCAGATTGGAAGGGGTACGAGCATATCCGTATCTCGATCCCCTTCGCCTATGACAAGATAAGATTCCCTGGAAAAGACCCTGATGTTGGGAAAGATGGAGGGCACAAGAAGGGGACGACAGAGGACGAGATGGTTGGACAGTGTTCTCGAAGCTACCAGCATGAGTTTGACCAAACTGCGGGAGGCAGAGGAAGACAGGAGTGCCTGGCGTGCTCTGGTCCAGGGGGTCACGAAGAGTCGGACACGACTAAACGACTAAACAACAACAAAGTAGAAGATGAGGGAGAAGCTTGAAGTGATGACCTCAGCACTACAGGTCTTATTTCCCAAGGCAAAAAATCTGGTTCTTTCTGGGTAGCAATGAGAGTAAGCTGACCTCCACTTTCGTGGGAGCCTGAGGCTTGCAAGGGAAGTGTGCATGAGCAGTGAGGAGGTGAAAGCAGAACCTTGGGTAGCTCCAGGGGTCTCTGCTGGCTGAAACACTCTCCTCCTGATGCCTCTACAGGTGAGGTTGTCTCTGCAGGGAGCTAGAGCGAACTGAAGCCTTATGTAGGCCTGATGGCTATTAAGTTCTCCTCCCTTGGAGGAACTGACCGGCTAGTACAAAGGCCCCCACCCTATAGAATTCTGTGAGGCTGGGAAGAACAAAGTACTGCAAGAGAACTAGCCTTTGAGTCAGATTATTTTAGCCGTGCCGTGCTTCCTGCTAGGAGGACCCCAGGTAAGATATTTACCATTTTCCCCCTTAAGGGCAGCCTGGACCTCCATTGCCCTGACCTAGCCACTATGATCCACACGATGGTCACCTCCAGACTTGATTATTGTAACTCGCTCTACGTGGGGCTGCCCTTGAGACTGACCCAGAAACTCCAGCGGGGGCAGAATGCCGTGGTGAGACTCCTTACGGGGTCCTCACTGCGGGATCACATTCACCCAGTGCTATACCAGCTGCACTGGCTCTCGGTGGAGTGCAAGATCAGGTTTAAGGTGCTGGTTTTAACCTTTAAAGCCCTATACGGCCTAGGACCCTCGTATCTACGGGACCGCCTCTCCTGGTATGTCCCACAGAGAAACTTACGGTCTTCAAATAAAAACATCTTGAAGGTCCCAGGCCACAGAGAGGTTAGGCTGGCCTCAACTAGAGCCAGGGCTTTTTCGACTGTGGCTCCAACCTGGTGGAACGCTCTGTCACAAGAGACTAGGGCCCTGCGGGACTTGACATCTTTCTGCAGGGCCTGCAAGACAGAGCTGTTCCACCAGGCCTTTGGCCAAGGCACAGTCTGACCTTTGGTGATCCTCGTAGAACTCTGGCCCAGTGGTTGCCATTTGATTTTGAATTGATTTTGGAATATTGATTTTAGAATGCTGTGTTACTTTTATTGCTGTTAGCTGCTCTGAGCCCGGCTGGGGAGGGCGGGATATAAATAAATTATTATTATTATTATTATTATTATTATTATTATTATTATTATTATTACTATATACTCTGAGGTCTCTGGGTCTTGGCAGGTGAGGCAAAATAGAGCAAGATTTAATTTCTAGCAAGAGTTTCAGGCATAATGGCACCCTGGAACATTCCATGCAGAGATTAGGCCAGGGAACTCCATTAAACAAGAGCTCAGATGCTGTTTCAGCTCCAGTTAGGATGAGACTCTCATCTCTATCTGAGTTTCTGGCTTGAGGAGCTCTGGTTTAAGGAGGTCAGGTTGTCCTCGTCTGGCTCTGAGGACTCTAGTTCAGAAGCTCCAATGGAACCACACTCTCGACTGTTCTGCTGCTCTGTGGTTCCACTAGAAAAGCCTTTCTCAACCTGCAGGTCCCCAGATGTTGTTGGACTACAACTCCCATCACCCCTAGCTAGCAAGGCCAGAGCTCAGGGATGATGGGAGTTGTATTCCAACATCTGGGTGTTGGAAAAACTCCCCCGGGGAAAGATGCCAACTTCCCAGGACACTGGGGCTTCTCTCCAGTGGTCACTCTCTGGCTGGAATTCTCCCTCAGTCCCCAGAGAACGGTGATAAGTAACCCCCCCTGTTGAGAGGAGCACACTTGCTTCCTTCTGCCAATCCATCACAGAAGAAAGAGACAGTCCGTAGTCTACTCAGCTACTTTATTAAGACTGTACAAACATGACTGCTCTCCTGAGCAGCATAACACAAGAGTCTCCGACTTGACTCAAGCTTCGACTCAGAAGCGAAAGTAACTCACAGTAACTCCCCGGTTACAATGAGAACTGGCTGAGACTTCCATTGTTGACATCACATGATAGTCAAAGGAGAGCAATGTGACCTCCTCCAGCCAGGGAAGTACTAGCACAATGGGCTCCTCTTGCACCACTTCTTCCAGAGCAGCCAGGCTGTCTGAGGGCAGTCCCTTCAATTACTGCAAATCCCCAGACTCACCCTCTGAAGATGGGGAACCCAACTCTGGGATCGTGACTTCTTTCTGACGACTTTTGGCTCTAAGGGAATCATCATGACAATTTTAGCTCAAATTCTTTGGGGAAGAATTATCTGTCGGGCCACCGACAGAGTTTTATTATTTCCGGGCTGAAGTTCCAGGTTGTTTGGGTAACCTTTGCCAGCTGCCATCCTTTCTCCACGAAGCCGGCTGCAGCAGAAGTGAATCATTCAGAGCTGTCTCCTGAGACAATATCACGCTCCTTGGCGTAGCTTGTCAGCCAGCCGTGGCATACCCCCTTGCCGCTCCAAGCCAATTGGTTATTGAGTTTTCATTCTTCTAAGAGGCCCATCAAAAAAACTAGCAGGTGCATCATTGCTGGCATTTTGTCCTCCTCGCCATTATTTATATGCAAAGGGCAGCTTCAGATCACATCCCCTCCTGCACTTGGCAAGTTTGCGCTGGATCTAATTGCTTTCTTTTCCCCACCACCACCACAATTGATTCTTCCAGGCCTTTGCTGCCCGTCTCCCTGCCTAATTAAGGCGCATCTTGCTTTCCACAAGGAAGGCAAGCTGTGCTGTTTCTTGCAGGTGCTTACAATATGTATTCAAAGTGAGAGAAAACAAATGCAAACGTGGAGTTGTATTAAAGAAAGCACAGCATTAAACAAAAAAAGGAAAAAGGAAGCTACATGGTTGTGGAAATGGGGTCACAGCTCAGCAGGAGAGCACATGATTTGCACGCGAAAAGGTCCCATGTTCAGTCACTGGCATCTCTGTAGCCCTGGAGAGCTACTCCTAGTCCGTGTAGTAGACAACACTGCTTTTCAAAGAATCATAGAACGGCAGAGGTGGACACATAGCTGTCAACCGTCCCTTATTTGGCAGGAAAGTCCCGTATCCCGGCGCTGTGTCCCGCTGCTGTCCCTTATTGAAGATGTCCCTTAAATTTCCTGGGATTCAAAGGAAGCAGCTCCTCTCCCTCCCTGCCTGCTGGCCAGGGAGGAGGGAGGCTCTAACTGTGTTGCTTGGCTGCGTTGCTCACCCAATAAGGAGTCTAAGAATGACTGGGGGTGGAGCTTGCATGCCTTGTGCCGATCAAATCGGCCACATTGCCTGGGGACTTGCCTTTGCTCAGCGCTTCCCAGCGAAGAGGTGACGGTGGTTTTCCTTGCTGCATCCCCTTTGTTGGGTTGCTGCACTGTGGGAACCAACGCTTGAGGCTTCGCTTGGCTGCTGGCAGGGCTTTCTGCCTTTGTCTTGGAGGGGCTCAGAAGTCGAACATACCTGTGCTGGGGAAATCCCTTATTTTGGCTGCTGATCCCTTATTTTTGAGGCTGCTGGTTCCTTATTTTCAAATCTGTAAGTTGACAGCTATGGGTGGACATGACCACAAAGGTCATCCAGTCCAACCCTGTGCAATGCAGGAATCTCTCAACTGAGTCTCACTACGCAGTACATCACACTTTTCCAAACTGGTGATTTTGGAGCTCGATGTCCAAAAGTGTTCAGAAGAAAATTAAGAGAGATCAATGACACAAGGATTTTGGAACTCAGTAATAAACGACGTGAGTAGCATGTCATGGCAAATCTTTCTAGAAATCCACTTCTGCCCTAAGAAGGAGGTGGGGTTGCGGGTTTCACAGCACCTCCACATGCGCGGTGGGTGGAGGCCAGCCCCACACAATTGGGGGGATTCCCGGCCGTGTCACCCCCTGGCCGGCCAATCAGCTGGTTCAGGGGGCATGGCCTGCCCTATATAGGCAGGACACGGCCGGGGATCTCCCTCTTTGCCGCTCGCCAGCTGTTCCTGTTTTTCCCCCACCCTCCTGCCCTATAAGGTTTTCGTTCTTTGACCTTGCTATGGACCTTGGTTGGTCGCCGTTGAGGGGCCTGGTAGGAATTTTTCCACTTGGCAAATTGGCACCAGTCACTTGGTTTCTGCCTGCCTAGTAGCAAATCATCACAACTTTCTGGGTATTGGCAGTTAGGCATTCGTATTGTTCTGTAGATGGAAGAGGGGAGGTAGGGCCATCACCTGCCCCGCATATTGAAAGGTAGTCTGTTAAAGGATTCTGGGGGGGCATGGCCCTGTACGAAGCCTAGGGAACATAGGGCCCAAGCCACGTCCCCTATCAGTGACCCCGGGGGAGTTCCTAGTTGATGTGCATCAGCAGGACTCCCCCTACTGGTGGTTAACCCTTCCCAGACTTCAAGCGGACGGGCTGAAGCTGGATATAGTCGGTTAGGACCAGTGCCTAAGCCAATACCGCTCATCACCTGTAACCAATAAAGTTGTGGCCTTATCTAGCCCATTAACCTTAATAATTGTGTCATGTGTCATTATTTCCACCGGGGGGGTGAGAACTCGCTACGCAATTGTTCTTGTAGGAAAAATTTACCTGGAGGTGGGGGGATTTGGAGAAGAGAAATGTGCTTCCTTCTGCTGAAACCTCCCCAGCTGCACTTTGCTGTAGGATTCCAGACTCGTGGTTACACGTGTTCTTATGTGTGATTGAATGTAATCCACAGAATTACATTTGATTTATTTTTATTTCCAAGCAGATGTGCATGCAAAGCATGAGCACCAGTCACCCCTGCTTCAAGTAAAGACGTGACCATTCATGTCTGAAACTATGAAGGATGTGGGGGGGCCACTAGGTGGCGCATCGGAAGATGGCTGACAATAACATCTCTCCGACCCACATGAGGTAATTTGGAGGCTATGATGGGGGTAATTAGCCTCCTTAACCCCACCAGGATTGGGGGGGGGCGGCCCTTGCCTGCTGTGCCCTATACCACCCCCGAATTTGTGGGGGTGGGGGCACTAGGCACAAAGCCCTCCTGTGGGATTCCGGCACTCCTGGACGCCGTCCCTGATTCGCGCCGCTAGTTGCAAGCATCTTCAAAAGAAACCATTTGGACGAGATAAATTGCACATGCTTCAAGGAAAAAGGGGAGTAAAGACTGCTGACAGAAGAGCTCTCTGATAACAAGACAAGAATAAAATATGAGAAGATACGTCAAGATACGGTATGACTGAGGGGGGAGGGGGAAAAAAACCTGCCTTCCTTTTTCTTATGTGATTTAACAAGAATCCCCTCCCCTAATGAGTCAGAAACTAAGGACTTAAGCTGTGGATTTAAGGCTGTGTGGAGATAAACTTTCGAACCAAAGCAATGTTTCAAGATGAAGCTGGAAAGCTAAGAGTTTTGGAATGACGCAGTTAAAAATGCCGTCGCCATTTTGGGAGGCATTGTTGGAGCTCTTGGGTCTGGGAGGAGAAAGAGAGAAATAGAGTTGTTTACATATCGTGGATCAACTTCTCGGTGGGACTTAAGAGTGACAAATGCCAAATTTATGATGGAAAGAGCGATGCTATCTACGAAGGAGATTTATGGAAACCATCTGGACTTAGTGGAGGAACGGGAAATCCACACAGGATTATTATTTTGCTTATCGGCTTAAGGAGACTAACAGAAGAGATCGTAAAGGAAAAATAGAAATTATATGAACAAGATATGATGTGGTAACACCAAGATAAGACTGGATAGAATTATGAATTTTGTTTGGACTGATTGGGACTGATTTGGACATTAATGCAGTAATAAGAAGATGATCTGAATCCCCCTTTGGATCTTGAAGTATGGGTTCCCCCAACAAAATTTAAAAATTTGGCTTTGTAATTTGGAATTTATGTGATGTGATTTAATTTGATGTGATTGGCCAGTTAATAAAAATTATTTTAAAAAAAGAAAAGAAACTATGAAGGATGTGAAACCAGAGGCATTTTTGTTAGGAATGGTAGGAAATGAAATAAACAGAAAAGATTATAAGCTTTTTTTATACGCAGTAACAGTGGCAAGAATACTTCTAGCCCAAAAATGGAAACAAGAAGAATTACCATCGATGAAAGAATGGAGAATGAAGTTAATGGAATACGCAGAACTTGATAAACTAACAGGAAGGATCCGAGGCCTACGAGACCACAGATTCACTGAAGACTGGAGTAAATTTGTAGACTTTTTGGAAAGTATTTGCGATGAACAATTAACGTTTGTAGGTTTGCAAGAGGCTCTGTGATAATAGTATTAGAAATATTGTAAAAAAGGGAATAAGAGGGAGGAGGTTTTTAATAAAAGGCAATATTAGATTAAGAAATGCGGAAGAAGGGCTAAAACGGAGGATTTGCAGAAGAGCTGAGGGAACTCCAAAAAATGTATTTGTGAAAAATTGTGTTATGTGCTTTTATATTTTTGTATTGTAAAATGAATAAAAAATAATTCAAGAAACTCTGAAGGATGTGAATTCTCAAGCTCCCTG
>NC_139606.1:7002856-7247856 GCF_964270895.1 Podarcis filfolensis | reverse complement strand
ATAATTTATTATTAGTAGTAGATATACTACTGCTAGTACTACTACTACTAGTAGTTTATTTCTTTTGTGGATGACTTCCTGGAGAGTATCTTGGAGAGATTTCCAAATGTTTGATGACTAAGATAAAAATATCAACTTTGAAGCCTTTTTCTAAAACAAGAAAAGCCTTCAACAGGTGCCAAAAAGACAATAGAGATGGCATCTGCCTCATACGTAATGGAAGAGAGTTCCAAAAGGTTAGCGCTGAAACACTAAAGGCCTGATTCTTATAGTGTGTGGAATGGACCTCCTGATAAGATAATATCTGAACGAGTATCTAAAACTAGTTATAAATAAAAAAACAACAACCATGAGCTCATATTAGCTTAAAAAACCATATTTCCGTATCATCACACACACCCAGGGCTGTCATCCTTGCTCACCTTGTCAGCCCTGTATGTCTCCTTGTTGCCAACCTCCCTCATCCCATAGTAGCGGCCTTTTCACCTTCTCAACCCCATTTCTGACACTACCCCTCTCTTCTGTTCTGCAGCCCCTTTATACCCCTGATACTGCACCCCTTCACCCCAATTTCCATACCAGTGGGAGCTTAATGTGGCCATGCTGGTTGCATCTACAAGAAGGTGGAGCAGAGGAAAATAGGTGCACCTGTGTTGCTTGGGCCTTTACATGGCGGGGTTAATCCAAAGGAAAGGAGCGTCATGGAGTCAGGGATGATAATTATAGTAGGAAAAGATTTGAGGCAACTCAAGGCCTGTTGCGTATGTGCCTCTTTCCAGGAAACGTCCAGCATATGGATTTCACCAATGTTATATGCGCCTACGGGGCTATGGGTAAGAGTTAATCCACACATGTCCATCATCTGATGACTATAGCAGGTGTCACAAACAGAGCGCAGTGCAAGTCATCAATCCTGAGTAATCAGTTGATGTATATGCATCTGAAGACCAGCCTAGTTCACAAAGATGGGATTAGCCTGGGATGACAGTTTGGTGGCATATCACTGCTCCAGGCAGGTTAGCAAATACTACAGCTATACGTGACACATATATGCAATATATAATCTCTGAGTGGGAGTACAGAAACCTTCAACACAACTTCTTGACAAAAAAATGCTCCCTCTTGGCATATTTTCTTTTGCACAAAAATATGCTGCGGGTGGCATTGCAACCGGAAACACTGGAATGAATGGGCCTAATTTAGCCATGTTCATTCATTTTGATGGGTCTACTTGGAGTAAAACGTAGTGAACGACCACCACACTTTATGTTTAATTAAACCTTATGGGGAATTCTGAACCAGGGCTGGGTTGGTGTGTGGATGTGTCAAGGCAGTAAAGAGCCACAGAGCCACAATTCATCTCAAGGAAAGCTACCAGCAGATAGATAGGAAAACAACAGAGCTGCACAAGGATTCAGAATATCCTTAATAAACCATGAACAATTAGCTTCTACCACACTGAAGTGCCAGCAGAATAGTATTGGCATTTATAGCATCTGAGAATTCAAAACCAAAAGTAAATACATTGTTTTAGGTTTTGGGCACTGAAAATACCCCCCCCCTTTGAATAGGAGCCTGGGGTGTGATAATTTGTCTAGCCCTTTATTTCTGCCCACATTGGCCCCAACTAAGGAATACCACCATCACTGTTGTGTATCTATATCTGTTTCCAACCAACTTGCGGCTTTGATTTAGACCCAAAGTACTTGTGGGAAACTTTTCAAGCATCATCTCAAAGTTTTGGAAAGGAATGTATTTAATACAATTATGTCCAATGTTCTTAGTAAAAGTTGTGTAAGACTTTTTTCTCCTTCTCTGTGAGCTTCTGGGTTCTAAATGGCTGAATGAGAGTATTTCCATTGCTTCACAGGCTGCTGTTTGAACCTAACTTCTTGAAGAGGAACAACAGAATGTGTGTTCTGTGCGAGAGAGTCAGGTAGGATGGGAGAGATTCTGTGCATTGCAGAGGTTCCTTCCCAAGTCCTTCATTTTCTAGGAATGTCTCTGTTTTGTGTCTGTCCGGCTAATGATGTCAGTGAGTGGCTGGATGAGGCACTCTGGGACACGACTGCATGGTTCATAGCAGATAATTGAAGGGGGGGGGAGAGACGAAAGATGGGCAGAGTGCAATAAAACAAGAGTAATAGAGGTGTGAAAAAATATGAGGCAAGGCACTTATTTGGATAGTTTATATTCTGGTTTTATTACGGCTGGAGAGGAAGTATCAGATCTCAAGGCCTTTGGCTTTTGGTCTCTCCCATTGTGGGCCTCTATTCTGGAATGCACTTAAGCAAAGTCTCAAATCCCACTGAAGTCAATGCGGTGTGAGGGCATGTTTCAAGTACTTTGCTTAACAATGATTGGCTGCAGCTGGGCCATAACTATTGGTTAACTATTTAAATGTCCAGTTCTCCAGGGCTCCTTGTTTTCCAAAGGATCATGAAAACAAAAAAAATCACTTCTGTTAGTTCAGTTTCCTGGTCTTTCCATTCTTCGCTGAACTTTCCTTTTCAGACCTCACAATATATTTGCATTGGTGGTCAGTGGTGGTGAACCTTAATTTGTTTTCCATGAAACTGTCGTGTACTGTCCCCTCAATTTAGGCATGCGTTTACTCAAAGGCAATGGAATCTGGGCATGAACTTACTACTCACAGTGCAATCTTCTGCATAGCTGTGCAGATGACAGCTCTCACTGGGATTTATTCTCAAGCAAGTGTGTACCTAGGGGTTGGCCATCTTAGTCCTCACCAAGAGCACAGATGCAGAGGAGTGTCTAAATTGCACCTCTCCACTATGGCTCGGAGTTGCTAGGAGCCTGCTAACCCATCCATTACTCTCTGGGCTGCTCCTCCATTGCTCTGGGTGGCCAGGGGAGATATTCAGGTTCACCTGGGTGGCTTGGCAGAGGAATCCAGTCGCTGGTGTGGACTGTCAGAGCAGCCCTGTGGGGGCCCCTCCCCAGCTGGTTGGTGGCCCTATTAGAAGTGTGAGCAGATCGCTGAGCGGGGCTCAGAGGGAAGAATGATGGAGAGAGTGGGTGAGAGTTGCAAGAGGAGGGGAAAGGGAGGGAGGGAGGGAGGGAAGAGGCAGAAGAGAAAACAGTGAATGGAGGGAGGGAGGGAGATGGACTGACAGAGGAGGAGGAGGAGGAGGAGAGGTGGAAAAGAGCAGTCCTAACTCCAAAGGCCGTGGAAGAAGTCACTGTCGGAGTGTGAAAGGTGACGAAAAGCAAACTTTTTGAGTTTCTGGTCTACGGTCTCTGCCAGCTTTGGAAGCACCGATACATCTCCTTGCTTAGGTACACCTCTGTACCTAAATAATGGTTGGAGCTTCAGGGGCAGGGATGAGGAACCGTTTCCAGCTGAAGAGCCATATTCCCTTTTGGACAACCTTCCACGGCCACTTGCCAATGGAGAACGAGGTCAGATGCAAAAAACGGGCAGAGCAATGTAACCAACTTTGTACAGTAGGTTAGTTTCGACAAAGACCAAAGACACCATCTAGTCCAGCGTCCTGTTCCCACAGTGGGATTCCTGTGGGAATCCTGCCCAGCTGGAACCACTGAATGGAAATTTCAGACTTATTTTGCAGAAACGAATCCATCTTCCGGGGAATTTTATTTTTGGGGGGTGGGGGGTGGGGAGATACAGCTCTCTTCATATAACTTTCTACTAAGTGGGTATTTGAAGAAGATATAATAAGAGGGATTGCTCAGATAATTGAGGCACCGCTGGTGCCTTGTGCAAGCAACTCCCCCCCACCCCCAAGAATAGCTCCGAGACAGCCAGCTTGCTAAGATTATAATTATCTCCCAATGAGCAGGGGATGGGAGGGACCAGCCTCCAGCACTTTCACTCTTCTGCTTAAACAAAGAAAAGCTTGACAAATATGTTTGCATCATCAAGCCTTCGGTCTGCACATTTCCCTTTCATTCGCACTGCCATAAAATATTCAGGAGGCAGTATCTTTTTTGATTACTAATTTATGCTGTTTACAGACCTGGCAAGGGGGGGGGGGGTAGGTGGGTGCCTTGCTATTAGGGAAAGCATTGACATTTGTTGAATGGGGCGCCATTCATTGACAAAGCCAGGTTGTAGTTCAGCTGAGAGGCAGGTCGCTGAAAACACCGAGTCAAGGAAACCCTCTCGATTGAGATCGTCCTTTTGACACCAGGGATGCACAGAAATGCAAACAAACAGAGGCCACACACCTCATAGCATTTTCACACCCCTAGTCTTTTCTTCCCGGAAAGCAGGAGCTGCAACTCAGGGAGAGGGTGCAGCCCTAGCATGCAAGAGATCCTGGATGCAGTTCTCCACTAGTGACTTAGTAGGCCTGGGATAGACCTATTGCCTGAGATCATGGAGAACTGCTGAAAAACAGGGCCAGGGTCCTGGGTCTTCTGTGGCAGGCCCTGGGTCTCCTAACCTTTCCCGATTTGGAAAACCTTTCATTCATTTGTTCGTTCAATTGTTCACCTACCTACCTAATAGATGTACTTCTTGTTCCAATCTGGTTCGTAATGAGAATACATTGACACAGGTGGCAGATTCCTATGGCCGGTGTCTCTCTTCTGCTTTGCCTCATTTATTCAGTACAGTTGTACCTTGGCCTTGGGAGTCGAATGTTCTGGCTCCCGAACAATCAAAAACTGGAAGTGAATGTTCTGGTTTTCAAACGTTCTTTTGGAAGCTGAATGTCCGATGGGGGTTCTGCAGCTTCTGATTGGCTGCAGAAGCTTCCTGCAGCCAATCAGAAGCCACATTTTGATTTTCGAACGTTTAAGAAGTCAAACGGACTTCCGGAACGGATTCTGCTCAACTTCTGAGGTACGAATGTACCACAAATACTGTGAGAGAGGCTCGAAGACAACTGGGATTCAAAGGCACACTGGCTCTTAAAGTGGAAGTAGAACATACCCTTCATGGCTAGGCGCCATTTATAGCCCTGTCCTTCATGAAGATATCAAACATTAGTCTAATCCCCCTTCTAAAGCCATCCAAGTTGGTGACCACCATTACAACTTGAGGGAGCAGACTGCATAGTTTTATTCTGCACTCTGCAAAGAAGTACTTTGCTTTTTTTCTGTCCTGAATCTTCCAACATTCCACTTCACTGGTTGTCTAGTCATTTTTTTAAAAAGCAGCAAAGCAAAAACAAAGAAACAAACAAAATTTTGCAACATACTTGAACTTTGAATGGACAAGTATCCAAACAGTGGTGCAAAACTACCTCTACCATGGAGACCATAGCTGTCAACTTTTCCCTTTTCTTGCGAGGAATCCTATTCGAAATAAGGGAATTTCCCTTAAAAAAAGGGAAACGTTGACAGCTATGGTGGAGACTGACCCCCCCCCCCGAATAGCTGTCAACTTACAGATTTGAAAATAAGGGACCAGCAGCCTCGAAAATAAGGGATCAGCAGCCAAAATATGGGATTTTCAGAGCACAGGTAGGTTCAACTTCTGAGCCCCTCAGAAGGCAGAAAGCCCAGCCAGCAGCCAAACAAAGCCTCAAGCGGTGGTTCCCACAGCGCAGCAACCCGGCAAAGGGGATGCAGCAAGGAAAACCACTGTCACCTCTCCGCTGGGAAGCGCTGAGCAAAGGCGAGTCCCCAGGCAATGTGACCAATTTGATCGACACAAGGCATGCAAGCTCCACCCCCCTCCAGTCATTCTTAGACTCCTTATTGAGGAGGGAGGGAGAGGAGCTGCTTCCTTTGAAACCCAGGAAATTTAAGGGACATCATCAATAAGGGACAGCAGCGGGACACAGCGCTGGGATAAGGGACTTTCCTGCCAAATAAGGGACGGTTGATAGCTATGCCCCCCCCCCCAAAAAACTTTTTGAAAACTTTCCAATGCTACCTTTTGTCTCTTGCCTTGCGGGCTTACAAAAAGGATGTATAACCACCACTCATTCCGAACCTCCTCCCAGCCGTTTCCCAGGCACATCCTCATGGTATTTGTAGTGAGGAATCTTTTGCAATCTTGGTGTTGCTACCAGTTATACAAATATGGCTCTTGATAGCACTGAACCGGTCCAAGCCGGGTGCTCAGAGAGCCAAGCAGCACAAATTAGGGTTGGCGAAGCAGGTTCGGCAGCAGCAGAATTTCCCCTGTTGTAATGAGTCAGCAGTGAAATGAGGTGGCAAGACTATAACAGGGTTCTTCCCTTTGCCACAGCTGTGCCAAGTAACTGGAGGTGATATAATGGACTGTATTAATTCACACTGCAGGCAAAATACCAAATGCTCCCCTAATGTAAAACAAAAGCACAGAAAACCTTTCTACTGCAAAAAGAAAACAAGCACAGGAGGGGAGAGCTTTTCTTCCTGATACACTAGGTTTCTTCTTACAGGGTATTTTCCTGGGGGAACATTCAAACCTGGAATTGTCTAACTGTGGTGTGAATTGACCATTCTCCCTCCATTTTGCTGCATGTGTAGACTGTATTTAGTAGTACAGTTACAAATGTGTCTGCCTATTTTGTTATTTACTCAAAAATCTATGGGTTGTAGCCAACCAAATTCTATTCAGAGTAGAGCCATTGAAATTACTCAGTCAGTCATTTCCGTTAATTTCAATGCATTTGCTCTGAGTATGACCTTATAATTGTAACACATATGTTTGTTTGTTTGTTTTTATTTGGTTTTAAATTGTATATCTTGGCTTTTCAGTAACTCCCCATTCTCACTCAGGGCAGTTTTACAACGTAAAAATAAAATAAAATGCAATCAATACAAGTAATCACAGGATGATCTTACACATAGGTTGCACACAATTTCCTAGGCTGAAGTGCTTTTCCCTGTACAAAATTTATAATGTGTTCAATACTCCTTACACTTGCCATCTGCAAATGTAGGAAGGCTGGTTGAATGGACAATTCAGACTCCCACGAGTTCTGCAGGAGGAAAGCATGATTACATCACTGAAACATTTACTTACGCGCCTTGAAGTTTAGCATCTTTAAACAGTTTTATTTGTTTCTATTTATATTAACGACTGTTTGCCTCACATATAAAATATCAGTGCAACCAGAAGGAATTTGTGCTTGGTTACAGTGCAATCTACAGACAATCTCTTCACTTTCCGAACTGCTGAAAATGCACACTGACAACAGCTTAAAGGCACCAACATATGCATTTTTGAATTTTCTTGCAACATTCCTCTATGGTAGGGCTTGCTGTGTATGGCAGAGCCAATGATGTTTGAAGAACAGAGAAATCAGAAGTTACATCTGGCAAGAATTGCCAAATGATGCCGTCTGGGATCAAGACATAAATTGCTGCAAGGTGGATGAAATGTTTAGCAGAAGGGCAATTTTCATTTTATAAAATAAAATAAAACTAGGTTCGTTCCTATGTGTTTTTAACTTTCCCTGTGTTTGCATTCTCGATTTCGTCTCATTGCATACAGGGAAAGAAAGGAAGATCAACTGTAGAGTACTCTCAGTATGAAAATTAGTCCACACAGTCAGAAAAAGGGGAAAGAAAAACTGTGATCAAATACTGCCCTAAAGGTTGTGGGAACAATGGATTGAAAAGAAAGGGAAGAAATTAAAAACACACACTAGAGGTCACTGTTGCTACTTGAGCCAAAAGCTTAGAAGCTTCTTTGAGGCTTGTTTAAGACACTAATGACAGATAGTGAAGATCAAACATTTCAGCACAAACAAAAGTATTTCTGGGTGTATATTTCAAAGTGTAGAGGAATAAGGGCACTTGAATAAGATAAGATACTGATACGCACTGGGCAATTGCATTAGTGAATGTAAAAAGAGTATAATCTGGCTGGATTGTCGTGCAATACAGTGCCTTTTATGCATATAGCATCCCAGTTCTGCTGCATTGTTTAATAATAGCTTTGCCCATCAGAGATACTTTCTCCAAAGAAAGAGAGAATGAATATAAAGAACAATGGGGATGCGATCCAATTGGAAAGCAAGGTGAAATGACACAATATAAAACATGAACTACAAGTTCATGGAGAAGTCAATCGTTATATCTAGCAATGGAACAGAAAGTTGTTTTGCTCCTCTGGAGTTATTTAAGAAACTATTGTTTTATCTCACAAACACATGTATTTCAGTGGAGGAGAGATAGCATTTTGTATGAGAGATCTAAGGTGTAAAACAGATGACATATTATCTGCTGCTGTACTACATTCAAAGCACAAATGGCTGGCTAGCAGCATTTGTAACATTTATTCCTTATTTAATACATTTATACATCCCCCTTTCTCCAAGGTGTTCAGGGCAGCACACGACTCTATAATGAAGATTAAACTGGACGACAAAAGATAAGGTGTCGTGAGTTTCATGGTGGAGAACATAGCTGTCAACTCTTCCCTTTTCTTGCGAGGAATCCTATTTGGAATAAGGGAATTTCCCTTAAAAAAAGGGAAATGTTGACAGCTATGGTGGAGAAGGAATTTGAACCCAGATCTCCCTGTTCCATTTCTTTAGCCATTACCCTACACTGGCTCTAAACACTCATCTTCCTGACTCTGAACTTGCAAAACACAATATACTGTATTTTTCGCTCTATAAGACACACCAGACCACAAGACGCACCTAGTTTTTGGAGGAGGAAAACAAGAAAAAAAATATTCTGAATCTCAGTGAAAGCAGCAATCTCTCTTGCTGTTCTGGCTTCTGTGATAGCTGCGCAGCCTGCATTTGCTCCATAAGACGCACACACATTTCCCCTTACTTTTTAGGAGGGAAAAAGTGAGTCTTACAGAGCAAAAAATACAGTACTAGCCATTGTGTTCACCGCTCATTTCTGAAGCTGTGGCACCAACTGATGAGTGAAAGCTGATTCAAGCCTGATTCTACATAGCTCTCGCATCCTTTTCATGCCAATGAAGTTTAAGGATCTTCATTACCTTGAAGAACCAGCTTCTTCCCTCCTCCAAATTTCAAACAATTGTTTAATTGACTCATTAGCATGACAAATAACAAAGCCTGCAATGCTGAAGCAAGGAAAGGAGGCTGCCTTCTTTTACAAGCCAATAAGTTCTGAGTGGATAAACCAGGCGGTTTTATTTTATCCCAGGAAGGCAACACAGTTATTGCCAAGGAACAGGAACAGTGCGGCACTCCAGTTAGCACAGATAAATTAGCAGCCTTGTAAAGTTTAAATATAATGCGAAGCACATGGTTTATAACGATCAGAGATGGTTGGGGAGCTGATTTTGTTAAGTAGAGTACCAAATGAATAAGAGACCAGCCTAATTGGGGTCCTCCTTGCTAGCATATAATTTAAATGGGATTTTATTTGTGAGGAGCCACCTCTCTCGCCTGTTTAATATGCAAAAAGGCTCATTTGAAATGTCTTGAAGCTCATGGCGGCTGTTTTTACTGTGTATTATGGTGAGAAACTTTTCCCAGTCTTAAGGGCTGTTTTTTCTTCTGGGCAAACTTCTGAGGAACACCTGGTCGTGGTAGGTGGGGCCAGGGGCAAAAGTAGGTGGAGCAAAACATGCAAATGTGATTTAGTACACATGGTCCTCCTCTGTCTATCCTCCATCCAGACAAGCAAAGGGCATAATCAGAGTTCAAGGGTATCATCCAGCCAGGCAAAAAGCCTTGGTATTTGAAGCAGGGAGAAGCCCCACCACCATTCAGCCTCCAGAGTTGAGTTTCCCACCACCACCAAGCTCTGTTTTGACAGAGGGGGAAAACGCTGGGAGAGTAACTTGCAATATTCATAACCTCTGGGCATAAAACTATGGCCAGTTTCAAGACAATGAAGAAATATCTCTCTGTGGCTGTCCCTGAAAGTACACATGTATGGTTGAGGAGAACATTTTCCTGAAGTGGGGAACGATACCAAAATCTGTTTTAGCATAACTCTAAGCTCGGCTTGTCATGAAGAGATAAAAACACAACAATGTGGTACACATTTTGGCCACAATCCAATACAAAGTTAAGAGAACTTAAGCTGGTCAAAGTCCATGGGCTTAAACATGCTTAGCTCTGAGTTGGCTTGTAGCCTTTGTATATAAAGCATGCCTCATACATATTCAGACAATAATTCATTATTTAGATTAGGAAACCCACACAAAAGAAATGGACCCTTCTAACACTAAGCACACACAGTAAAAACATATGACCAAATCACAGGGGCATTAGTGTAAACCTCTGAGGTTGCTTGGTCACACAAATGTTGTCATAATGAAGCAACAGGCCTGTAACATTTTGTTAATGTAGTTAACTCCTTGTTGCTTTGATCTCAGACATGCATATTTATGCATCGCATGCTCCTGGGGCTTCAAGATAGCAGTGCTCACAATACTTCTGCACAATGGTGAAAATCTACTTGTGCACACTTTTTTCAACATAAGCTTGAATTCTGGTAGAGGTGTGAGATAAAAAAAATGGCTTTTGTTTGGGTCTGAAGGCTTTTGTTGGGTGGAGTGAAGAAATTGACCAGACCCTTCTGTTGAGAGTTGTGTGGGTCAGTTTGTTCAGTATGAAAATACTATGAATGATATAATAATAATAATAATAATAATAATAATAATAATAATAATAATAATTTATTTACTTCCCAGCCACTCTGGGCGGCTTCCAACTGAATATTAAAAACAATACATCATCAGACATTAAAAACTTCCCTAAACAGGGCTGCCTTCAGTTGTCTGGAAGGCGTTCATATACCTCGCTGTCATGGTCACGTCTTTTCCTGGTGAGTGTTAGACTGGATCCATTAAGATGGTCTGTGCCTCAAAGATTTGTGGAATCGAATGGAACATTTCAATACTCATTTTACTCATCTTCTGCCATGGAGAGATGCTTACAATCTGGTAGCATGGGATACAGCCTTCCTTCTCTCTGCTGGGACTGCTTGTGGTCTTCCCCTTACAGGTGTGAGTTGCACTAATATTGTTAGCATTTCAGTGCCAGGTGAATACTTATTTAATTGTCCAGGTATTTTAAATTTTGGAAACTGATGAGTCTGCTCTGTAATCAGCCCTGTTGTTTTAGCTGCTTAATTTGTTTGATGGTGTGTTTTAATATACATGGGTATTATTCTATTTTGGCTTTAAATATTTAACAGATAAAACCAAACCTATTGATAAATTCTAATCCAGCAATTTCACACTGGCCCCTCAATGAGCGTGCGTGATGTCAGCATGCCGTGTGAGGTGCTCACATGTTGCACACACACACAGGGTGTGCAAGAGTGACGTGGGCACACTGCTCAGGTTGCGTGATTAAGGTGAGCATGTGAAGTGGGTTTCTTTTGCAGGGGGGTCCGGCTCCCTTCTTGATTTTTCTTGGGGGGGGCTTGGCCCCCTGCCCCCTCCAGATGGCACCTATGAATGTAGACTTGACATCACACTCTTTTTTGCTCTGTATTGTGTGAATCAACCCTAATACATACTTTGTAGAATAATTCTTTGTATGAAAACCCTGATGAATGCCCCATCCTGTTGTATCAGCAGAGGCAGGCCTTGCTTTTCCTCTAGGGTTCTGTATGGAGTTTTTGTTACTCACTTGAGATGGCTTTTAAAGATAGTTGAGTGAATTTGTGTCCATGCACATGATATGACAAATGTAACTTATGTCAGATTTAAATCTTTATTAAAAAGAAGTATTCTGTAGTCATCACCAGACCATCCATCCCAGTGATCTCATTCCATATTTCTTTCTATTGTTGAAACGAGTAATAGATTAATGACTGCATAAATCCCAACAGAGAGAATAAACTCCTTATATGGTCTGTTTGGGAGACAGATCTTGGAAATCTGAACACTGAACTACTTTGTTGGCAAATAAAGTTACATTTATACCATTTACATTTCAAAATTCTGAACCTGGGTCAGTACAGTTCAGCCAAATTAACTCCATCTGGAGATGTGAAACTAAGGAATACCTGTCAGAAGTGGATCCAGAATGTCACATTGTAATTTGGGGCCATATTTTAAAGACTCTCACAGACCTATTGTGGATTAGCACAGTCACTAAAGATGAAATGAAGAGGTATAACCCAGGTTAAGTTAACCTTAAAATGCCATAACTGGATGAAGAGGCAGCAGAAGAGAGCCAGTTGGCTTAAATACTTGCAGCACTTTAAAAAAAGAAAGGGAAAAAAAGATTGATTCTGCAGTTTGTAGGGGTGGACCTCCAAGTCTATGTCTGGCCTCCAAACAGAGGCGAAGGCAGCGCAACTTCCACATGCAGCAATTTCTTTCCTCCCCACATAAGAGTTTCTTTGTACTGCAGCCTCCCATCCAATATTTACCTTGGTCAAGTTGCAGACTTGAAAACAAAATCTTTAGCTAACTTGAGGAGTAAGGCCACGAAGCTGGCCTGAGGGTGTGGAGATTTATAATAGTGGCTGCTGCCAGTTTGTCTCTGGTGCAATGGGAGATTGCTGTGTGCAACAAAGGCACGTGGTTAAAACTGTGCAGCTCTTTTGCGGAAGACTGAAGAAGGCTATTACGGAAGATTGAAGAAGATTCTCCAGGCCAGGGGTGAGGAACCTCTTCTAGCCTGAGGGCCTTTTCACCTTCTAGCAAATTTCTGTGTACCGCATGCCAGTCTTGGGTGGAGGGAGGGGTGCAAAAGTGGGCGGGACAGCAACACCTTTGTACAGCAGTCTGGTTTCTATGCATGCTTACACACAGCTCTCTGCCCTCCATCCAGGGAAGCAAAAACACTTAAGAGGGAAAACAAGATGTGGCCTAGGAAGCAGGGAAGGCAGGAGAGAGTGCTGACGGCTAGAGAGAAAGGATGGAGGGCTGCATTTGGTGTAAACTTTTGTTTTTTGGTCCGTCCGTCCCCCAGATGTGCATCCTTACATAGCAGCATACTTCCAAGTCACTACCATTACATATTTTGTTCTCTATCATAATATTGGAGCATTAATAATAATAATAATAATAATAATAATAATAATAATAATAATATATTATTTATACCCCACCCATCTGGCTGAGTTTCCCCAGCCACTCTGGGCGGCTCCCAATCAAGTATTAAAAACAATACAGCGTTAAATATTAAAAACTTCCCTAAACAGGGCTGCCTTCAGATGTCTTTTAAAAATAGGATAGCTACTTATTTCCTTCACATCTGAAGGGAGGGTGTTCCACAGGGTGGGCGCCACTACTGAGAAGGCCCTCTGTCTGGTTCCCTGTAACCTCACTTCTCACAATGAGGGAACCTCCAGAAGGCCCTCAGAGCTGGATCTCAGTGTCCGGGCTGAATGATGGGGGTGGAGACACTCCTTCAGGTATACTGGACCGAGGCCGTTTAGGGCTTTAAAGGTCAGCACCAACACTTTGAATTGTGCTCGGAAACGTACTGGGAGCCAATGCAGATCTCTCTCTACATGCTTTCATTCATGGTTAAGAAATATTATAACATCATAGAATCCTGGAATCATAGAATTGTGGAGTTGGAAAGGACCCCGGGGGTCATCTTGTCCAACCCCCTGCAATGCAGGAATCTCAACTTAAGCATCCATGACTGATGGCCAGCCAATCTCTGCTTAAAAACATCCAATGCAGGACAGCCCTTACTGTCAAACAGCTCTTACTGTCAGAAAGTTCTACCTAATGTTTAGTTGGAATCTCCTGTCTTGTAACTTGAATCCATTGGTTCAGGTCCTAGCCTCCAAAACAGAAGAAAACAAGGTTGCTCCACCTTCCATGTGACAGCCCTTGAGATCTCTGAAGATAGCTAACAAAACTTCTCCCAGTCTTGTCTTTCTCATGCTAAACAAATGTGCCATTGCTGTGATGCCATCACTAGTTAGCTACCACTGTCACTTTTTAGAAAGTGGCAGACACAAGGTATTCCTCTTCTTTCGCCACAGTCTTGACACCTCCTTCTTACCATGCACTTGTGAATTTATGAATGGTGATATCTGGGTAGGTTTCACAGGATGGATTCTGCTCATGCAACAGAACTTTTGCCTCCTCTTCTTCCTCATGCCCCCTAAATCTGCACTGGAGGGTTGGCGGGAAACTGAGAACAGATTTAGGGGGTGCACATGGGGAGGACAGGGGAGGAAGTCTCCCTGCATGAACAGTCTTAACTTTGGGCACACACACCCCACTTAGCACTAGGCTGAACCCCACTCTTTGTATCCCATTATCTCGCACCAAAACACCTCTCACCTCTCAATTAGGTGAGCCAAAGCATCTTTCTTCATCAGATCGCAAAAGTGTTTAAAGCATAACATAACAAGTTTTTGGAATCACAGATAAGAGCACTAGCAGCATCCTATATCTGGAACAAAGCAAAACACAATGTCAAAACAGCAGCTCAGATCACCCTACTTGGTCTCTGAGATAAGGTGGCTTGGACTTTTAGATTTACTCTTTTAGGTATAATATTTAAAAAGCATAAGGCAGGTGAAATATTTTGTTAGGCAGAGTCTAGAATGCCCAACCTGATTTCATTAGAGAGAGCAGGGGTCAAATACTTTAGGGGTTATGAGCTTGTTGCATGACCCTAGTCAATTCTGACAGTGCCCAGCTCAGATCTACAAATAGAAAATTGGGATAATAATAGCATATTTACACGTGTTAGCAATACATTCTTTGTGTTCTGTTTTGTTTACATCACAGTCTCATGTTTGGAACCAGGCAAAAATTGAGAATGAAACTGGATCATTGTTGGAAATCAGTTTTAATCTTGGGGGTAATAGCCAATTTTGAATTATGGTGCTGGAGGAGACTCTTGAGAGTCCCATGGACTGCAAGGAGAACAAACCGATCCATTCTGAAGGAAATCAGCCCTGAGTGCTCACTGGAAGGACAGATCGTGAAGCTGAGGCTCCAATACTTTGGCCACCTCATGAGAAGAGAAGACTCCCTGGAAAAGACCCTGATGTTGGGAAAGATGGAGGGCACAAGGAGAAGGGGATGGCAGAGGACGAGATGGTTGGATAGTGTTCTTGAAGCTACCAGCATGAGTTTGACCAAACTGCAGGAGGCAGTGGAAGACAAGAGTGCCTGGCGTGCTCTGGTCCAGGGGGTCACAAAGAGTCGGACACGACTAAACGACTAAACAACAACAGCAACAATAGCCAATAGCTAAGGTCAGCCTTACTTATTTGGAGGTTTCTTTTGCTTCTGGTGTGCCCGTCTCATAGGGATATGTTTTCCATATATCACAGATAATCTTGGGGAGGGTGGGTGTGCTTTGTCCCCATTGCAATGATCCCTTGAATATTCAGGTTATGAGCCAATCACAAGTTTTCAAAAAACTGAGATCTCTAATCACAAAGGAACCACTGTTATCTGAATACATCCTAAAGAAGCTCTATCAAAGTAAATTGATGTCCATGGAGATCAGCTGGAACTGAAATGAATTTATCCCCAAAATATCTCCCCAAAATGTGTGCTTTGAAGCAATATATTCTCCAGACATTCACTGGCTGATCAAACGTATTGTCAAATGTTTGCTCTCTTGCCAGGGAGATTGCATATCATTTTAAATATATATATGACAGTTACAATTTGACAGCATTTTGATAGTTGGCATGCAATGGCATTTACCATTTGACAGTACTGTGTATACAGGGAACACACAAGGAACAGCACCACAGTAATGAGGGACTGAAATGAAAGGAAACTGGATTTATTGCAATAGGAGCTGCCAAGGGTTTTGCCATGTGCTCCATTTCTTCCACCAGGAGAAACATGAAGCAGTGTAGGTGCCTGTGACAGGACTGCCTCCTTAGGCCTTATCAGTGGCTCCCCACTGCAGATCTTTATCTCTCTTTGGGACAGCACAGTCACAGGTGAGGTGATAAGGCAAGGAGAAGACTAGCCTGAATGCATCCTTCCCCCCTCATTGAAGTCTGGAATGAGATTGCAAATAGGCTTGGTGAATGGTAGGTGTCAGCCATTGCGTGATGGGCGATAATCAATCATCAGCTGTCAGTTATTTCTGTCTCACTGAGTTAGCCTTTATTTAAAGCATAGAATAAGAATGTTGCCAGACCACAGGAACAAGCCCTGAGCTGCTTGCAGGTGCTGCTCTTCACAGCTGCCAATTAAACCTGTGACATTTCCATAATGGCCAAGAGGCAGAGCATACGCACTTGATATAAACATTTGGGGTGAGGTGGGGGGAAGAAAAATCCTTAATCTCAGTTTATCAATATTTCACTCTTCTTGCTCCGAAAATACACACAGCATCCTATTTAAGCTATTGTTCATGCATTGTGAGAAGTGAAATACAAAATGGAAACAAGCCAGGCCATTCATTTCTTTCCTCGGGACATGCAGGCGATTTCAATGGCATATTTTAGCTCTCAACTTACTAGAGAGAAAAGGCATGTTTGCAAGAAACCTCGGTGTCATAAGAAAATAATGTGTGGCTTAGCTTCCTCTCTCCTTTGCTCACATACTTTAGCACCAGTGGTTTAACAATAAATCTGGGCTTATTTCCAAAGCCTAAGGGATGAGACAGATAGACAGACAAATCTATTTTACCTATCTGTCTGTCTGTCCATCCATCCAAGCATAGGATTTTGGTGTTCTGCTGAAACTGGCAGTTGCAAGCATAATGCTTTGGATTCATGGTTCCATCAAAGGAAACATTCACTATGAAAACATGGACGTTGCTGGTCAATGAGCTGTGATGATGGAACTCCCCTAATGCAGAGTGAGATACTCCTACCACGTTCCTTTTCTTCTTGCCATGCAGAAAGATGCTTGCTGTTCACACGATTCCTTAGGCTAGATCTTGCTCCCAGACCTGGGAGGCTGTCAGAAGCATTGGACACCCTAACTGGAAAAGGAAGCGAATGTCAGGGCTGGAAAATGAAGGGAATGGCAGGGCTGTGGAATGAAACAATTAACTAAGGTCCTTCAATAAGTGCCCCCTCCACCTGGGGGTGAAGGAAGGAGAACCGGCACCCAGTGCGGGGCAAACCACCCAGTGGTGCATGCATGTGTGCTGTACATACGGTGCATGCACGGTCATCACTCCGTACAGCACATGCGCATGCGTTGTACGTACGGTGGCGGGATTCTCTGCTTGCGGCTGCAGCGGTGGTGAAGGGATCCCGCCGCCGGCCTTATGGCGCTTGAGCAGTGCATGCGCATGCACGTACATAAGGTACATGTGAATGCGTCACTGGGCAGTTTGCCGACAGCACTGCTCAAGCGCCATACAATCGGCGGCGGAGGGTGCAGCTGCAAGCGGAGGATCCTCCACATGCGGCTGCAGTGGTGCAATGGCGGTGGCTCACGCTGCCGTGCCTGGGGGCGGTGGCGTGAGCCCCCCACAGGGTGCCTTCTTGTCACCCCCTCAGAGCTGGCACCTGGGGCAGACCGCCCCCTTCCCCTTCCGCCGCCATTGCCTCCACCTTAAGTATGTCGAGTGGCAATGAGATAGAGTACCTTTTCAGTGGTGTACCCCCCAAATTGTTTAAAGCTTTCCTTTCTTCTTGTTGTTGTTTAGTCATTTAGTCGTGTCCGAATCTTCGTGACCCCATGGACCAGAGCACGCCAGGCACTCCTGTCTTCCACTGCCTCCCGCAGTTTGGTCAAACTCATGCTGGTAGCTTCGAGAACACTGTCCAACCATCTCGTCCTCTGTCGTCCCCTTCTCCTTGTGCCCTCCATCTTTCCCAACATCAGGGTCTTTTCCAGGGAGTCTTCTCTTCTCATGAGGTGGCCAAAGTACTGGAGCCTCAGCTTCAGGATCTGTCCTTCCAGTGAGCACTCAGGGCTGATTTCCTTCAGAATGGAGAGGTTTGATCTTCTTGCAGTCCATGGGACTCTCCAGAGTCTCCTCCAGCACCAGAATTCAAAAGCATCAATTCTTCCAGGAGGACAAGTTACATATTTACTTATTAACACAGCTTATAATTTTTCAAAAATTTACAAACAGTCCATCAAACAGAGCAACATATTTTACAGCAACCCCAGTAACTCAAAAGATTACATTTTTTTTGAGCTTTGTTACTACACTGCATAACAAACATGCTCCACTGCTTTATAAATAAATTATTCTGCATTCTACTCTCTCGTATTCTTATTATATTAGTTAATTTAACCATATATGACACTTAGGGCATGTTGAATTTTTCAACTTTCAAATTCACAAAATGAGGGATGCTAAAAAGTTGGAACATGACTTGGGAATCGAAAATATATTTTGGTTAAATTAATATAATTTAGTTTTTCAGTTAATACTTAGTTCCACTTACTAAGTCATTCATTAGCTATATGTAGCATATATATCACAGGAATATTATATATAGATTTATACTTTAACATTGCTGAAACCACTTTTTCCTGAAAAAAAGCAGTTATAGGGTTATATTTCTGTTGAAAATAAACTTTTTTTTTACTGCTATGAGGCATTTAAAGTTTAGAGGGCATGCCAAAAAATTATTCTGAGCCTCTCTTATTTTTTGCTCTCCACTGTTTATAGTTCTTTGGTGGTGCCCTGATCTATAAGTAAACATAGAAAAAGAAAGAAAGCATTCATGCTTTCAAGAAGATTCCATGACATGCTATTGATTGTCATACTTTGTTTGGCTGCAAAACTTAAGGAAGAATAAAACTGAAATGTGGAAAACATGGTTGCAAATGAAACCCAAGTTGAAGTCCTTGCTCAGCGGCTAGGCAAATCTGGTGAACTAGAACCTGTCATTATATCTCAGTCCGGCCTACTTCACAAGACCGTTGCTATGTAGATATTTCTTTACTGGAATTTCACAACCTCATGAGCTAATCACAGACTAGTCAATCACATAATTTATATTTGACTGAATGCATAAGGGGGATTCTAGAACAGAAGCAGACCATGTGGTACCCATAGCTCAGTGGTAAAACGTAAGTTTAGTTGCTGGCATCTCCAGATAAGTGTGGAAACCTTGGAGAGCTGCAACAAATCAGGATAGACCAGGCTTCCTCAACTTCGGCCCTCCAGATGGTTTGAGACTACAATTCCCATCATCCCTGACCACTGGTCCTGCTAGCTAGAGATCATGGGAGTTGTAGGCCAAAAACATCTGGAGGGCCGAGGTTGAGGAATCCTGGGATATACAATACTGAGCCAAATGGAATAAGGCAGCTTCTTTTGTTTCTAGATGCTGTTAGATTACAGTGTCCCTCGACCTAGACCATTGGACATGCTGACTAGTGCTGATGGGAGCTGGAGTGGCAACACCATGTCTGCCCCTGTTCTAGAAGGGAAATCCAGAGTCTTTTGGTAGTTGTGTGTAGCAAAGGAACCTGGACATTAAACTCAGCATCTGCCAAGCTTAATTTCTGGGGCCGATACATTTAAATATCATGCTGGTTTTAACCTTTAAAGCCCTATACAGCCTAGGATCCTCATACCTACAGGACCGCCTTTCCTTACGGTCCTTACGGTCTTTAAATAAAAACATCTTGGAGATCCCGAGCCACAGGGAGGTTAAGCTGGCCTCAATCAGAGCCAGGGCTTTTTCGGCTGTGGCCCCAATCTGGTGGAACGCTCTGTCACAAGAGACTAGGGCCCTGCAGGACTTGACATCTTTCCACAGGGCCTGCAAGACAGAGCTGTTCCACCAGGCCAAGCCACAGTCTGACACCCTCTCTCCTTCTGTAATCCTCATAGAATTCTAGCCCAATGGTTGCCATTAATTTGACTCGGAATTGATTTTAGAATGTATTTCAATTAATTGATTGTGATTTTATGTAAACTGTGCTGTTTTTACTGTTAGCCACTCTGAGCCTGGCTTTGGCTGGGGAGGGTGGGATATGAATAAAATTTACTATTATTATTATTATTGCATATTTAAAGCACATGATTCCACTCAAAGATTCCTGGGAGATGATAGATAGATAGGTAGATAGATAGATAGATCATAGATAGATAGATAGATAGATAGATAGATAGATAGATAGATAGATGATAGATAGATAGATGATAGATAGATAGATAGATAGATAGATAGATAGATGATAGATAGATATAGATAGATAGATGATAGATAGATATGGCATGTTGGAACTGGCCATGTTTTATAAATAGGTTCCACTTGAAGTTAATGGGATGCTTCAGAGTAAATGTAAATGGTCTGGAAGGTTGTTAAAGTACCACTATGATAACAGAACGAGAGAGGGGGAGAAATAAATTGAGCTGGTTTGTTGTTTGGCTATAAAACAAATAGTGATTTGTTGCATTGAATGAATCACCGGGGTAGAGAGCATCAAGAACAATTGCAGTTCCATGAAATCTGGAGTCTTCAGTCTGAATGATGATCTGAGTCTTCTCCAGTCCTTTACTGTAATTAATGGCAACTCCAGCTGCACACCTCCTGAGCTCTCTAAAGGGCAATTTGCACAACCATTGTTGTACACAATATTTGGAGGGTTCCTAAGATGCATGAGCATACAGAGGACTGTTTCAACCAACCAAAATAGAACCATATGTGAACTGATGCTCAGTGCTGATTTATTACTCCCATTTCACAGTTTAGGGAACAATGGCAGAGAGATAGTGACTCACCAGACCCTTGACTGAATTTGAATCAGGCTCTTTGCTTTGTGAACATTTAAACTTATAACTGAGCTTCTTGTTTAGCTTTGACTCACCAGGTTTCTTTCATGCCAGTCAATGTATCCTAAAAAGTGTATCTGTGTAGGAAAATGCAAATGAAGTTGAATTCCACTTATGTAATAAGGCTTTGAGATTACAAAATGGTCTCTGAATTTGCATTGGCCTCGTCTACTCTAAACAATGCCTGTAGTACATCAATAAGGAGTAAATATAAAGCATATATAAAATAAATGCCATTGAAACCATCTGGCCTCAGTATGGTTCTTCAAGCAGTTTTAAGGGAATTTGTGAGGTTTTCCCAGTAACTTGCAGAATGTGAGAAGAAAGTAAATATTTGCTGAACTGTGCCAAAGTATGACAACATATCCACAGAGACATCTGCAGTAAGCAACCCCAGTAAAATTAAGTCAGGGAAATGTAGAGAAGGCCAGACTAGCAAAACCATTGACACATGGAAAGTGTGCTTGCCACTTATACATGCCCCATTGCCCCATTCCTGTCTGTGAAGATCAGCCATGTTCACTCAAGCCATCAATGACCAAGACCTTGACAAAGTCTTCAGTGAGTCCATTTCCTGATTTCTTTCTTTCTTCTTTTTTACTGATGAAGTTGATCCTTGCTTCTCTGAGTGTGATTCTTCCCAGGTCTAATGATTTTACACATTTGGTCCTTACGCAAAACATGTGGACTACAGTTGAGCACAACAGAAAACTAGTTGATCCTTCTTGATCCTGGAAGTTATAGTTTGTCTGACAACAGTTTCTAAGAGACTTGCAAATTGGCTTTGTATGGGAGAGGAAAAATATATATGTAGGTTGGGTTCTCCTTATTCCACTGATCATTTATTGCAATGCTTCAGCAATGGCAGTTTAGGAATGTCATGTGGGGGCAGCAAAAAGGAATAAAGTGGCTATGGACAGACCACTGATTATTTGATAGAAAAAGGAAGGAAGGTTTTTTCTTTTCTCCGTACTGATTTCTCCCTTTGCTCTGATCCACCTTCAGCAACTACTGTACATATAAGAGCTTGTCAGTTATGCCTCAGCCATGAGGTAGAATAATTAAAAACGATTCCCCTGGTTTACTACATATCAAAACCAATGTAGCAATCCCCCCTGCATAGAACATTATCGTTGGAGCTGACAGTCGTGGAATTTTGATCTTTTGAAATTATGTTGCTTGTCTTCCACAGCTGGTAGCCTCACAGTTCTCATCGATGGTATGGTTTGCAATCAGTGTTAGAAACTGTATCACAATTGTTGTAGATATGTAGACCCACATTTGAGCTTTCATACATTTCTTAAGCTGCTGGTGAAGCATTTTCTACCATTGTGGCTTGCCACAGCTGCCAGAACACCCCCCCCCCGTCAGAGTACCATTTGGGTGACCCTGTGGCTGACACTTATGCCCTCGGGGTCCGTCGATAACAGTGCCACTGTTTTCATTCTGTGAATGCATGGCGCTGTGGGTTAAACCACAGAGCCTAGGACTTGCTGATCGGAAGGTCTGCGGTTCGAACCCCCGCGACGGGGTGAGCTCTCATTGCTCGGTCCCTGCTCCTGCCAAGCTAGCAGTTCGAAAGCACATCAAAGTGCAAGTAGATAAATAGGTACCGCTCCGGCGGGAAGGTAAACGGCGTTTCCGTGTGCTGCTCTGGTTCGCCAGAAGCGGCTTAGTCATGCTGGCCACATGACCCGGAAGCTGTACGCCGGCTTTCCCGGTCAATAAAGCGAGATGAGTGCTGCAACCCCAGAGTCGGTCACGACTGCACCTAATGTTCAGGGGTCCCTTTACCTTTACCTTAAGGCTAATATAGGTGGACCTCACTGATGGTGTGGATGGTATCAAAATCACTGAAGGAACTGTTGTGTGTTTGTGATATAAATCCACCCTTAGACTGAAGGCTGTGCAACCCATTTTTTTCTTGGCTAGAAAGTTACTTTAAACACATTCATGTGCATCCATCTACTATTAATTCAGTTTCGGTTATATGTCTGGTCTGTTAGCTGCAAAGTCTACATTACAAATTCCCACCCCACCCTCAGCTAGCTTGATAGATTTGAAATTTGCTATCCCCACAGGTTTGGGGTACATCTGTTAGAGAGGGCACCCGGGATCTCCTTTGGTTGAATGCTAGCGATGGCTCCAGCAGGCAATTCTGTTTCTTCGTAGCAATAACTCTCTTTCTTCAATCAGTCTCCAGAGAAAAGAAAATGTCAGCACACTTGAGTCCCAGAAAGTGAGTTTTCAATCACCAGGAAAGACAATTACGTCCATAGAATTACCCTTTTGAGGAGGTCTGCAGGAGTGTGACGTGACAGACTGGCTTGGCTGTACCACCAGACAGAATTCAAAGACTTTCTCTACCACTTTCATTTTTCAACGGTTCCATTTAAACCACTGCAATCATATGTCAAGAGACAGGTCACCCCCATCTGCCATATTGCCTGTCTTACATTATCTGGGGCTTCCTCAGCAAGCCCACGGCACACTTCACAGGTTATCAGACAGGCAGGGGTTCTTCTGCCCCGCGTAAAGTGATTAGTGGATAGGATATTGATTTGGGGAAACAAATTAATGAAAGAGATTCAGGGTATCAGAGAGGCAGAGAGAGGAGGAGAGAGAGAACGTGGTGGCTCCACCCATTGCCGACTCCACCTTTGCTCCCTGCCATCAGTACAGGCATCAATGAATGTGACCCTCAACAGATAAAATGCCCCCCTTCCAGCATTAGGTACTCTATCACCAGTATATAAGCTCCATATGGGGAGATGTTCACTCAGATGGCAGTGTGGTATATCTCTCCAGGCTCAGGGAGGGATGAGAGAATATGTCAATATAGGGTTGTCGGTTTCTTATTTTTCCAGTCTTAACTTCAGTTCTCCACACTTCCACAAGTTTGTGGTTATTATTATTTTTTTGGAATGCAAGTTTGCCTAATACATACATTTTTGCCAAGCAATTTCCCCTAATATAAGGCAATTTTGTATGTCCCTTTGAATAATATTTGCATTTTTTGCACAGTTTACCCAGTACATGCATTTTTATTTTTATTTTTGTACACATTACTCAGCTGGATAACGGTGATGAAAATTTCAGAGAAGGGTGAATTTTGAAGGGTGGCTCACATATTGCTTCAGGGAGGAGGTTTCAGTTTGAGATATATGACATGAGGTCCAGCTGCTAAAGAAAAAATTAGGAAATTCCACTGGGGGACCACAAACTCTGGACTAAGGAGACCTTTAGGGCTTGAGAGCTTTCTTAATTGTGTAATTTTTAAAGAGCTGAAAACTTTTATAAGGCATTCTAAAAGTGAAAAATAAAATAAAAACCATCTTTTTTTGCTTCTTGGCATGCCATCTTAAATTCAGATTAAAGCCCTTTTGCACCATAGATCTATGGATATCATAATGGAAAATTCAGAGTAGTTTCTGTGAAATGAAAGGGATTACTTAAAGTTAAACATTGACTTAACTTTAGGCATTTAGTTCTCTGGTGCATCAACAGCCATCTTATTCCCTTGTGCAGGATTAATCAGTGCAACGGAGAAGTCTCGCTGCTAGAATGATTCCGGTAGGGAAAAGGGGTTTTGCCAAATGACAGTCATCATGGCCACCACCATGACTCTTGTTGAATTCTTGAGTTCCCCTCTTTCCTTCCACTTCTTAACTTTTCGGGAAGTCAAGTTATGATGCAGTGCGTTTGGCTCTGAAAGCAGAGCAATTTCTTTCACGCTGCCGAGACCCATCGGCAACCTCATGTCTCTTGTGGTTGTCTCTTCCATGGCTAGTTGGTATTATTTTTGGCAAACTTGGAAAGTTCTCGTGTTGTTTCAGACGTTCTGAAAATGTGAGGCACACAAGACCTTTTGATTTCTCCTCTGCCCGCTAGGATTATTTCAACTCCGCATACGTAAAGCCTCACATTATGCGAGAAATTAATCATATCAAGGTAAAGTAGCTACTGGATTGTTGCCAAACACCATAAACATTGGCCAGAAAGCAGGCCAACCATTTACCTATGGATTAATAGAAGCTCTGGATTCAGAAGAGTGACTTACAACTTTTCACGATGAATTATAAGCCTTGACAGACATAAAATGGTGATTGTCTGAGGGACTATGTTACCTAAAAGTTTTTGATCACCGTTTTATAAAAGTATTGCTATACAAGGTTAATCCTTCATTCTAGCATGGCTTTAAAATGGGATTAGACAGATTCATGGAGGATAAAGCTATCAGCAGCTACTAGCCATTATGGCTACGCTTTGCCTCCACCATCAGAGGCAGCAATGTTGCTAAGGAACCACAGGAGTTGTGGGTGAGCTTCCACAGGAATCTAGTTGGCCACTGTGAGAACAGGATGCTGGACTAGATCGGCCACGGACCTGATCCAGCAATGACCTTCTTATGTTCTTAATTAGAGATATCTGGACCAGGGGGAGGCAGGACCGCACAAATTCAGGGCAGTTCCCTCTGTCTGCTTTTAAGAGGCACCACATTCATGACACGTTTTGCAACCTACCTGAAAGCACGTTTTCTTGTCCCATGTTGTTGTTGTTTAGTCGTTTAGTTGTGTCCGACTCTTCGTGACCCCATGGACCAGAGCACGCCAGGCACTCCTGTCTTCCACTGCCTCCCGCAGTTTGGTCAAACTCATGCTGGTAGCTTCAAGAACACTGTCCAACCATCTTGTCCTCTGTCATCCCCTTCTCCTTGTGTCCTCCATCTTTCCCAGCATCAGGGTCTTTTCCAGGGAGTTTTCTCTTCTCATTAGGTGGCCAAAGTATTGGAGCCTCAGCTTCAAGATCTGTCTTTCCAGTGAGCATTCAGGGCTGATTTCCTTCAGAATGGATAGGTTTGATCTTCTTGCAGTCCATGGGACTCTCAAGAGTCTCCTCCAGCACCATAATTCAAAAGCATCAATTCTTCGGCGATCAACCATCTTTATGGTCCAGCTCTCACTTCCATACATCACTACTGGGAAAACCATAGCTTTGACTATACGGACCTTTGTTGTCCCATAGTCATGGTTATAATTGTCCCAGGATAAACCTTTGCTACTGTGAGTGGGGTTTTTATTTCATTTTTTGACCTATATTTAAGACACACAAAGAGAGGACACAACGGAATTCATGGGCACAAGTTGCTTCAGTTACTTATTATTGCCACAAGATACAGTTATGGCTAGCAACTTGGAAGGCTTTCAAACAGGATTAGACAAATTCATGGAGGCAGTGTGCTCCTGAGTACCAGTGGCTGGGAACCGGAGGAGGTTAAAGTGTTGTTGGGCTCATTTCCTGCACATTTCTGGCTGGACCCTATGAGAACAGGAGGCTGGAGGAAGGCTGGGAATCTAGTCTTATGTTTTATGTCTATTGATTTCAGTGGGTCCCGACTGAGCATGACTAACCCTGTACACCACCCATTAATTATAACGTTCATTTATACATTTCTAGCGTGCCTTTCAACCAAAACTGAGCTTTCCAGGTGCCTTGCACATGTAATTTATTTGTTACATTTGCTCAGTTTCCTCCAAAACAGGATTTCCCAACTCCCATCAGCCCCAACAATCAGCGCCAAAGTTCAGGGATGATGAGAGTTTGAGACCAAAACATCTGGAGCATACCAGATAGTAGAAAGCTTCTCTAGGGAATTTTGGGAAGTAGCCTTCTGGCAGTCCTGTGAAACAGGTTATGCTGAGAGAATGGGCTTGACCTTGAGATACCCAGTGATCGCCATAGTGAACAAGGATTTGAATATGGTTTTCCTCATGCATAGGCCTTTCGCTCTAGACGTTGCACTGCTCACGGCTCCCGCAATATGTAAAATGTTGGGCTTCCTATTTTCACTGCAGAAGCTATGTTTGAAAATGACACAGTTATGGGTCACAAAAGAGCAGATAACATATCTCTCTTTACGAAAAAAGTGTGTGTGTGTGTGTGTGGGGGGTAATAACAGACAGGGGGGGTGGGAGTATATGCCCGAGTGATTTTCTTTGCATTTTTGCAACCTACCTAATGACAAGCCTCACTTCATTCAAGGCTGGTCTAATTAATTTGACAGCACTGGAAACTTGTTCTTCCTGTTCACACTTATTATTCATCTCTTCAGAATGCCCTGTAGGGCGTACAGAGCACAATAAAGCAGAATTTACCGAGTCCTTTGATACTAAATACACCTTTTAGGCTGACTCTACACAACACAGCAGTGCGAATATCTGACTTAAGGGGAGCCAAAGAAAGATGACATCTTCCAGAGCTGTGTCAATTTAAACTGGGCCAGTAAGTAAAGCAGGGAAAAGACACTCTCTATTTGTTGTTACAGCTTTCAAATTCTGCCAGGGGCTTCTTTTGAAATTTTAGTTTATTCCTCGATGACTTCAGGGAAACCAAAGCAACTGGCGTAACAGCCTTTCTGACACTCAATACGTAACATATAATGTTAGTTCACAAATGCACACACATTTTATTTCCTAACTGGATTTGAATTGGGATTATCCTAACTCAGCATAAAGCAAAAATGGAAAGGGGAGGGGGGTCTACTGCAGGCAGGAATGTGAAACTGTCAACTGGGATCGAAACAGTCCGAAGTGTTGGAACTTGTTTGGAGAAAAGCAAATCCACTGGTCTGAGAAGGTGCCCGCCAGGACGGACCCTTGGCCCCAACTACCACAGGTCCTGGGGCTGCATAGATGTCAGGAGCCAAAGTCAGGAGTAGGTTAGAAGAAGAAGAAGAAGAAGAAGAAGAAGAAGAAGAAGAAGAGGAGTTTGGATTTGATATCCCGCTTTATCGCTACCCAAAGGAGTCTCAAAGCGGCTAACATTCTCTTTTCCCTTTCTCCCCCACAACAAACACTCTGAGAGGTGAGTAGGGCTGAGAGACTTCAGAGAAGTGTGACTAGCCCAAGGTCACCCAGAAGCTGCATGTGGAGGAGCGGGGAATCGAACCCAGTTCACCAGATTACGAGTCTACCGCTCTTAACCACTATACCACACTGGCTCTCAAACACCCTGTGTCAGTGGTTAACTCTTTATTCAAAGAAACCAAAACAGTGCAGGCATAGTGATCAACAGCAACTCTTCCCAGTAGGGTCTTGCCCCCACTGAAGCAGTTGCAAGGACTGAAGGTCCTCCCCACCATGCTCTAAGATTCCTCCTTCCCCAGGTCCTTCTCAAGTAAGCTGAGTCTCCTCGGTCTAGTTTCTCTTAGCTCTCTTCCTCTATGTATTCTGGGAGACCAGGGGGGAAGGGAGTTGGTTGCAGCAGGAGGGGAGGACTCACTGAATTCTTCAGCAGCCTGCCTCATTTCTGTCTCCTGGCCCCCTCCTTTCCTGCTTCTGGGTCTAGACTGCTCTATGCCCCAGCCTCTTCCTGCTCACTAAACCCTGTTACCCAGGGCCAGATTTAGGTTTGATGAGGCCCTAAGCCACCGAAGGTAATGGGGCCCTTTATATGTCCAGCTGTCCTTTGTCAACAACAAATTGTCACTGTTTTTTGTGTTGAATATATGCTATATGGTAATTTATGGATTGTGAAGCTGAGGCTCCAATACTTCAGCCACCTCATGAGAAGAGAAGACTCCCTGGAAAAGACCCTGATGTTGGGAAAGATGGAGGGCACAAGGAGAAGGGGACGACAGAGGACGAGATGGTTGGACAGTGTTCTCGAAGCTACCAGCATGAGTTTGACCAAACTGCGGGAGGCAGTGGAAGACAGGAGTGCCTGGCGTGCTCTGGTCCAGGAGGTCACGAGGAGTCGGACACGACTAAACGACTAAACAACAACAAATAGATATCTAAAGCCATTTGCACATAACAAAATATGTATTTTATCAAAGTAATTGTTGAACTAAAATACAGTTAAGAAGAAGTATATTAATAGTGGAATTTTTTTGGGGGGGGCAAGAGAGTGGGGCCCTAAGCTATAGTTTGTTTAGCTTATATGTAAATCCGGCACTGCTGTTACCCCTTCAGCTTCTGACAGCTCCCCCTCCCAGTCTGCCCCCTCTTCTCCCTCTGACCACTCATTGTTGTCCCACCACCACACCCCTGGCTCTGAGTCTTCTTCCCCTGGGGCCTCCCTTGGGGGTTCCCCAGCTGGGGGTACCTCCCACCCCTCTTCTGCAGCCAGCCAGTCCATGACAACATAGCAGAAGAGAAGGGCATTCTAGCGTCTGCTATTGGCCAAGGTACCAAAGGATGTTCTGCTCTGCCTCCCAGCAACAACATCATGGAAGGCAATAGCAGATGGCATGAATGGGGCACTGCCACTCACCTGACCTCTGGGTGATCACATCAGTTCTGTTTACTGGTAGCTGCAGAGGGAGGTGGCATCAAGGAGGATGCAGTACAAAAGGCACCTGCAAAGAGAATCTGGTGCTCCTGCTGGTGCATTTGCACTGTGCCAGCTTCTACTTCCTAGCAAGCAGGAGCAACGTGACTGGCCAGAGATCAGGTGAGTGCTGGTGCCCAAGCAGGCCACCTGCTAGTGATGCAATTAGCTTGCGCCATCCATCTCCAGGGAAGAAGCAGCTGCAGGAACACTGCTTTCCATGCTCCCTACCAGAATGAGTAAAGGTAAAGGGGACAGCTTCTGGGTCATGTGGCCAGCATGACAAAGCCGCTTCTGGCAAGCCAGTGCAGTGCATGGAAACACTGTTTATCTACTTGCACTTTGACATGCTTTTGAACTGCTAGGTTGGCAGGAGCAGGGACCGAGCAACGGGAGCTCACCCCGTTGCGGGGATTTGAACTGCTGACCTCCTGATTGGCAAGCCCAAGGCTCAGTGGTTTAGACCACAGCGCCACCCGCGTCCCAACTCCAGAATGAGTACTTGGCCCCAATGACCAGTTGCTCAGAGATTGCAAGAAGTGAGAGGAAGTCCCAGTCAGAGAGGAACAAGGGCTATTGGGACAGTTGCAAAATGTCCATCCCAGCAAGGGAAGATCAGCCTGGCACCAAATGAATGTAAATATTAGTTTATCACTTGCCAGTTGCACCTGGACAGTGCATGAACTCCATACACACTGCCCAGGCTTGCGTCCTGAGGAGATCACTTCGGTGCTGCTAATGCAGTAGTTTGACTTCACCCCTGAAGACACACTCCATTGTCTCTCAAGACAGATGGATGCCAACAACACTTTCTTCTGCCATTATCAATGATCTCTCTCTCCTTTGCCTTTTCCCTCTGCTCCTCTTCTCATATGTCTCTTATCTATTTACTTGGTACACTTAAGAGCAGGGTCTCTCAATACTTGGTACACTTAAGAGCAGGGTCTCTCAATATTATTTGTTTGGGGGGTGGGTGGGAAGGAAATAAATAAAGGAATACCCAATTTCGTTACAAAAAGGGGTTTTATATTACAGATATTTGTATTATATAATTGTAGAATTTCATTTTTTTTAAATGCTCACATGAATGAGGCACTTCAAATGTTATTGAAATTACGAAACCAAATGCATCCAAAAATATCACTGCGATGAAGAGAGCTAGCTTTAACTTTTTAGTCTCTTAGAAGAATTCCCAAAGACTTTTTCCTCCATGACAGAAAAGCAGCCCAAACGAACCCTGAGATTTGCCTGAATATACAAAAGGATGCTTCCTGCCTTAGTTAATCCCATTTGACAGGAACTCTAGAGGAGATCCTTCTCAGTTCACACCTCTGCCTAGTTCCTGTGCAGGATAAATGCTAAGCACCTCATCTTTACAGTGCTTGGTCTATGTGCAGGCGCATACATGTGTGTCCCTTGCTGTCCCTCCTGGAATAAAACATGAAAATGTGGTTCCCTTGCTATGTCTTTTGTCTCCATTTGCCCAAGGGAAAACTGCTTATTCACTTCAACTTCCAAGCAGCTCTGCACATACAAGAATGCTGTGCTTAATGTAAGTTTTTGAAACTAACAGGAACTGCATCTGTGTATCTTTTACACTGTTCCATAATTGCTTGCTTATCCTGAAAACTATAATTAAAAAACAAACAAAACTTGAATTAGAAGCTTGAATAACTTTGCTAGCTCACAAAGTTGGGCAGCTTGTGTCTAAGCTATTTGGTTAGTTAAAGGAAGCTTGCTGATGGCTGTCTCTGTAGGGTTGCCATGTGCCCAGACTTGGGGTGTCTAATGTCTGTGATAGGTGGTGGCAGATTAAGAAGAAATCACCTCTCATCTTTGTTGTTGTTTAGTCGTGTCCAACTCTTCGTGACTCCATGGACCAGAGCACGCCAGGCACTCCTGTCTTCCACTGCCTCCCGCAGTTTGGTCAAACTCATGCTGGTAGCTTCGAGAACACTGTCCCACCATCTCATCCTCTGTCTTCCCCTTCTCCTTGTGCCCTCCATCTTTCCCAACATCAGGGTCTTTTCCAGGGAGTCTTCTCTTCTCATGAGGTGGTCAAAGTATTGGAGCCTCAGCTTCATGATCTCTCCTTCTAGTGAGCACTCAGGGCTGATTTCCTTCAGAATGGAGAGGTTTGATCTTCTTGCAGTCCGTGGGACTCTCAAGAGTCTCCTCCAACACCCTAATTCAAAAGCATATTTACTTACCATAAAAGGAAGGTGGGAGGTCTTTTATCAGAATCTGGCTTCCTCAGTGCCACAACTTCACAGTGCCAATCAAATCCTGTACTCAGGGAGAACCGTAGAAAGAGTCCAGAAAGTTTCAGGAAATGTGACCAAGTCCATCCAATATAATAAGGAAGTTCAAAAGGTGTGCTGAACTGAAAGGAAGACACATTCTATAGTTGTGCTCTGACTTATAGGAAAGGGCTTTAAGATAGCACACAGCATTGTTTTACATCTCCCAGTGAGCTCCTGTTGTCTGTCCCAGCTCCTGCCGACCTAGCAGTTCGAAAGCATACCAGCTCGCGTAGATAAATAGGTACCGCTGAAGTGGGAAGGTAAATGGCATTTCCGTGTGCTCTGGTTTCTGTCACAGTGTCCTGTTGTGCCAGAAGCAGTTTAGTCATGCTGGCCACATGACCCGGAAAGCTGTCTTTGGACAAACGCTGGCTCCCTCAGCCTGAAAGTGAGATGAGCGCCGCAAACCCAAAGTCGCCTTTGGCTGGACTTAACTGTCCAGGGGTCCTTGACCTTTCTTGTTTTTACCAGGGAATAGAACTCTTGCAGCATCCACAACCACTCTGAAAGCTTATGGTATTTCCATAAGATCTACTTCATTCCAAGCTGAGCAGGTGGAGGCAAACACCCCAATAGTGCTAGACTTTAAAGCAGCTTCAGTTTTCATAGAAGCCAGCTGCAAAAATTGCAGTTCCATCTGGCAACATTCAAAGCATTTCATTCCAAACTTTACCCAAGCAAGTACAGGATGTTCAGTAGCTAGCAGCTACACTCATCCAAACGTGTTAGCATACCTGCCAACATTTTTTCCGATGAAAATAGGGACATTCTGGGATCAAATCAGAAACCAGGATGGCTTCTCTAAATTAGGGATGTCCCTGGAAAATAGGGGCACTTGGAGGGTCTGTGTTAGTGACCATTTAAGCAAGCATCATACAGCTATCAATGGTCCATTGATAGCTAGTAAGCTATATGAAAGCTTAGAAGAAGGGTCGTCTCATTTGACAAACAGAAACACATTGCGTGGACAGGCGGAGTCCCCAGATCCCGCGCGGTCCCCCCGTCATGTGGAATAACGACTCAAGACAATGTGCTATGGGATTAAATTGGCCACAACTTTATTAAATTTCAAATGTGGGTAGACCTTGGCTCAGGCATTGGGCGTTCTCCCTCCCCAGTCCCCCGCCGGGGACCTAGGGAGCATCAGGGTTATCCAGTGTGTGTGTGTGGGATGGGCCGGCTCTGGAGAACATATGTTCAAGCAGAGATAGCCGCCCCCGTAACGCCGCCGCCGCAGGGGAGAGCAATGATGACCTTTCGGCGTACGGTCAAAGCCTCCCTTCAGAAAACCCCTTTAACGGGGAACCCTGGTATCGCCGCCGCAAAGAGGAAGATGGACAAAAGGATTCCGCCCAAGGCCTGATACCGCCAAAGTTGTGACGTTTTGCTACGGAAAAGGTGAAACCTGCCAATGC
This sequence comes from Podarcis filfolensis, assembly GCF_964270895.1. Taxonomy (NCBI): domain Eukaryota; kingdom Metazoa; phylum Chordata; class Lepidosauria; order Squamata; family Lacertidae; genus Podarcis; species Podarcis filfolensis. The sequence continues at coordinate 7,215,276 of NC_139606.1, read as the reverse complement.
AGGGAAATTCCTTTCCGGCCCTTTAACAGCGACCTTAACGTAGCAGTGCCCGCATACCTGTGAAGAAAAGTTAACCTGCAAAACCTGTGAAGAAAAGTTAACCTGCAAAATAAGACGTTAACTGAGGGTGGGTAGGGTGGGAGAAGCTCTGGAGCCAAGTGAGGATTCCCAGGTAAGATCCTCCCTCTATTGTGTGGGCAGGTAATCCCTCCCCTACCTGGCCTGGTCTCCTTGGCAACGCTTCCCCCAGGTGGGATTGGACAACTGACTGAGGTAGGCGGAGACCTCCAGGTATCCCACCTGAGGGAAGGCAAAGCCAAGCCTATGCTGATGGAGCCGCTCCAGATCTAGGGGCTGCGCGCGTCCACGCAAAGGGCGCCCCCCGTTTTAAGCGGGGAGCGGTCATTCCCAATACAGCAGGGACAGCAAAATGTTTTCAGCCTGAGCATTACAATCCCTTTTGAGGGCCACATGTCTGTGGTGGGAAGGGACAGAAGTAGCAGATGACCAGAGCCACAGACATGACTCTTAAGCTTTGCTGATTATGCTGCATTCTAGCCACACAAATTCCAGATGTTTCTTCCTGCACAGATGTGCCCCACATCTCTTCATTCTTCATTTGGGCAAGCAAGATGCATTATCAGAGTTGAAGGACATTTTCCATCGAGGCAAAAGCAGTTGACGTGGGTGCGGTGCGAGGTTAGTGGTGTAGCTTTAGGGAGAATTTCAAGGTGCCTTTAACTCCTGCATTACAGAAGTCTGAGAATTTATTTCATTGGGGCTGTAATTCTAAACACACTGACCAGGAGAAAGCCATGCTGAGTGCCACAGGACATGCTTCTGAGCAAAAACGAATAGGATTGTGCTGTAGATGATATTATCTATAGTCAGTTTCTATACAACCCAGCAGAGAAACTTTCACGTCTTCTGCGAAATTTTGCCACACTTTCTCCACCCCTCTTTTCTATCACCAGAAATGGACTTCTGGAATATTCTGTATTTTCATAACATTACAAGCCAACTTGTTTCCATTTTATTCCATATACAACCAATTAATATGCTTGTAACGATTTGTATTTTATTCCATTGATACAAATCATTACAAGCATATTATTTGGTTGTATATGGTAAGCCTGTAAACTGGGGGAATAAGTCTCTTTTTGACTTCATTGGGAAGAAGAGGTCCACTGCATTTTTTTCTGATCACAGCTGAACCACAATTACCACTAATTGTTTCTAGGCCCAAATTCTGCTCCTGGTGAATCCCAGTTGATCTCAGTTGAATAACTGGAAAGACTCTGGATATGTCACTGGGATTATTGCTTCCGTAAAGGCATTGAGTATTTGGCCTTTGGTCTATTACATATGAAGGGTGGGTCTTGGAGCTAATTAATCTTCCCTGAAAAGATCAGCTGATCCATCACATTGTAAGCAACACATTTTTTAATTGTTCATTTTAGTCAAGCATCATTGGAACACAAGTCAATTTGCAATTTCATTAGAGTACAGAAAAGGCCTGAGGTCTATTCCTGGCAAAATGGGTAAGGGGGGGTGGGGGAGGAGAGAGAGAGAGAGAGAGAGAGAGAGAGACTGTCAGAGTGATTCTGGCAAAATTTCATAAAAGATGTTAATCCTCTAATTAATTTTACGTATGAAGCAAGAATTAATGTGGCCTGCAATTGAAGCAGAAAGCATCTTGCCAAGAAGTGCATTTTGTCATACCTTCCCCTCCAGGAAAACCTCTTTACAACCTTTGTGGTGAGATATCTTGCCAACTAATGAGTAGCTTTGAAGCAACATTCACAGACCATTTGCTTTGATGACATTTGGAGTTCTTCTCTCGCGCTCCCCACCTTACCGCTCTCGCCTCCAATTCCAAAGTCTCTTGCAGCTGTGGGGTCCAGGCTGCAGACCCATTGGAAAACTAATCAATACTATAAGATCTGTCTGCCTGAAGTGACAGAAGATTGCATCCTTTTACTCTTTTCTTGCTCGACTTAGTGTACACATTTTTAAGTTAAACCTTATGAAGAGAGCTGGATGAATGATGCCCGCCTACATTCACAGGCACACAAGTGTGACACAGCTTTCCTTCTGTGCATTAACTTCAAAAGCTCCTGACAATCTGCGTTGGTTAGCCTTCCATAAAACTAAAATTACATGGTCATCATACATAATCTGCTGATTGATTGCATCTGTCAGAACGTCACAAATAATGAATGTATACCACAGTTACACTGTGAAACGCATGACACTTACTGTGCAAAAGACAACAAAGACTACATGTTCATTCAAACTGTAGTGGAATCTTTTAGCAATCAATCAAACGAACACACATTTGCTCCCCAGGTGGAGGCCACACTGTCGTCTCCATATCAGGGAGCTGTGCTTCTTTCACTAGCCAACCCTTATTTACGATGCGGATAGCTGCGGCAGGTGGAATGGTTTGTGGTGGGAGCAGGCAATACAGACAAAATGAACACAGGTCTATGTATGGGTAAATTCAGTGGGAATACTGCTTACCAGTCCCTTTCAGTTGTTGCTGGTTATCTTTTTTTTTTTTGATGGGGTGACTGTTCTCGGCATCAGTTGATTTAAATGAGAAACCTGGTGCTTGCTTTGCCAGGTCTTGAGGTGTCTCACGGTCAAGCGTGCTGCCTCTTTAGCGCAAGGTTCTCCTGTCCTCCTCACAGCTTTTATGTCTGTTTTCGGTGGTATGGAGTAGCAGGAAACCCCTTTTTGCTCTGCTCGATGCTTTTGATTGGAGACCTCCTCCTCAATTTTTTTTGGGGGGTTAACGTCGCCTTGCTCCCCCTCCCTCTCGTTTACTGCAATGGGTGTGCTCCACTGAAGCGGAGCACTTTTCCCGACCGGCTCCTTAAGCGCACCAGGCCGGAAGTCCATTCAAGAAAATTTCTGATGGGAAAACCTCCACCAATGAATGACTGTGTAGATATGATGGGAACCAACTGTATCGCACAGAGCAACATCCTAGGGATGCTATTTAGCAGTCCACAAAAGTTATCAGCCATCTGTATATACAAAAAAGGCACTTGTGCAGTGCTTTAGTGTATTCAGCTTCACTCAGTAATTCTCATGACAACCCTGTAAAGTAGGACAGAATGAGTACTTCCCCCTTGCCTCCGCTCTTTGCATATGTGGTTTGAGAGGGTGGTGAATGATTGAAAGTAGCTTGCTAAACACCAGTCAATGCATTTGCACCAACAGGCGGACTAGATGAGCCATTGGGCTGATCCAAGAAGCTTGCCTTGTACTCTTATTATTGAGGTAATCAAGAGTGGTCTATAAAACCGTCTGATAATAAAAAATGCCTAAATGAGGATAGCTGATAATAATAATTGTAGGGATATCGCGGAGTGGGGAGTGGGGTCCAGAGGGAGCACACTTCCCCACCAGCAGGCAGCCACAGTCTGCCTGCACGCGTGACCCTGGGGTGCAGGTCACAACCCCCCCTCAGACAAGCCACAAGCTGTCTAGAACATCGTCCCCTATGTCTGACCTTTTGCGGTCTCAGAGTCAGCGGTGTCCTGTCTGTAACATTTTCCTTAGAGACCTTTTGTCTCCTTTCATCATACATTGTGTAAGGGGAAAATGACGCTGTGGAACAGGTGCCAAAATAGCTTTCCACCACCCCACGATTTCGGGACGGAAGATGTGTAAAGGTCACAGCCCAAAAATGTATCTGCCTAGCTTGCATGTTTGTCTCAATAAAAGGAGGCTCCACAGGAATGGTGGTAGCTCGCTCGCTCGCTCGCTTCAGACCACCTGTGCGCAGCTCACATCATGGTCAACACCTGTCTTGGGCCTTCACTTTAATAATAATAATAATAATAATAATAATAATAATAATAATAATAATTAATAATAATAATAAATTTTTATGTATACCCCACCCTTCCCGGTTCAAAAACTGGGCTCAGGGTGGCTAACAACAAATTTAAAACACTTAATTGTAAAAGCAGCATAAAATACAGTATAAAAACATGAATAACAATAAAATTGAAAGTTCGGAAATCAATTTAGGGGAAATCTATCTAATAAGCATTAGATAATCCCCAGGGCTAGCTGGCTGAATTGGTCCTACTTGGGCCAGCGAGGAGGCCAGGGGAGAATTAGCTGTGGGGTCTCAGAGCGGGCAATCTTCATAAAAGGGGACGGGGAGGGAAGAGAAGGGAAAGAAAAGATAAGGTTGAATTCAAATTGAAGGCCAGGCGGAAGAGCTCTGTCTTACAGGCCCGACAGAAGGTTAAATCCTGAAGGGCTCTAGTCTCATGGGACAGAGCATTCCACCAGGTCGGAGCCATCACTGAAAAGGCCCTGGCCCTGGTGGAGGATAGTCTGACTTCCTTAGGGCCCGGGACCTCTAAACTATGGTTATTCATGGACCTTAAGGTCATCTGCAGGGCATACCAGGAGAGGCGGTCCCATAAATACAAGGGCCCTAAGCCACAACGGGCTTTAAAGGTCAATATAGTTTGACTCTTGGCCTGGAGGTGATACTTAGAACCTTGAGACTTGAGATTTGACAAGCCTACCTGAAGGCCAAGGTCTGGTGGGCATGTTGAAGCCCAGTGATAGCAACAGGCTTTAAGGACAATTGGCTCTGTGGTGGATCAATTGCTGGCTGCGGTCACATTCACACCATACATATGACACCACTTTAAACAGTTGTGGCTCTCCCAAAAATATTCTGGGAGATGACGGTTGTTAGGAAACCCCCTATTCCCCTCAGTGGGCTACAATTTCCAGAGCTCCCTGTGAAGCAGGACTGATTGTTAACCCACTCTGCAAATCACAGCTACGTGAATGTAGCCTGTGTCTCACACAAGTCTGAGTTATTTGCAGAAATTGTAGTCTGGGCGGCTTCTGCCTCCTGAGTCAAACTGAGGACCAAACTAGATAGTACGGGAGCAGCACTGCTTTTTCACATGTTTGCCACATTTGTGTATAAAGGAGGGATTTACTTACAAGGAAATGTGCTGATGAGTCAGGAGAACTGACGCCTGCCCCATCTCACTGCCTCCATCCATTTCTTTGCTTCACCACACCCCTCTAGCCCAGCAAAGTTATGGTATCATAGCCAGGTTGGAAGAAAAGCACACACAACACTTAAATGTGCTGAAATCTTGTTTTCAGCAAGATTCATCATGCCTGACTCTGGGGCAACAGCCAGAGGTTCAGCTTGCCTCTCCTCCCTTGCCAGAGTCCACAACGGACACAAAAGCACGACGGCCTCATCCTGTCTTATTTGCTTCCCAATATGGCTCCAGTTCTGCAGACACCCCAGACCCATGAGAAGCACGGCAAATATCACTTAAGAGTTTGGCCCTCAATTTATGCCTGTGCGACGGAGATGAGAACATGGCCCTGCGAATTTTATTTTTATTGTAACATTTCTCTTCTTCAATCAATGTTAAAATCTTTAAGTTGGATTTCTCATTTTCAGTGGCTTTGTGTAATGTGTCTCCACCATATACCTCAGCTAATTTAATAAGGTGCAAGCGAAGGAAGTACTTAAGTTACTTATCAAGGGTTTCAGATGACACATTATTATTGTACTCAAAAGTCAATATTTGCTAATCATGTTAGTACAGGAACTCTTCCAGGTCTACAATTCATGGATTTGCAAAGACATTTAAGATTAATTAAACCTATTTCTCCTCTCATTCCCCCTGTGCAAAGCTTATCTCCCTATTTCCCCTGCCTCCCTGTTGGAATGGACAAATCAATGTCACCGTAAGAGAATCCTGAATAGTTGACAGCTTCATGCTGAAGAGCTATTGGAGTTCTTAACTCTTATTTTTATAGACATTGCTGTAGTTACTTAATGCTGGAGTATAGCAGGCACCAGACGCTCTTCCATTTCCATTAAAGTTAATGAAAAATCAGCCTGTCTCAGGTTCCTTTCTATTGCATCTCACTTCAATATCAGACTGATAAGATGCAATTCCTGAGTTTACAATTTAATCTTGACTGCCCATGGCTACTCCCCTGATTAAGAGTGGTTGGAAATGATCTTTTAGACAGGGAGAGGATGCTAAAGATTTCATGATTTATTTATTTTACCTAACGTCACAGGGGCATCTGAACCATATGATAGATGCCCCCTTTTAATGATTCCAAGCTGTTGATAAATTTGCTGCTCATAAAACAAAAGATTAATTGCATTTCTCACTAGCCAGGCAAAATGTGCATAGGTGATGTGCAAGCTTTCCTCATATAGCCCTGCCAAAGCTCTTCAGCCAGGAGTTTCAACGCTTCACTTTTTCCAATCGTTTGTTGCCCAGGAGTTGAAGTTACCAGAAATGGGATCCAAGCTATGAAACACTATGGGGGAATTGGTGATAGGAACACATGCTCATTAGAGAGATTCTGATTTATTCTAACACAGGTTTTATTCTAGGCCCACCGACTGAAGTCACTTGCTTGATTCCTCCCTCACCCCCGGCCACTTAAGCAGAGCAAAGCCTGATTTATAAGATAGTAAAACTGGGATACAAAATTGCAAAGAGCATATCTCACCATTAATGAGAAAAGAGAATGTGGTGGCTTTCAGTTTTAAAATAAACAATGTGGTTGCAATCTAGATAAGAGTTAAGTTCCTTTATAGACCCTGTTGACCTAATAAGACTAAGGCATAAAGAAAGGTAACAGGTTCTGGAAGATTCTCACCCCCAAATCCTCCTGCAAGGCACATCACTGTAATTTGATCAGTGCTAAAAGGGTGCTTAGCTTGGAATGCGTTGTTTTCGTTTATATGGTTTTCTGGTAGATCTTATCTTTTTTCTTTGCAAGGTTTTAAACTACAGTTTAGTTTCCTATGAACACTCCTACATGTTATTGACAGTATAATTCTATGTTGGTCTACTCGGGAACCAATCTCACTGAATTCAAGGGGACTTATTCTTTGGCCTTTAGCTATCTGTAGCCTTTTAGAAGTTAGCAGGATGATTTTCATGTATTACTTTTTCCTCTTGGTTTTAATGTATCTACATTTTTTTTGTCAGTCTGTATGTTTGGTTGTGAGTTGCTTTGGGTTGCCGTGGGCAAGATAAAGCAATAAACAAATTTAATAAATAAAAATAATAAATAAAAATACTAGTCTCCAGTAAGTTGGTATAGGATCAGAGCCTTAAGCTAATTCATGTAGAACTAAAGCAAGCCTGAGTTAGGGTAAGTTCTAATTTTGCAAACATCAAGCATGCATCCCACCAGTAGTAAAAAAATACCGTATTTTTCACTCTATAAGACGCACCAGACCGCAAGATGCACCTAGTTTTTGGAGGAGGAAAACAAGAAAAAAAAATTCTGAATCTCAGAAGCCAGAACAGCAAGAGGGATCGCTGTGCAGTGAAAGCAGCAATCCCTCTTGCTGTTCTGGCTTCCGGGATAGCTGGGCAGCCTGCATTCGCTCCATAAGACGCACACACATTTCCCCTTACTTTTTAGGAGGGGAAAGTGAGTCTTATATAGCAAAAAATACGGTAATTTGCTTTTGGCCATGTAGCGTGCTCTGGTCCATGGGGTCACAAAGAGTCAGACACAACTAAACGACTAAACAACAACAATGCAGCAAAAGAACCTGACATTACACTCTAAGCAATGCTTTAAAGCATTTACATATTTTATTACATATTTTATTTTATTACATATTCTAAAGCATTTACATATTTTATCTATCATAAGAATAATTGAATCACGGATACTCTAACAAAGTTTTCTCCTGAAGCGTTTTCCCTTTCATTTTATATTTCTCTCAATTTTTCCTAATAAATATTTCTGCATATTATTTGGTTCAACATTTAAAAATCTTACATAACACTACCTCCTTCTGCTAAACACACATCAGCCTTCTTCCCTGATGGAGCTTCCCATTAGCTCCCATTAAGCTCCCATTAAGATGCATGCACTTGGCTATCCAAGGTCATCAACATTATTTAGTCCAGGACTCAAACTCTGACCTGGTATTGATGTAAGGCAAAGCCATACTGATGTACCATGTAGAGCAATCAAATCTTAGACCTTAAGACCACATATAAACAAACAGACACTACAACAAAAGCAATTGGAAATGTAGTATTTCAGCATGCAGTTCATACAGCTTTCTATTCTTTCTCAAAGATAGCCAGCTCTCTGCCTTGTACCTTTCTGGGACTTAAAAGAGAGATACAGTACTCAGTTGATTCTGCCAGAAAGGTTGCCAAAAAGTTTGCAGTGTTTATCTAATATTTATTAAGAACTTGAACCAGCATCCTCTCTCTCTTAATGGCTCACCACTATTTGGGGTTAAAAGAGCACACTATAATAACAGAAATAAGATATGGGAGGACTTTCATGACATTCTGAGATACATTTTATTTTATTTTTGCTGTAGAAATCTAGCAAACGCAAGGACATAAGTGCACATAATTTTCAGCAACCTGATCCTAAGGCCTCTGGACATTGGAACTGCTCCATTAGTTTTTCACCTAGAAGCAAATGATACAAAAAAAGGGGAATCAAATAGTTAAAGGGGCTGGACAGAAGCCAGGGAGCCTTGTCTGTCAACAAATTGAAGGATGGGTGATTTAGAAGACGTGCTCTAAGCCTATAGTGAAGAATCTGTAAAGGTCCCAGGTTTGATCCTCAGCACCTCCAAGCTCAGCTCGGAATGTCACTATTTGAAGCTCTGGAGATGGTGTAGACAATCCCAAGCAAGGTGGACCAATGGTCTGACTCGGTATAAGGCAGCTTCCCATGTTCCTGTTGTTGTTTAGTCGTGTCCGACTCTTCGTGACCCCATGGACCAGAGCATGCCAGGCACTCCTGTCTTCCACTGCCTCCCGCAGTTTGGTCAGACTCATGCTGGTAGCTTCGAGAACACTGTCCAACCATCTCATCCTCTGTCGTTCCCTTCTCCTTGTGCCCTCCATCTTTCCCAACATCACGGTCTTTTCCAGGGAGTCTTCTCTTCTCATGAGGTGGCCAAAGTATTGGAGCCTCAGCTTCAGGATCTGTCCTTCCAGTGAGCACTCAGGGCTGATTTCCTTCAGAATGGATAGGTTTGATCTTCTTGCAGTCCATGGGACTCTCAAGAGTCTCCTCCAGCACCAGAATTCAAAAACATCAATTCTTCGGCGATCATCCTTCTTTATGGTCCAGCTCTCACTTCCATACATCACAACTGGGAAAACCACAGCCTTACTATTAGCTGTGGGATGGTGGAGAATAGAAAACGGTTGGGACAGGAGCCCTCAGCAGTACAACATTTTGTTGGTGAGCCCACTTACTTTTAGTTTCTGATCTAGACCTTCCATCATTGTTGATCATAGGCAATATTTTATTATCTGGCCAGACTAATAGGATTGTTGGCTATGGGGCATCCCTGGAGCAGCAGGAGGTTGGAACAGAAAACCTGCATGGTGCTCTTAGTTCAATACTGTCCAGTATTGCTTTGCTTTGGGGGTTACAAAGAATGGAGAATGGAGTTCTTAATATTAAATAGCTGATATTTATTTTGTTTTAAATGATTGTTTTGGTGAAGCTTATAGCTAGGCGTCTTTTGGAATTGGCAGGGCAGGAATATGTTTGGAAGGGCACCGTTACTCAATGAGAACAGTAAAAGTCTGAACACCAGTGGTGCCACTGAATTTTATATGTCCTGGCTCAGAAAGATGGATCTTGGCAGTTTCAAATACAAGGCAAGCATTACTGCCTCCAAAGGTCTCTCTGGCTCAGATTTTAATCTGAGTCTGAGAATATATTCTCCCAGTCTATCTACCTCCACAGAGCCTAGGACTTGCTGATCAGAAGGTCAACAGTTCGAATCCCTGCGACGTGGTGAGCTCCCGTTGCTCGGTCCCTGCTCCTGCCAACCTAGCAGTTCAAAAGCATGTCAAAGTGCAAGTAGATAAATAGGTACCGCTCCGGCGGGAAGGTAAACAGTGTTTCCGTGTGCTGCTCTGGTTCTCCAGAAGCAGCTTCATCATGCTGGCCACATGACCCGGAAGCTGTACAGCGGCTCCCTCGGCCAATAAAGCGAGATGAGCGCCGCAACCCCAGAGTCGGTCACGACTGGACCCAATGGTCTGGGGTCCCTTTACCTTTTATCTACCCCCACACCAGCCCCAAACCCTTTCCTCATCCCCTGCTATTCCCACTAGCCATCCTTACTGCTCCAGTAAAAATGGAGCTCTGCCTCTTCCCTGACTCCTGGCAGTCTGCTCCAGTAGCATGCTAGGAGACTTGGGGGAACTCCATCTCCCATCCTGCCTTGCATGCAGCTATAAGCAGCATGCTGGGAGCCAGAAAAGGGAGGAGGCAAAGAGACCTTCCTCCTGACCATGGCCACCACCCAAACGGCAAACCGGGGAAGTGGGAAGTCCGAGGTTAGGCCGAGAGTTGGAGGCGCATGGTGGAAAGTGGGTTGGGGAAGGTATTGGGTCATGTTGTACTCCTACAGGCTTCATCACCATGGGACACCAGTAGAGATAGCAGAGGTGTAAGAGTGCTGTTGGGACACAGGTGGCACTGTGGGTTAAACCACAGAGCCTAGGACTTGCCGATCAGAAGGTCGGCGGTTCGAATCCCCGCGACAGGGTGAGCTCCTGTTGCTCGGTCCCTGCTCCTGCCAACCTAGCAGTTCGAAAGCACGTCAAAGTGCAAGTAGATAAATAGGTACCGCTCCAGCGGGAAGGTAAATGGCGTTTCCATGCGCTGCTCTGGTTCGCCAGAAGTGGCTTAGTCATGCTGGCCACATGACCCGGAAGCTGTACGCCTGCTCCCTCAGCCAGTAATGCGAGATGAGCGCCGCAACCCCAGAGTCGTTTGCGACTGGACTTAACTGTCAGGGGTCCTTTACCTTTACCTTTAAGACATACACAATATTTCCCTGCAAATGTGATACAGGTGGTCTATATATCTTTTGGAAACCTATACAGTGGTACCTCAGGTTACATACGCTTCAGGTTACAGACTCCGCTAACCCAGAAATAGTGCTTCAGGTTAAGAACTTTGCTTCAGGATGAGAACAGAAATTGTGCTCCGGCGGTGCGGCAGCATCAGGAGGCCCCATTAGCTAAAGTGGTGCTTCAGGTTAAGAACAGTTTCAGGTTAAGAACGGACCTCCGGAACGAATTAAGTACTTAACCAAGGTACCACTGTATATCTTTTTGCTTCATGTACCATGGAGTCGGGGTGGAGTTGCATCAAAATAAGAACACAACTTACTCGTGTTATCAGTTTGATTTTATTTCCACCTCTTCCCAAGTCTTGCACTGGATAACCTCAGGATTAGAACGTATCTCAAAAAACTTTAGATCAGGACTGGGGAACCTGTGCTCCTCTAGATGTTGCTGAGCTAGAACTTCCATCATCACTGACCATTTCCCATCCTGGCTGAGCTGAGGGAAATTGGCATCCAACAACATCTTGAGCGCCACAGGTTAGCCACCCCTGCTCTAGAAAAAGGAAACAGTGGCTGAGAAATCGCTTGTCTGAATCTGACCTGCCACGTTTGTTCTTTGCTTGTGCACTTCTATGCAACATCCATGTTTCAACTCTCCCTACACCTAGATTGTTTTTCCAGGTTAGCAGCTATGACTTAGGGGCTTATTCTAATGGCCACTAAATGCACATTGTGTGTATGTGTTTAAAAAGCAACATGTCCCTGAACCAAATAACCAAAACCTTGGGAAGAACAAGCAAGAGTTCTGATTTACAGCTCAGTTGTCAATGCATTCTTAGATATTGGTTTAAGCCCTTTGGGCAGTCTTCCTTGGTTTATCGCTGAACAGCCTTCTTATATAAACACTGGAATCATGGGAGTGGATGAATAGTTGTTAATTCAGTTCTCAAATAATAGAGCTTTTGTGTTGGCTTCCTTATAGTTTTTCTTTTGATTTTTCCTATTTTAGATCACTATCTTTCCTAAGAGTTTCCTTTTCCTTGCTTTTCAAATTATTGTTTATTTTTAATCCAATGACATAACCATTTTGCCAAGGTTTTAAAGGCACTTGCATGCTACCAGTGGAATTTATTTAAAATATGTTTAGACTGCTTTTAGTCCGAAGTGGCTTACGATAAAAACAGAAGAAAGAAATAGTACAAAATTTTAAAAAGTTACAAATTTACCACTAGAATTTTTTTGTTTTACAGAAGCAGATAACTGAGACAAACCATTATCACAGTGTTTGGAATGAACTAATTCAGATTAAGAAATTCACTGAATTAACACAAAAATCTCCAAATTACACCCAAAAGTATTTTCTACAATTTCCAGGTGAACTGGGTGTGAATTAATTTCCTTCTGCAGTGGAACTTTGGGCCGTTTTTAATTCAGTTCAATTTTAATTTAATTCATATATATATGAATATGGATTTCATCATGCTTAATTCTGCTTTTGATTGTAGCCATTGCATTTACCATTTTAACCTTGTTCACATTACATTATATTACGCATTGCAGCACCTCTGTCTTTCATGGATTCAACCTCAGCTTGTTTTGCCATCCTAGAACTGCTGCAAGCTCCTGGTCAGGATCTGAGGGTGTAGAAGATAGAGCTGAGGGTTATCAGCACTGCAGCCCAAATCTGTGAAATTAAATGATCCTCCATATATTCAGGTGGCCATGGAGCAGAGCCAGGTGTGATCATCAAAAAAGGACCTGGACCATTGTAATATGGTGTCTTCTAAGCCTAATTCTGATTCTCAACTAAGAAGGATAGTGTGGCTAACAGGACTGAAAGTCACTGAGAAGTTCAGGAGAATCAACAGGGTGTTCCCCCCCTTTCCACCCTCTGAAATAAGCCATCCTTCATGGAGAACCAAGAAAGCTGAACCCAGCAGCATCTAAAACTGCTTTGGGTCGAGAGGTTGCATTCTGCTCTATCACCTTCCCCCCAAAAAGGCAAATTAGAGACTGGACAGTAGTTGTCCATGGTCAAAGGGTTCTGTGATGGCCTGATATTCGGACTCAGATGCTGAACCTGAGGGATCCCAACCAGCACAGGATTCCCCGCCTCCAGAACCAGCTGAGCAGGGGCTGCGGCATGAGCCTGAAGGGTCCTCACCTGTGCTGGATCCTCAGGTGCAGGCATCAGCTGAGTCTGCTCTGGCTCCTGAGGTGATGGCGGACCCGTTGCCTGCAGGTGCTCCACTCTCAGCCCCGGCAGAGGAAGCCGAGGTTGCCTCTGGGTCCGGTAACCCTCCAGCCTCTCCTGAGCTGCAGAGGCTCAGGGCAGAGAGGTGGGGGTAACTAAGTTCCCACAGGAGGAGTGCTCGCCTCCAGGCCAGGAGAGGCGAGTCACCAGAGGATCGGGGCTGCCCTATGCCTCGGGGCAGATAAAAGCCAGCCAGCCCCAGTCTCAAGCTGCAGGAGCAACATTGTTGGTTGCTAGTTCCTGCCTGAACCCTGTCCTGCTTTTCTGCCTGAGCTCCTGAACCGCCCTGGCTCCCTGCTTGCAAGCCTGTTCCTGACTTCACCCGACTCCCTGCCCTGCACCCAGCTTCAGCTACTACGGACTGCCTCCACATTGCACCTTTGACCATGGACCGGACTTGGACCTCGCCTCTCGGGTAACCCACGGGACCAGCACAGGTTCTGGCTTTTTAAGGCAAGGCCTCACTATTGCATGCTTGAGGCAGCCAAGATGCCCTCCTTCTCTCAGATGTCCACTAATGACCTCTGAGATCCAGACACTCAACCCCAGTCTTGCCTATCTCAAAAGCCACAAAGGGAACGGGTAGCCTAAGCAGGCTGTAAGCTCTAAGTAGTTTGTCTACAGTTTCAGGCAAAACAAGGTCTCCATCCTAACAGTTCTAGATGGTAGCCTGGTTCTGTCCATCTCTGACTCTGCCACAACAAGAGCATCCAGTTCACTGCAGACATGAGCAATTCCACCTGCAAGGTGCTTACAAACTGGTTCCAGCAGCACCTTAAGGGTTCCTGATGTTTCCGCTTCATGCCCATACTCAACAAGCACTTTGCTCCTCAAGAGAAAGCCACTGGGTGGCAAATCACATCCTGAGGCAGCCCTGTTCTGTAAGCAGAATTGGATTCACAGAATTTTGGATTCAGCCCATTGTTCTCTCTCATGACAATGCCAACATTTATCACCCAGAATTTGATGGATTTTATGTAATTTCCAGGGAAATAAGAACACCCATATACATGTTATACACCATATACATGTCTACACCTAATCTTGGTCATTAGGTGTGTCCCTCTCCATCAGTTTAGAATATTCACCCCCGTTTTATCTGCGTACACATGAATTCATACTTGTATTGTATAAATGCAGGTGCATCATATAGTTTTCGTGTTTCTGGTTTTCGCAGGTTTGTGAGCTGTGCGGCAAAGCCATTTCCTGTTCCCGGGGAGATGACGTTGTGGGCTGTGATGCGTATGGGGTGGGATAGCCCCTACACCATTGGATGGTCCTCGGCCTCGTCATCCTTAGGCCGTCCAATCCAGATGGTCCCGGGGCGTGGCGAGGGCCATTTAAACTGCCCATGGCTGAGGACTCACCCATTTCCTCCCTGCTAGGCCAGTTCTCCCTCCCTCCCTTAGGTTAGGCTCTTTATTTCTTAACCTTGCTATGGACCTCGGCTGGTCGCCTTGGTTGTCCAAGGGGCCTGGTAGGAATTTTCCCCACTTGGAAAATTGGCACTGGCCATTTGGTTTTTCGCCTACTCGTAGCAAATTGTCACAACTTTGTAAGGTTTGGCAGTTAGGCATTGGAGTATTCGGTTGAAGGTGAGGGGAGGTAGTGGCCATCACCTACCCCTCCTATTTCAAGTGTATTCCATTAAAGGAATCTTGGGTGTGTAGTCTATGTCTGAAGCCCCAGATGGGGGGCTAGGGCCATGGCACGACCCCTAGCGGTGACCCTGGGGGAGTTCCTAGTTGATGTGCACCAGCAGGGCTCCCCCTACTGGTGGTTGACCCTTCCAAGACTCCTGCAGACGGGCAGGAGTCAGATATAGTTGTGTGGTTTCCAATGCCTAAGCCAATACCACTCACATTCTGTAACCAACAAAGTTGTGGCCTTTTTCGCCCATTAACCTAAAATACTGTTTCATGTGTCTTTATTCCACTTCCTGGGAGGGTTTGGGACCTGGCCACGCAAATATTAAGCCACAGTGACAAAAAAATATTTCTAAGCAGCTGCATCTTTTCTTCAAAATACTACATCCAAAATTTATTGCAACAAGGACAAGCGATGCAGAAGAAGAAGCAATGATGTACAACAGAAAACAACCTCCAAAGCCTTATATTGAGTGATTATGTGGATATATGAGAATGCCATTTATACTAAATAAAAAGGCCCTCTCTATCATTCTGTTCATGTCAGAAATTACTGCGCTGAGGAGGAAATGGAGATGAGGGCTTGAGCAAACAGTCATAAATTAATTTATAATGAAACATGACACTCATAATTCAATGTGGAATGTACTTAAAATTGTGGTTACTAGTTATATAGGTCTCTTTCTTTGCCCAGAGGAATATGTGATGCAGTGCAATGTCAGCTATTGGAATACCAAACTTCTTGTGAGTACATGTGTAATAATTAATTAAAATGATGTAGTTTGTTTTCACTAGTCAAAACTGCTATA
Source organism: Podarcis filfolensis (assembly GCF_964270895.1). NCBI lineage: Eukaryota > Metazoa > Chordata > Lepidosauria > Squamata > Lacertidae > Podarcis > Podarcis filfolensis. Next base: position 7,199,661 of record NC_139606.1, on the reverse strand, counting down.
GCAAACATTAGGAAGTAAAAACACAAAACCCCCCATGAAAATGGCTGTTTATGAAGATTCTAGAATGTTCTCATCAGAAAATAATGTGTGCATGAGCCCAGATACATCTTTTTGACTACTGCCATGGATCCGTCCCTCCCCACTTACATGAATGGAAAATTCCTGCATGCACAAAGGAGGGAGGACAATATTTTTTTTGTGTGTGTGGCAGCCTCTCAAGCTGTATTTCGTGTTGCTCTAGAAAGTTCTTTATCTTGGGAAGTACCATTGAAAGAAAAGACAAAATAGCTGACACTTCAGATCCTGCTCTCTATATTTTTTGCAAATAATAATAATAATAATAATAATAATAATAATAATAATAATTTATACCCCGCCCATCTGGCTGGCTTTCCCCAGCCACTCTGGGCAGCTTCCAACAAAACACTAAAATACAATATATTTATAAACAATATGATAAGAAATATAAAACTTATTTCCCTTATAGACTAGCCGTAGGTAAATTCAAAGTAAATGTGTGTACACACACACACACACATACACACACACACACACACACAGAGAGAGAGCAACAGAATCTTATTAATCTGTTTTACAAGAAGGGGTTCAGTTATGCATTGCAACTAGGAATGTGTAGACAAATCTGGTCTGCAAATAAAAGAAGAATACTTTTTGTAAAAAAAAAAAAGTTGAGTTCATAGAGCATAAAGCTCACTCAAGGTTGTACAAATCACTTTAGGATATGTGACCATTACACTCCAGTCTATATTTTGATTTGTATTTATTTTGAAATTTTCTTAAACTCTTTATATTCAAATGCAGTATTAAAGAATCTCAAAGGGTTATACAAAATAGAAATCAAATACAATGTGTTCATAATCAATTGAAGCCTATTAAAATAAGATAGTTTGAAGGGATTATCAAAAAGAGAAGCTTCTTCTAAGTCTCTGCTGCATCTCACTCAGTTTTTGTTTTGCAAATTTCAACATACACTGTTTAGTCAGTGTAGGAAAACGTGTATACTTAACGTATACACTATATTTGCACTAGTCGGTCCTCATGCTAGTGTTGAACTGTGCATGCTCCGGGCTGGAGGAAGCACCGGAGGCAAGCATGGGAACAAACAAGGCTTTCAGCAGAGCAAACAAGAAGTGAGGTGGAGGGTTGAAGTGGGCAAGCCAGCTGGGCTTGTGTTGGCATGGCAGGTCGGGTGAGAGGGTTGACATGTTGCGGGGACAGAGTGGACTTGATGGGCATGCAGAAATGAGGTGGGTTGAGCGAGAGGGCAGAGCAGTGACATGGGTGAGCTGGGGAAGTTTGGTGAGGAGTAAGGAAGGAGACATGGGTGGCGCTGTGGGTTAAACCACAGAGCCTAGGACTTGCCGATCAGAAGGTCGGCGGTTCGAATCCCCGTGATGGGGTGAGTTCCCATTGCTCGGTCCCTGCTCCTGCCAACCTAGCAGTTCGAAAGCACAAAGTGCAAGTAAATAAATAGGCACCGCTCTGGCGGGAAGGTAAACGGCGTTTCTATGTGCTGCTATGGTTTGCCTGAAGCGGCTTAGTCATGCTGGCCACATGACCTGGAAGCTGTCTGTGGACAAATGCCAGCTCCCTCGGCCAATAAAGTGAGACGAGTGCTGCAACCCCAGAGTCGTTCACGACTGGACCTAATAGTCAGGGGTCCCTTTACCTTTACCTTTAAGGAAGGAGAAAGGACATGGCTTAGGGGAGGGGGCTCAGTCAAAGAGTAAGAGGCAGGGCAAGGGGCTTGGCAAGGGTTAATGGGGACTTTGGCAAGGAGTAAGGGACGTGGGTGGCGCTGTGGTCTAAACCACTGAGCCTTGGGCTTGCCGATCAGAAGGTTGGTGGTTCGAATCCCCACGATGGGGTGAGCTCCCGTTGCCCAGTCCCTGCTCCTGCCAACCTAGCAGTTCAAAAGCACATCAAAGTGCAAGTAGATAACTAGGTACCACTCCAGTGGGAAGGTAAATGGTGTTTCCGTGCGCAGCTCTGGTTTCGCCAGAAGAGGCTTAGTCATGCTGGCCACATGACCCAGAAAAACTGTCTGCGGACAAACGCCGGCTCCCTCGGCCAGTAAAGCGAGATGAGTGCTGCAATCCCAGAGTCGTTCACGACTGGACTTAACTGTCAGGCGTCCTTTACCTTTACTTTTTAAGGGAGGTTAGCATGGAAATCAGTCTCTAGTATATGTAATGTATATTTCCACAAATATAAGAGCTAAAGTAGAGATGAGAGCCTGTGGTCCTCTAGGTGTTGTTGGGGTCCTACTCCCATCAGTTCTTTTTTTTTTTTTTTTACTTTTCAAGGATCTTTATTAGGAATAAGTTGTTGTTTTTTTATAAAATATTTATTAAGGTTTTAAAAGTTTATATAAAATAGAAAAAACAAAACAAAAAAACAAAAACAGTAAAAATACATACAAAACATACAAAACACATACAACAACAAGTATAATTTCAATCCCTTATATTCATAAAACTTACTTTCCCGACCTCCTCATACCTCCCCTTTCTGTATTCCAATCTCTAATTAATTCAATTCAGCAAATCCTCCCCCTAATTTCTGTATAATCTTTAACCTTTCTTTTCTTGATCACATAATCATTACAGCTTATAACCACTTAATTTCTGAATCAACATCGTTCTAACCTTCAATAATTTTACAATGTTTCCTAAGATAGTCCTTAAATTTCTTCCAATCTTCTTCCGCCGTCTCTTTTCCCTGGTCTCGGATTCTGCCGGTCATTTCTGCCAGTCCCATATAGTCTATAACCTTCATCTGCCATTCTTCCACGGTGGGTAGATCTTCTGTCTTCCAATACTTTGCAATGAGTATTCTTGCTGCTGTTGTAGCATACATAAAAAATGTTCTGTCCTTCTTTGACACCAATTGGCCGACCATGCCCAGGAGAAAGGCCTCTGGTTTCTTCAGGAAGGTATATTTAAATACCTTTTTCATTTCATTATAAATCATTTCCCAGAAAGCCTTGATCCTTGGGCATGTCCACCAAAGGTGAACCTACTCCCATCAGTTCTAGCCAGCATGGTCAATGATCAGGGGTGATATGTGTTATAGTTCATCAGCATCCAAAGGGGCCAAGGTTCCTCACCTGTGAGCACATTATGACTTTCCAACAGAATCCCAAACAGATTCACACATGCATAATGTATTTTTCTACATAAAGGTAAAGGTAAAGGACCCCTGACAGTTAAGTCCAGTTGTGACCAACTCTGGGGTTGCGGCGCTCATCTCGCTTTACTGGCCGAGGAAGCCGGCGTACAGCTTCCGGGTCATGTGGTCAGCATGACTAAGCCACTTCTAGCGAACCAGAGCAGCGCACGGAAACGCCGTTTACCTTCCCGCCGGAGTAGTACCTATTTATCTACTTGCACTTTGACGTGCTTTCGAACTGCTAGGTTGGCAGGAGCAGGGACCGAGCAACAGGAGCTCACCCCATCGCGGGGATCCGTACCGCCAACCTTCTGATCGGCAAGTCCTAGGCTCCGTGGTTAAGACCACAGCGCCACTCATGTATTTTTCTACATAGAGATTCTATATATAATATTGTGCTTTATATCGAAATTCTACATGTATTTTACAAGCAAATCTGAATTTAATATGATTTACTCCCAGATAAGCATCGTTTGGGTTACAATATTACTCAGAATCATAGAATTGTAGAGTTGGAAAGGATCCCAAGGGTCATCTAGTCTAATATCCTGCCCTGCAGGTATCTCAACTAAAGCATCCATGACAGATGGCCACCCAACCTCTGCGTCAAAACCTCCATGGAAGGAGAGTCCATCACCTCCCAAGGGAGTCCATTCCACTACTGAGCAGCTCTTACTTTCAGAACATTCTTCCTGATGTTTACTTCTTCTGTCCTTCACTCTAAACAGAACAGTGAGTGGCAAATTTAATAGTTCATAGTATGAATCTTTAGCAGCATAGGCCTTGGTAATTTGGGATGCGATGTTGATGTGCCTGCCCTCCTGAATCTGATCATCTTATGCTTGCCTTTGGTTTTATTACTTGTGGGTCAAAGGTTTAAAGCTGATTGTACTTAACTCCACTCTCCTTTTCTCTTTTATTATGAATGAAACTTTTGCAGCTCAACTAACCTGCATTGACCTTAAGTTTGACAAAACAATTCGTCTGCAGAAGCTTTCCTCCATGTGCTTGGACCACAAAGAGCTGACATTTATAGCTGAAAGTGCAGGTACAAAATCTCAAGTTATTTTCCATCTGAAACTGTGATGGGTAAAGGCAGATGAAATAAATTATTGTCAAGAAATAATAATAATAATAATAATCCTTTTACTCATGGTTTCCAGGACATTTTGGTATTTCAAAGGAAGAAAAACACTGGAAATATTTTTACTTTTTAAGCAGGCAGAAAGGGAAAAATATTTAAGATATTAATTTGTCAACATTGTGAATTTTGCTGTAGAAAATTAATAATCCACTTTTAATGTTATAGCAAGAAATCAGCTGCTAATTATTTATTTCACAGAACAGTGAAAGAGGACAAGGCCAAAATGTTAACAAAATTGTTTCATGTGTTTTTTGATGATGCTCCTGCTCAGGTGTCAACAATTTCTTTAATAATTCAAATCAGCAGACAAGTCTCAGGTAGACGCTGCCTTGTTGAACAATGCTTGCAGTTTATATTTTCCTTGTTCAGGGTTTTTTCCCCTTGCAACATCTCCTTGATAATATGTCCTTTCTTGTTCCACAAGAGAAGACATGCTTTAGCAACCTCACATGTCATGAGTTGCACGACCTAAAATTATTAGTCTTTGTGGTTTGAAGGTAGCCAGGTCTGTCTGGCTGTACTATATCGTCCTGACAAGTGGACAAAGCTGGTTTATTAATAATCTGCTAGCAGCCCTCAAGGAAGGAAGGGGATAAATTCCTGACCTTTGCAGTGCTGCATGAATGATGTCTACCAACCTGTAGGGGAACAGACATTTGCTTCAAGGAAATTTTGCAAGGTTGCCCTTCAAATGAACCATTTGACATTAGGAGCCAACCCAGAGAGTCCGAGGAACTGGAGTATCAAGTATCAGAAAAAGCAGAGAAAAGTACTCAAGGGTACTTAAACTGGGCAGAGAAATTAGCCCTGGGTTTTTATTTTAAAAAATAAGGGTCATGTATAGTACAGGTCTCAAACAAATAAAATCCCAGGTGTTGAGCGAAGGTCAAAAACAACCAGAAGCGTAGCAATGGTTCCTTTGCAGTCATAAACAATAGTAAGTTTAGCTTGCCTTATTATTCTAAACTTTTTTGGTGCAAAGACTAACCTGAATGCCAGGGTAAGAAAAAGAGAAAAAATCAATGTGGAGGGCTTCACTGGCCCTTATGTGGCACTTTCTCACTATGTGCAATCTAGTATATTCTACACTTGATTTTGACCAAAAAGCCAAGAAGCCACAAAGAAAAATGTTCAGCTGCTGTCATGAATACCAGGAAAAAGTTTATACAAATGAAAGAGTTATTCTGGAAGAGGAAGTAAATTGTTTGACTGGTTTCATTGTCAGTTGGAAGGTTTATATATTATAATGAAGGTGATTGATTGACCCTCGTATGGTTTGGCTGGACATTGGCCTGGCTCCTGTGTCAAAGTTGCCAGAGTCCAGCAATCTCAGTTTTCTTGTGTTATGTTAGTATAGAATTGGGCTGTCCACGTTGTAAAATGCCCCTTACTTCAGTGCAAAGCAAATAACATACATCTGCACTAGAGGTCCTCTGTTATCATTCACACTGCAAAATCTTCATTTTCCTGGCTTATCATCTAAGTGTGAAGTCTTACTGTGATGACAGTGGGTGGGAAAAAACAGTATAAGAACTTTTCTCATTCCTGCGTTGCAGGGGTTGGACTAGATGACCCTTGGGGTCCCTTCCAACTCTATGATTCTATGAAAAAGGGCAGCCTTGCCCTTATGGCTATGGACGAATTATGGAGGAGTCTCTTGAAACCTTGGAGACACAGACAGGATGCCCTACACACAACTTTAGGTGCCCCACTTCCTCTCATCACAATCCCCCTCATTTTTAAAACAACTGCAGGCTGTGTCTGGAAAATATGCAGCAGTTTTCTAAGGTCCCAAAGAGAAGCTGGTTCCAGCCCTACTTGGACATGCCAGAGACTGACCTGCGTACCTTCTGTAATAATAATTTATTTATTTATACCCCACCTATCTGGCTGGGTTGCCCCAGCCACTCTGGGCGGCTTCCACCAAGTATAAAAACATTAATAAAGCATCAAACATTAAAAATGTCGCTATACAGGGCTGCCTTTGATGTCTTCTAAAAGTCAAATGGTTGTTTATCTGTTTGACAACCGATAGGAGGGTGTTCCACATGATGGGTGCCACTGCTGAGAAGGCCCTCTGCCCTGCTCCCCTGTAGCTTCAAGTTTCACAGTGAGGGAACAGCCAGAAGGCCCTTGGAGCTGGACCTCAGTGTCTGGGCTGGACGATGGAGGTGAAGACGCTCCTTCAGGTTTGCAGCACCAAGGCTATTTTAGGGCTTTAAAGGTTGACACCAACACTTTGAGTTGACCTTGGAAACATGCTGGGAGCCAGTGAAGATCCTTTAGGTCCCGGCGGCTGCTCCCAGTCACCAGTTTAGCTGCCGCATTCTGGATTAGTTGTAGTTTCCAAGTCACCTTCAATGGTAGCCCCACGTAGAGTACATTCCAGTAGTCCAAGGGGGAGATAAGCAGTGCCGAGGTCCAGCGCCGAGGGCCTTCTGGTGGTTCCTTCGCTGTGAGAAGCCAAGTTACAGAGAACCAGGCAGAGGGCCTTCTCGGTAGTGGCACCCGCCCTGTGGAATGCCCTCCCACCAGATGTCAAAGAGAAAAATAACTACCAAACTTTTAGAAGACATCTAAAGGCAGCCCTGTTTAGGGAAGCTTTTAAGGTTCGATAGATTATTGTATTTTAGTGTTTTGTTGGAAGCCGCCCAAAGTGGCTGGGGAAACCCAGCCAGATGGGCAGGGTATAAATAATAAATTATTATTATTATTATTATGAGTCAGGGCACAGGCAGGTGGGGTCTCAGCCTGCATACAAGATGGAGCTAGCAGAATTGAAAGCATTTCCTTCTACTGATTGAGCCTTTTTAAAAAATCTTTTTCATCGTGTCTTGGTCCAAAGTATTCCCCCGCAACACCCCACCAACTTCATCATACACACTTGATACAGCAAGTTATCATTATCTCAGTGTATGCCCCAAAGACTCTCAGATTTGCCAAAAACGTCTAAAACTTCATCCAAGGACCTCGGCTCATTCGAGTCATCAAATGATGAAACACATTTCTTTGGCATTTCCGCCTGCTTTAGGTGACCTGTGCTAGCTTAGCTAGTTACTTTCTTTAGGTCATTAGGCTTTGTATCAGCAGAAATGGAAGATGATTGATGGTAAATACTGTGCACGTTAGTTCTGTATTTTCCAGTCTGTGGTTTAGTGAGATTAGAATGCCCTGAATTAGAAGTTGCTTTTCCCCAGGAAAACCCGTACTGATGACATATTAAAGCTGTGTAAAGCCTTCCTGTACACTCTGTATTTTCAAGTTTCATTGAAACTTGATTAGAGCCAGAAATTCTTTTCTGACTACTTTTTCATAACAGAATTTGTCATCCTGGTTTATGAATAGCTGTCATTGTCCGGAAGAAAAACCTTTGTCTTTTCTGCCCTATTGCTTTGTTATTGTTGCTTTATAAAGCATGATGTGCCGGAACAATATAGAACGATTTCAGAAATGTGCATGAGCCGCTGTTAGGTTTGCTGGAATTGAAGCTTCTTTGTCTTGCTTCACAGTTTTCATTTGAACTGTGGGGCAAGGCATTTTCAGAGTGCTTATCAATTCAAGTTGTTGAATAATTTGTATTACACTCGAATAATCTTGCAAGAAGTCAGCATTCCGGTTGCTGAAACCACACTTGACAACTCTGTCAAGCTTGTTCGGGGCAACTGATTCCATCTTAGAAGAGATTGCTCTTAACATTGTTTGCTCAGACCATTTAAACTTTCTCAGTTTGAATAGGTTCCATATATTTCAAAACAGGGTTCTCTTGGGTGTATATTTCTGACCATAGTTTCATTGACACCTGTGATTTCTTCCAAAGTATGCTCCTCTCCTCCTACCCCTTCTTTTTCCTCTTCTGTTTTCCTTTGGTGTCCTCTGCTCTGGATCCAAGGATTACACACACAGGAAGGTGGTGGGCACAAAAGTTTTTAGGAGCGCATCTCTGCAGCTGCCACCCAGACTGGAGGTGCTCTCCATCCTACCCGCCACCATGTCTGAGCAGCAAGCTGGGCAGGAGCTGGGAAGGGACGGTCCCTTGTATCCCTCAGCTGTGCAGTGTCCCTTGCTGGCGGGGAAGCTGGATGGATGGCGATGCTCACGGCAGTGGTGGCGGCGGCACCCCAACCCAAGGAGGCACACTCACATGTCCCACCACTGCTCTGCAACTCCGTCTAGCAGCAGCGCCACATGGAGGCACCAGTTAGGGGGTGCAATACTTGCCTTGTCCTGGACACTGGCAACCCATGCTACACCACTGGTCTCCGTTGCAGCTTTCCCACCAATGTATCACAATGATGTTCAGCTAACATCGTTGTCTGTGTTGTGTATAAAATTATGGCATGGAACATCTTGATCCTGGATTGCAGCTATTACTATTTGCCACGGTAGTGCACCAATTGTTATCGGTTGACAGGTCAAGACTGTTTTATTATCTGGAGCTGCTGTTGGCTGTTGGCAATGAATGTGTCTTCATGTTGCTTTACTGCTGTTAGAGCTGTTTAATACCACCTATTGTCTGTTGCATTTTAGTAACCTTCTGCTGTGAACGCCTGGGGGAAGGATGCCATAAGTTGCATTTTTTGCCAGCTTCTGTTAACAGAGGAGCACTGCTAGGGGGAGGCACTCCACGGTGACGGAGGACCCAGCTCTGCCTAAACAGGCCTTAAGCTACCTACAGTTGTCCTCCTAATGGTGGTAAGTCAGTATCCTAGCAAAAGTGAGTTGTGACAAAGCCATTTCCGACCTGGGAGGAGAGGGGGTTGCGGGCAGAAATCCCTCCCACTTCACTCACGCGGGGGCTGTCCCTTGCCCCCGCGTGATCAGGGAATCCCCGGGCGTGTCGGCAGCCCGGCCCGCCAATCAGCGGACCGGGGGGGGCGTGGCTTGGCCTATTTAAGGCCAGGCACGCCCGGGGACCGCCCTCTTTGCCCCAGTTCCAGCTGAGCGGTTTTTTCCCAGCCCACCCACCCTTAGGTTTAGCTAGACTTGACCTTGCTATGGACTTCGGTTGGTCGCCGCATGGGGCCTGGTAGGAATTTTTCCAATTCGGCCCACTTCGAGCCTTTTGGTTTTTTCGCCTACCTCGTAGCAAACGTCACAACTTACTCGGTATTGGCGGTTAGGCATTGGCAGGGGTCAATTGTTATGCAAATGAAGGGGGGAAGGAAGCGCCATCACCTTCCCCAGGAGGAAAGGGTAGTCCGGTAGAGGACTCCGGGGGGCGTTGCCTTGTCCGAAACCTAGGGAGGTAAGGGCCTCCGGCACGCCCCAGAGCGGTGACACCCGTGGGATCCTAGTTGGCGTACTTCAACAGGACTCCCACGGTTTGTGGACAACCCTTCCCGGTTCCCATGCCGGGTAGTCGATAGGAGCCAATGCCTAAGGCCAATACCTTCCAATTCTGTAATCAATAAAGTTGTGGCCTTTTACACCCATTAACCTTAAATACTGTGTCCTGTGTCTTCATTTCACATGGGGGAGGGGTCTTGCCACGCAAACAGCCAAATCTATGCATGTTTGCTTGGAGATAATGGTTGAGAGGTGATGGAGCTGAGAGACTAATGTGCATAATGCTTAATGATGCATTGATTGAAAAAAAGCACAACAGGTGACAAAAACTTATAACACTGAATGGATCTTTACATTGTGTGCAACAGATGGTTGAATCTTTCTAAACATCACTGATGGATCACCTAAAACTAAAGATTAAATAAATGATGTTATATTAATAAAAAACAAACACCATTACATACTGGTTAAAAATCAGCATACTCCATTTAATACAATTCCAGCAAATAGTAATATGGATAAGATAAAGTAAAATAAAAACTAAAAAAGACGATGTTATATTAATAATAAAACCATGATTTTTTTAAAAAAATAAACAAATAAACTTAACAGTGCAATCCTATACATTTCTATTAAGAAGTAAGCCCTCACAGAATTCCATGGAAATTAGTTCAATATACTGGCAAATGTGATCCAGTTCCATGTGAGTTTTTTGTGTTTGTTTTAAGACGTAATGTTAGAACATTAAACAAAAAACAAATCAGGCACATATCTTGATAGCCTGAAGAATTGCTAGGAAGGAAACAGCTCAGCCCCGCTCCCATTTCCTCAAAGTGAGCTGTTTGTGCAGAATGGGGGGGGGGGACAAAATGAAAGAAAAAGAAAATATACTGTGCATGTACAGCTTTGTTTTAGGAAGTAGCAATTACCTGAAGGAGCAGTATGATTAACCGTTTTTGCCGTTTCAACTGTGCAGCCAGCCACTGCCTGTCTGCTTCTTCCATTCAATGCTTGCAAGTACCATTATGACTAAAAAAAGGTAAAGGTACCCCTGCCCGAAGGCCAGTCGTGACCGACTCTGGGGTTGCCTGCTCATCTCGCTCAAGAGGCCGGGAGCCGGCGCTGTCCGAAGACACTTCCGGGTCACGTGGCCAGCATGACGAAGCTGCGTCTGGCGAGCCAGCACCAGCGCCGCACACGGAAACGCCGTTACCTTCCCGCTATAAAGCGGTCCCTATTTATCTACTTGCACACTTAGGGGTGCTTTCGAACTGCTAGGTGGGCAGGAGCTGGGACCAAACGACAGGAGCTCACCCCGCCGCGGGGATTCGAACCGCCGACCATACGATCAGCAAGTCCTAGGCACTGAGGTTTTACCCACAGCGCCACCCGCGTCCCACCATTCTGACTAGCAATTGCCAAATACAACAAGCTTTGCAAACTTGATGCTATAAAACCGCCCTGTGATCTTTGCATAAAGGGCGGTATATATGATTTAATAAACAAGCAAACAAACAAATACAAAGAATGTGGATTTCCCAACTTTCCAAGCAGTCCAAGTCCTGCAAAATCTAAAAGTGCCCATCTAAGACGCAACAGAATTGCTACGCTTACTTGTATTGCAAATCGAAACCTTCTGCTGCACGAACAGTAAATTAAACACACTTCCACCACAAATTTCAAATGACAAATTAAGGGCAGACATCAAATTAGAATGTTTGAAACAAGTAGTTACTCAGTTTATTTGCAATAGGCAGGCAAGTACCCCCATAAGCGATACACTATTTTCATTAGTAGCTGGATGGAATAGAGGCTCTTGGTATTAATTGATGCATGGTGCATTAAAAGGACCCCTGACCATTAGGTCCAGTCGTGACCGACTCTGGGGTTGCGGCGCTCATCTCGCTTTATTGGCCGAGGGAGCCGGCGTACAGCTTCCGGGTCATGTGGCCAGCATGGCTAAGCCGCTTCTGGCGAACCAGAGCAGTGCATGGAAACGCCGTTTACCTTCCCACCAGAGCGGTACCTATTTATTTACTTGCACTTGGACCTGCTTTCAAACTGCTAGGTTGGCAGGAGCAGGGACTGAGCAACGGGAGCTCACCCCGTTGCGGGGATTCGAACCGCCGACCTTCTGATCGGCAAGTCCTAGGCTCAGTGGTTTCTTATCCACCTCTGTGCATTACAGAGGTGGATAAGAACAGGCAGAGTAAGTTAGGAAAACACCACAAGGAGTAAAAAGGAGAAAGAAATGTGGGAAAATACAGCTCCATGTACTTAGTAAGAACACAGGAATTTGCCTTGTACCAGCTCAGATATGATTTGCCCATCTAGTTCAGTATTGTCTAGACCAGGGAGGGAGAAGCTACGGCCCAGTAGATGATGCTCACTTCCAGTTCCCTCCGTTTCTCATTTTTCCAGTCAGTTCTCCACATTGCTGCAGCAAATTGTTATTTTTTTTAAAAAAACATCATGAAAATTCACCAGCATTTTAGTGTGAATTTCTCCTAATAGTATAATCTTTCGTATGCAGTTTTGACCAAAGTACATATTTTTTTTCAAAATAATTCATCCTGATATGGAATCGAACATCATTTGGGGGAGTCACAGGTTCTCCGTCCCTGGTCTATGCCAACAAATTTGCCAATGGAAAGCTCAACAACTGTGTTCTGGATTTTCACTTTTTGAAATACGGCAACACTAGATTAGGATTAATTAAATAATTTCCAGCATATTTGTAGCACACAGACCCTGCCTTTTCCATTTATTTGGGTTTTTCTTCTTTAAAAAAATAGATGGTATGGGATTATTTATATTTTTCTGCTAGTAATTAAGGGGATAAGTCAAAGGCCACACAGAAAAGGTAGGTTTGAAGACAGATTTGAAAAGCAAGATGGAAAGGTGTTGTAGGCTAGTCAGTGCTCTCTTTTGAGTCTTACCCTATTTCTACCTGTAAAAAAATGCTTAATTCAAAATAAGCAAATATTTTATGTGACAGAAATAAACTAAAGAGATATGAAACAGTCAGCTTGCTGTCTACACCCATTTGATGTACTGCAATAGATGAAACTGACTTGGAGCTGGTGTTATTCTTAGCTACATAAAGGATCAAGTGTTTCATTTTGCTTCAGTCATGAACTTCTAACCGGAAGCAAGTCATATTGGTTTTTCTATACGTATGTACATATATAGCTAGCTATATATCTGCAGAAGCAGTTTTCCATTTTAAAAATATTTAAAATTTTAAAAAGATCAGATTCCAAAAAGAGCACATTGTTTGGGTCAAGATAAAGAATACTATTCCAGTACTACAGATCTGTCTATTGCAGAATGTTCAAAGCAGCAAGAAAATCCTACAGTGCTCTAGTGTCTACCTGTAAAATTTGGCCTCTTAAGTCAATTGAGGATGGTTGTTAAGTTTGAACAAGCCTTCTGACACTTCTCATTCACACCTGGAAATTGGCCAGAAGGAGAAACTCCAAGGACTGGGAGAATTCTTTACTTCACACTCCTTATCCACAATGCCCGATACTCGTTCAGAACCCAAGATCTGACCTCCATATTTCAAAGGTTAACAGGTTTCTCTGGATTGACTTGCTGACCTCTATGCAACACATTATTTCTGTCCAATTATTTTACATTGTGAGATAGCACTGATTAAAGATAGGACTTGGGAGTGCATGGAGTGCAAATTTGAAGAGGTTGTCATAAGTCAAGCAAAGCACATGAGGTTCTCCATTCTTATCTTTAACATGCAACACGGGAGGTTAGCTCACTGCAAGATAATCCACAGAACACCAGCATCAGGATTTCCTGAAGGAAGAGCTCCTCTGAAGTAATACCTATCTGCACAATCCAGTTCCAGTCAAAATATTAAGGAGCTAGGGTTCAAGTAACCAGCTTCCTTGTTTGCATTAATCTTTCAAAAATAAAAACATACACATTGAGTTTGAACCCTTCATGCCAGGGATGGGCAACTTCTCGTCCTCTGACCTTTGCCTCCCACCAGCCCCATGAAGCATTTCTCCAACAAAATAATGTACACAAATATTAGGTGGAGAAATTGCATATAATATTATAGAAAACAGCATATAAAGTGCATCATTCTAGGGGAAAATGGCTTGCAAAATGTAACAGCAGGAATGTGCACTGAAATTTTTTTCATGAGGCCTAAATATATATATATATCACAATCTGATGTGGAAATGTAAGAAACTGCGCTGAAGTCTTCAAAGCAACTGTGAGAAATTGAAATGGATCTGGGGTCACCCAGTGAAGTTGAATGGTGAAAGAATCGGGACAGAGAAAAGGAAGTATGTCTCCACACAGCACATAGTTGAACTGTAGAATTTCCTACTACAAGTGGTGGCAATTTATGGGTAGATAAGGGCCAGTGCTTTTTTTTACTGGGGGTATTTTTTCTGGGGGTACTGGTACCTCCCCCCCCCCGATGTTAAATGTATGGCACATGAAGTTACTGTAACAACTTCATGGTGACTTCTGGCACCTTTTCCCCTAAAAAAACAAACAAAAAACAACCCACTGGATAAGGCAGGCATAGGCAAACTCCGGCCCTCCAGATGTTTGGGGCTACAATTCCCATCATCCCTAGCTAACAGGACCTGTGGTCAGGGATGATGGGAGCTGTAGTCCCAAAACATCTGGCATGCCGAGTTTGCCTATGCCTGGGTTATATAGTTCTTTATCACCCTGACATCTGATGGGAGGGCGTTCCACATGATGGGTGCCACTACCGAGAAAGCCCTCTGCCAAGTTCCTTTTAGCTTTACTTCTTGCAGTGAGGAACTGCCAGGAGGCCTTTGGAGCTGGACCTCAGTGTCTGGCCTGAATGGTGGGGGTGGAGACGCTCCTTCAGGTTTACAGGGCTGAAGCCATGTTAATAAATTAACAACAATAATGCCGGGGACACCCTGATAATATCTCATTGACTGGCCACAGAAATATCTTTTAAATAAAACTACAAACATGTCACAATACTATTAGACAAACACACATTTTCGAGGTTTCCTTGACAAACCATTTCCCAAAAGACACAGGACAAATGGACACATCTTTATGGAAAAACCACCCCAACAAAGTCTCATAGAAAAAGACAAAGTACCTGTCTATGTGCCATCATCTCTTGTCAAACATTTTAAGTTGTTCAAAATATGCCAACCCACTGGATAAGGCAGGCGTAGGCAAACTCCAGCACTCCAGATGTTTGGGACTACAATTCCCATCATCCCTAGCAAACAGGACCAATGCTCAGAGATGATGGGAATTGTAGTCCCAAACATCTGGAGGGCCGGAGTTTGCCTGGGATAAGGCTATAGTGATTACTAGTCATGATGGCTATATGCAACTTCCAGGCACATATGGAGAACAACAGTAGGAACAAGTGTTGTCCTCATGTCATGCTTGTAGGATTTCCAGAGGCACCTGGTTGACCAGTGTGAAAAACAGGTTTTTGGACCAGACGGTCTTTGGTTTGGCCAACCAGAGCTTTTCACATTCTTAGGTTGATGTAAAGTGATGTGCATCAAAGCAAAAAGCCTGTTCCTGGCAGCTAATTGGTCACTCATAAAATAGAATCGTAGAGTGGAAAAGATGACAAGGGTCACCTACAATGCAGGAAACTTTGACCCAACATGAAGCCCAAACCCACAACCCGGAAATTAAGAGTCTCATACTCTACCGTCTGAGCTATTCCAGCTCATGCATCCCTGCCACTGACTTGAATGGTATATGATCATCATTTAATTGGCTGAAAGTCAAAGGACCATCCAATTTCAACATGTTCAAAGCAACTCAAGAATAACTTATAAATGTAGAAGTTGGAAGATGATATTGCTTTAAGAGGACTTGAATTACCAGGAGACACAGAGAAAGATAATGCAAAAACATAAACTGGACTATGGCTGCGTAATTTACTGTGACATTTAATAATACTCTACTAAAATTTCTAAAGCAAGGCTACCTCAGGTATTTTAAGATTGTGTATCATTTACTGTCTCGGACTCTAGGTCAATCCAAGCATCAGCAAAAAGCGTAACTGTCTTTTCTATGAAGCATTTAAAAAGTAAATGTAAGTGTAATTGTTTGGACCATATTTTTCCCAATATACCTGCTATGGGAACATTTCACCTTGGAAATTAAAGTTACATTCTGTAATAAGTGAGCTGGCTATGATATTTGATGGCACATCAAGGACAAGTGTTGCAACTGAACTATCAAAATGCTATTAATAAGAGAGAGAAAATATGAATGATGCCTACATTCTATTACATACAGGAAAAGTTATTGACCATTAAGCTGATATTTCAGATGGCCTCAGTTTTTTCTCATGTTCCACTGAATGGAACAAAATCCTTATAACTCTTCTATTTAATTTTCTTCATTCCCGAGTTACTGCAGAATCCTTCTGGAGTTGAGTAAAACACTTATTGCTATAATTTGGACCAGGGGAGCATGTCACTGCCGATCTATCCTACAAATATTTACTATAAAAGTTCACAATTAAAATTATGTTATATCCTTGATCCAAGTGTCTAGCAATAACATGGAGGGTGTGCATCATTTGGCTATTTCTGTTTATTAGTAGGCAACAATATTCTAGATCATGGGTAGGCAAACTAAGGCCCAGGGGCCAGATCCGGCCCAATTGCCTTTGAAATTCGGCCCGCAGACGGTCCGGGAATCAGCATGTTTTTACATGAGTAGAATGTGTGCTTTTATTTAAAATGCATCTCTGGGTTATTTGTGGAGCATAGGAATTCGTTCATTTTTTCTTCAAAATATAGTCTGGCCCCCCACAACATCTGAGGGACAGTGGACCGGCCCCCTGTTGAAAAAGTTTGCTGACCCCAGGTCTAGCTTCTCTAATGAACTAGCCTCATAAGTGTGTTAAATTAGCACACACACACACATCAGAATCCTGAGTAAAATTATTTTAATATATATTTTTAAAAGCTTCAATATCTCCTCCATTTTAACCTGAGAAACTACGGTATAGTGCAGATTTTTAGACTTTGATGATCTCTGAGATCATTGTTGCTTTCCTCCAGAAAGCTATGTAGGCAGCCTTGGGCCAGTTACCACGTCATTTTGCCAAGTTACTAATTAGGGATGGGGGGATAGAAATGGGGTAGCTTTATCTGTGCAAACATGAGCTCACGGGAGTTAAAGTTATTGAAGCTTTTAACCGGTATGGTTGAGACTGAAGCCTACATTCACTATTCCTGTTTACTCCTATCTGCTGTTACTGTTTATTTATCAGCATGAGTATTAATCCATATAAAGTAGACCAGAATATAAATATAATATACTTGCTATCCAGAGCTTTGCAATTTTACTTTGTCTTGAAGTTCTGCAACATACTTGGGACTAAATATTTATAGATTTAATCTGGCCATTGCATATTTCGAAGTTTAAAGCACTTACTTTTAGTACTTAGGATATTGCTAATAAAGCCACCTTTTCAAGTTCAGCACACAGCACTGTGGGAAAGATAAGCTCTCAGGAGACCAGTACAAGTGTGCAGGGCTTATATTTTCCGTATTATACAGAACAAAAACAATGCAATATTTTGCAAAAATGTTGAACTGTTGCCGTTAATTAATGGAATAACCATCAATGGTAGAAGGACAGTTGTAACTCAAGTTTTTCATTTTATAATTCTTGCATAAAGAGCGAGGATGCATACTGGTTTTCAACTAAAAAGCCTTTGTAATACTTAGGAACGCAATCCAGAAACACTGGACATGTGTGTATACGCAGCAATAGTTTCACATGCAAGACCACTTGAAATATATGCTTTTACTGTGGCCCACACTAACTAAAATTTAGGAGAAGGTGCTGGACTATATAAACAAGACACTATGGGGGGGGAATGATTGAAATTAATTTCAATGATTGAAATTAAATGATCTTTGCAAATGGCATTATAATATTTTGCCTACAAAGTCAAGAATTTCTAAATCCAGACATGACCTAACAATTATTATTTTTTTCCGAAAACCTTGGACTAAAAGGACTTTTGTGTATTTATCCAAGTATGTAATTGTATTAAAAACCAGTTTATCAGCTATGGGACTACTGGGTATACAGCAGAGAGCAGGCATTTATAAACGTGGACAGGCTTACACACGGAAAGAATCAGCACAAGCCAGCAAAGTTCAAGTGGGAAAATTAGGTGAGCCAACTTTCTGTTGCTCAAGATCTACAGCAGAACATACAGCATTTTGAGGAATGCCAAAACCTCAGAGGATTTCATAAACCGAATATGTTTTAATCAAGGTCTCTGCCAGTAAGATATTTGACCTCCTTGAACCTGAGCAGCTTTTCTAAAGGGTAAAAACTGCTTAGAAATTCCTCGCAGATTAGTGACAAATAGCCTGTTGCCTGTGTAAAACTCTAAACACTTAGCTCAACCCAGGCTGCAAATTCTGTGTGCGCTGAATTCATTGGGCACTGAACAATTCAATAAAGTAAGGATTACAAACAATTTTAATTAAGCGTTAAAATAAAAATGAGAAGAAACGAGATAATCTGTGTAGTGAAGACAATACTGCCTTTAGTTCAAGTCCAAATATGTTCAGTGTCTATCCATATTGCAATTATGCATTAGGCTTTTGGGGAGAAGAATACACACATACAAACACAATACCCTTATTTTCTGCTAATTAACATGTGGTGTGAGTCAGACAGAGCTTTACTTAATTCTTGTTTCCCTGACACAGATCACTGCGCAGTGCTCTCACATCTTTTTTTTTTTAATATAATATTTTATTAGGTTTACAACCAAACTTAAAACAAAAAAGACACACATACAAAAAAGAAACACAACAATACATACAATACAAACACAACAAATACAATAAAACAAACACAAATCACTCTTTTCTGATTATTCAACTTTGATTGACTTATTTTCCTGACTTCCTCATGCCTCCCTTTTTTGTATCCTTCTTTAGCAATTAGTTCAGCAAATTCATATCCTACTACTTTATCCTTAAATATTTTACCTCCCAAAATTATAGTTTCAAATTTTTATCTCTTGTTACTAGAACCCCTTCATTTTATTACATTGTCATCCGCATTCATACATTTTACAATACTTCTGTAAATAAAATTTAAATTTCCTCCAATCTTCTTCCACCAACTCTTCTCCCTGGTCTCGGATTCTGCCGGTCATCTCAGCCATTTCCATATAGTCAATTACTTGCATCTGCCATTCTTCCAAGGTGGGTAGATCTTGCGTCTTCCAATGCTTCGCAATGAGTATTCTTGCTGCTGCTGTAGCATGCAGTGCTCTCACATCTAGCCTGCCTCCCACAGCACTACAGCCTCAGTACAAACACCCGACACTGTTTTCAAGCAAAGAAATAAGTGTCCCATTGAGGTCTGCCCAAAATGCTTGTAAATAAAGATAAATAAAATCATGAACAAAACAGTTGTGCTGTGTTGACCCAACACATTTGGCCCCTGACATGGACCCCCAAATGGCGCCATTCCTTCCCACCAGGGAAGAAGGGATGAGGAACGATCTATATTAGGAACACGGAGGGAAGGAAGCTTGACATCAGGATCTGCTGCCCCGGTGGATCCTGCCACCTGAGGTAGTTGCCTCACCTTGCCTCATGTTTGGGCCAGCCCTGGTAGTATAAGAACAGCCTGTTTTGACATGGATTGTTTGAACTATCATTCTTCTTCCATAACGTGATATTTTCTATACAAACATAGCTAAATGAAAAAATGGGGGGCCCCTCAGGATATGATTTACAGATAAATTGGTTTATAGTTTTCAGTGCTTTTTTCTATATAAAAAAAATGTTTAGGGGTACTCTCATTATCCTACTCATATTGAAATACTGCCCCTCAATGAGGCCAAACTTAGATTTACAAAATGTTTAGGGGTATGCGTCCCCCTGTGTCCCCCCAGAAAAAAGCACGGACTGTTTTCCTTATATAGTATGGATGTTTTCCTATGTAGATTTAGTTAAATGAAAGTTAATGGAACAGCTAGTTCAATGTAGGCTTTGTAATTATTATTAGTTTTTCACTATTCTTTATTCTCTTGCTTATCACATTTGACCTCAACACATGTCTGAGATTCAGGTCATCGTCTCACTGAGGTTGAGAGAAAGAGATTTGCCCAAGGCCGCACCATTATTATTATTATACTTTTCTGTTAGGTGCCCAACACGGTAATTTCCACAGATGGGGGACCACCACCGAGGAAGCTCTGTCTCAGGTCACCATACAATGGGCATTGCCTCTCAAAGCGATCACAGGCAGGGTCTCCCTTGCTTATCTCTGAGCACAGGTCAGTAGGTGCTCCTTTAAGGAGGACAAGAGTTGAATACCCAAGCCTTCCTAATGCTGTGCTTGACATCAATGTGCTTCATAAAATCAATTCTAGGCATATCTCCTCCGTGATAAGCCACGTTGAGCTTAATGGGACTATCTCCTTGGTAACTGGTGACAGGATTGTAGCCAAGGCGCTTCTAGTTGCGTGACGAGGTCCCCAGGGCCACCCCAATAACTCACACATCACACAGAATTTTTTGTTTAAGATTTTTGGCATAATTTTGGCCACAACTTTATTGAAATACAAATTTGTGAGTGGTTGCTTAGGCATTGGTTGCGACTATCTGCCCCCACCATGGGGGACAGACTGACATTCCGCACGATGCGAAAGTCAGAATAGGGGAATACACTTGGGGGTTACGCGGAGCAGGAAACCTGCCCTCACCCCAAATGCAACCAGGAGCTCATTGCTATGGCCCGAGCCCCCTTGACAGAGTGGACAAGCAATAGTTAGCCCCCAATTTTTTTAACGGAATCCCTTGCAGCAGCAGCATTAGAGGGGCAGGCACAGCCAATCCATGCCCCTCAACCAACCAAACCATAAACCAATGCCTAACCGCAACCTTACAAGTTGTGACGATTTGCTACGCAGTAGGCAAAAACCAAATGGCCCCAGCCAATCAGCCAGATGGACAAAATTCCTACCAGGCCCCTGCCCCAAGAGCAGACGACCCCATGACAGGCATAGCAAGGTCAAAGCGAACAACCCTAATTCTAGGGGGGGGGACAGGCAATCCGATGCACGGGCGAAAAGAGGAAGCCCTAGCCTCGTGCAAGGAGTTTTAGCATTTCTGGCTGTCAATCAACAAATGGCAACATTAACTTCTTCCCAACAAGGGAAGCCCCAATCGCATCAGTGGCCAACGAACAATTAGCTGGCCCCCAACTTTGGAGTGTCCTGGCGGCCCCCACCGCAACACGTGCTCTCCATGAAGGAGAACACGCTTTGCTAGAAAAATAATAATTCAGTTCCTATAAATTATTTTCTTTTATTAATGGATTTCTACTTCAACATCAGTTTTCAAACTTAGTGGTTTACAGATTATGTATGTCTCTATAACACATTATTAGTGTCAGTATTATGCCTCAAAAGTATCAAGTTGTTGTTTTTAAGATCAATACGCTAAGAGTTTTTGCAAAAGACACCATTAAAACTTCACTAACTTTGTTATCAATTCAATTTCCTCCTTTCTTCCTCTTCCCAGCTGGTTCAAAACCAGGACTCAAAAATCCCAGCAGCACTAAGAATCTGTTGCCATTCCCCGGAAGAGAGCCTCACCACAATTAGCCATTGATCCAGCTGCTAGCATCATGACAAGGGAACTCAAACTCCCTCCTCCTTGAGGCAATCACTCCGTGGGGAAACCTTTGAACATCACCGATTCTCACAGCACACTTCTTAACTGAATAATCAGGCTCAGTCTATTTCTCAAAGTACAATAGGGAACATACACACACGGAGAGAACTTTAATTCACTATGAAGCTGTATTTACATCATGGGCTTGTACAGTATATAGGAAATATATTTAAGCCACCTCATGAAAGGCATCCTTGCATTTATCTGAAGAATAACCATAAATGTAGAACGATCTTAATTTTAAAAATGTACCACAGTCACATTCTAGTTGCAAGGGATCCTTTTGGAGCTCTTTGCAATCCATTTTTGTTTTTCACATTCTGTTTATTCTCTATACCTCTTGCTGGCTCCTACCTCCAGGTCATTTTTGAACAAGTTATAGAGCACCAGTTCTGGTAAAGATCCTTGAGGAAACACACACCGACACTTCTTACTTCCTTTCATTGTGAGAATTGTTCATTAATTCTTACTCTCGGCTTCCTGTGTTTAAACCTGTTCCTGATCTGCATATACTTATTTTAAAGATTTTAAACCAGCCTTTCACAAGACATGGAAACACATAAAATACAATAATTCATTCTGAAATGTAAACACTAGGATGCAATACCCTTAATTTTAAAAGATCAGCAGTAGCTAAATTCTACTGCAAGGAGTTTGTATCTTCCACTTAACCCTGTGCTAGAAAGAACACTCTACTCCAGCTGACACTTGTGAGTCGAGGACCCGAACCCGTGTAATGGTGAAATAATAGACAAGGACACAAGTATTTTAGGTTAATGGGCTGAAAAAAGACCACAACTTTTATTGGTTACAGCATGTGAGCGGTATTGGCTTAGGCATTGCATCAAACAATCTGTATATCTGATCCCACCCTCACAGTGGGGGGGGGTTATTTGAAGGTTAACAACCAGTGGGAGGAGCTTGTTGATGCAAATGCAACTGGAAGCTTCCCCTGATGTCACCGGGGGTCATGCCATGTCCCTAGCCACCAGCAGGGCATCGGACAGGATCCACGATCGCTGGATCCCTTTAACGGAATACCCCAAATAGGGCAGGGTAGGTGATGACCACGCCCCGCCCCCCAACACACAACACATATTCCAATGCCTAACCGCCAAAACCGGAAAAGTTGTGACAATTTGCTACGAGGTAGGCAAAAAACCATTAAAGCTATGGTTTTCCCAGTAGTGATGTATGGAAGTGAAAGCTGGACCATAAAGAAGGCTGATTGCCAAAGAATTGATGCTTTTGAATTATGGTGCTGGAGGAGACTCTTGAGAGTCCCACGGACTGCAAGAAGATCAAACCATTCTGAAGGAAATCAGCCCTGAGTGCTCACTGGAAGGACAGATCCTGAAGCTGAGGCTCCAATCCTTTGGCCACCTCATGAGAAGAGAAGACTCCCTGGAAAGACCGTGATGTTGGGAAAGATGGAGGGCACAAGGAGAAGGGGACGACGGAGGACGAGATGGTTGGACAGTGTTCTCGAAGCTACCAGCATGAGACTGACCAAACTGCAGGAAGCAGTGGAAGACAGGGGGTCACGAAGAGTTGGACACGACTAAACGACTAAACAACAACAACAAAGGAAAAAAACCAAGAGGCTGGTACCAATTTAGCCAAATGGATAAAAAAAAACTCCTACCAGACCCCCTGGACAACCAAGGCGACCAACCAAGGTCCATAGCAAGGTCAAGAGCATAAACCTAGCCTGGAGGGCGGGCAGGCAGGTGATCCAATGTCTTCCAGGGAGCAGAATGAGGCATGGAGGTCTCTGCGGCTGCTTGAATGCGGCTAAACCCCGCCTCCGGGCCCACCGTATTGGCTGGCCCACTGCAGGGCAGGGCAGCAGCCGGGAGATGATGCAGGGGTCCGAACATGCCCCCCTGCCAACACGGGAACGGCTCCCGCTCACAACACCTCCCCTCTGGGAGGAGGAGAGGCTTTGCCCCGGGACTCCATAACTGAAGGACTTCTGGACTGGGTGGGGTGGGATGAAGTATGAATATATATATTTATATCCTGCTAAAAACATAGGGACGCGGGTGGCGCTGTGGGTTAAACCACAGAGCCTAGGGCTTGCTGATCAGAAGGTCGGCGGTTCAAATCCCCGCGACGGGGTGAGCTCCAGTTGCTCGGTCCCTGCTCCTGCCAACCTAGCAGTTCAAAAGCATGTCAAAGTGCAAGTAGATAAATAGGTACCGCTCCGGCGGGAAGGTAAACAGCGTTTCCGTGTGCTGCTCTGGTTCGCCAGAAGCGGCTTAGTCATGCTGGCCACATGAGCTGGAAGCTGTACGCCGGCTCCCTCGGCCAATAAAGCGAGATGAGCGCTGCAACCCCAGAGTCGGTCACGACTGGACCTAATGGTCAGGGGTCCCTTTACCTTTACTAAAAACATAGGGAAAAGCTATCATTAAGAACAATAAAATATTATTAGAATATATCTATATATTGCTGTTGGCATCCATCTATCTCAGGAAACAATGGAGTACACCTCCGGGGAAACATGTTTTGTTGCAGCTGGGGCAGATGAAGGCGTCCAGTTGTGCTGCTGCAGATGCAACATAGAATTTTCTCCCTCTGTGCTCCTCCCAGCTGTCATTTCTCCTCTGGTCACTGATAGATCTATTTCTATATCTACATATAGATAGAAATAGAGATAGATATGTCTATTAAAACACAGATCGTTGCAATAAAAACATCAGAATACCAGTCATTTCCTTGTGGCTGCGGCCTTTCCACTTTTAGCACTTCTAGAGAAATAGTTGCCGTTTGATCTGACGTTTTTAAGAGTCACTTTGTAGCTGATTGCTTGCACCTTTGCTCACATGTCACTATTATTACATAGTGAGTGCGGAGTTTTATTTTCACACTAATGGTGGGTTGTGCCCAAACTGAGAAACGTTTCATGGCTGTAGACACACCCTTAACACATCCTTGTGTTCTTTCAGGCAGTAAATGTTTGTTCTGATCATGCACATGGGAATAGCTGTTTTGTGGCTTTTTTGTTTGTATTCAATGTCTAAAAGGTAAAGGTAAAGGGACCCCTGACCATTAGGTCCAGTCGTGACCGACTCTGAGGTTGCGGCGCTCATTTCGCGTTATTGGCCGAGGGAGCCGGTGTACAGCTTCCAGGTCATGTGGCCAGCATGACTAAGTTCTGACGAACCAGAACAGCGCATGGAAACGCCGTTTACCTTACCGCCAGAGCGGTACCTATTTATCTACTTGCACTTTGAGGTGCTTTCGAACTGCTAGGTTGGCAGGAGCAGGGACCGAGCAATGGGAGCTCACTCCATCGCCGGGATTCGAACCACCGACCTTCTGATCAGCAAGTCCTAGTCTCTGTGGTTTAACCCACAGCGCCACCCGCATCCCTATGTCTAGTATTCCATAATTATGACCTTGTGGAAAATTAGAAGGCACGCAATGTGTCTGTCTGAACTGTGGGGAACCTGGCTATCAGGATGAAATTTTGTCTGAAACTAATGATGGCTGTCATGGGCAGTATTTTTGACATCATCTCTACCTGCCATATCTCTCCTTTGATCTGAACTCACAAACTGACAGCTCACATCAGTTAGAGGAATGTGGCCTGTCACAGATGTCTCCTAAACCATGCCTACAAACCAGCGCCCCTTCCACACAAAGAGCACATTGGTGCCTGTACATGTGCCACACAACTGAAAATATTGCGGCTCCATTCTAGATCTTGTACAAAAGTTAGAATTTTTTTGTAGTGGAAGAAAAAGTGTGCCCCCCCGCAGTACTGACTGACAACAGTGTAACATAGAAATATGCTACCCCCCGAAGAAACCACCCACCAGCAAATATTCCATTATAAATGTGGAAAGACCCATGTCTATTGGAAAAGTACTCAGAGGATGGGACAGGTCCAGTTGTTCTCCAATGAATGGAGAATGTCCTTGTTAAATGTACGTGTTAAATAGTTGGGCATTTATCATGGGATAGATGCCTCTCATGCATGCATTTTTTGCTCTGCAGTCACACATTGTGCCATTGTCATCAAAGCACCAGCTCATATCTCCCATCCCTCTAATTCCACATTTAGCCTTTCTAGGAAGGGATGTGGGTGGTGCTGTGGGTTAAACCACAGAGCCTAGAACTTGCTGATCAGAAGGTCACCGGTTTGAATCCCCACGACCGGGTGAGCTCCCGTTGCTCTGTCCCAGCTCCTGCCCACCTAGCAGTTCGAAAGCACGCCAAAGTAAATAGGCACTGCTCTGGCAGGAAGGTAAACGGCGTTTCTGTGCACTGCTCTGGTTCGCCAGAAGCGGCTTCGTCATGCTGGCCACATGACCCGGAAGCTGTACGCTGGCTCCCTCGGCCAATAAAGTGAGATGAGCGCCGCAACCCCAGAGTCGGTCATGACTGGACCTAATGGTCAGGGGTCCCTTTACCTTTACCTTTTTAGCCTTTCTAGGGTAAATCCAGTTAAAAAGCCCTGTTGCCTTTTCCCTGTCTGTGAGATCCGAACAACCACTTTGCAATATTGTCACTGCCTCTAGATGCACCTGAAACGACATTGGTTCTTAAAATAAAATTATTACATTATTGCTTTATCATGTAGTTTAACTTACATGAAAGTTTAAAAGTGGCTGTGTATACAGCATATGGTTAAAACACACCTCCCACCACAGAGAATCATGGGAGCTGTAGTTTACCACTTAAAGAGATACAATCCCAAGCACCCTTAACAAACTACAGTTATTGAGGGGTGTGCTTTAAATATATGGCATGTAAGTTCCATTTTGCACATTAAAAGTAACCCTTGGAGTTTAATATCCTGTGAACCTCCATGAGACCTGTGGGTATAGGGTGGCATAGAAATTTAATTAATTAATTAACTAATATTATTTCCCACCACCAAAAAACCTAACCCTATAAAAAGCACTTGTACACAGCTTACTCAGGAATAATCCCTGAAATATATATTTCTAAGTAAATAGGCATAAGATTGAGTTGTGAGGCACTGGGAAGCAATATGTATGCCTAATCGAAGTGAAAACAGCCTTAAGGCTAGGGGAATTTAAGTGGAATGCAAATGTTTTGTCTGAATTTAAGAAGTTGAATCCTTAAGCTCTTTTGCTTTCCCTTTCCAGAGCTTTAGCTTATATAGTTTATAGATGTTGATCTTTTATTTGGAGTCATGAGATTCTGAAGCCTACTATGCTTCTAAATATGGAAATTAAAGGAGCAAAGGGACTATTGAAAGGCTGTAAGAGTCAGCAATAGTTTCCACATTTGGTGACCCAATTGTTGGGTTTCAGTTTTACACAAACACACCCTCCAACATTCCTCAGATGAAAATAAGGACATTTCTCCCTCCTCCCCAACTGACCCTCATTGAATCTCCATTTTTGTCCCCCGCCCTGCAGAGCATTTCCTATCAGAAGAAGGGCAAGTGCCAACATCACTTCACCAATGGGGCATAGCACACCTGCCCTCCACCATTTTAAGAAAACCCCTTCATGTTAAATTATTTTTGTATGCCACAACGGCCGCACAAATATTACTTGCTAAAAATTGGAAAACACAAGAACTACCAACAGTGGAAGATTGGCAGATGAAGATGATGGACTTCTCGGAGCTAGCTGACCTGACTGGAAGAATCCGCAACCAGAAAGAAGAGGAGTTTCAAGAGGACTGGAGGAAATTTAAGGACTATTTGAATAAATATTGTAATATAAAAAATTAGAAATTACTTGAAAGAAACAAATAGGCCTAGGATTAAACTAAGTTATAATTAAATAAATGGGATTTAGAATGTTAAGAAAAGTGAATAAGATGGACTATAATTGGAAATTGTTTTAGTTTAATAATGATATTGGAAAGCTGTTACTTTTAATTACAAGGAAACTCAGAAGGGAGGGATTTGAGGAACTCAACCAAGATGTTTAAAAGGTTGGATTTGTGAAGAATTAAGTTTGTTGTTATTGTTTATCTGTTTATTGTCCCCCCTTTTTTTCTTTTTCTTCTTCTGTTTTTGTGTATCATTTTGCTTTGTGGTTTGTGTTATCATTGTGGAAAATCTAATAAAAATTTTATTTAAAAAGAAAGAAAAGAAAACCCCTTCATCCCCATTTTCTTTTCTTTTACTCTTTGGTAGATTGATAAACAGAAAAACACACACCAATCAATAAATTCTACAAAAGGGGCAAGATTAGATAGATGCAGGTGCACAAAGCATTTTGAAAAATCAAGACTGCTTGGACTCCACGCTGCTCCTCCTTTCTTCCAGCAATGCCCTCAGAACATTGTTCCCGCATCCGAAATGCTGTGTAGGAATTTCATCTGGTTGAGCATTTTATATCACAGAATCATTCTGATAGGGATTTATTGTTCACAGTAGAGTGGTACCTCGGGTTAAGTACTTAATTCGTTCCAGAGGTCCGTTCTTAACCTGAAACTGTTCTTAACCTGAAGCACCACTTTAGCCAATGGGGCCTCCCGCTGCTGCCGTGCCGCCAGAGCACAATTTCTGTTCTCATCCTGAAGCAAAGTTCTTAACCCGAGGTACTATTTCTGGGTTAGCGGAGTCTGTAACCTGAAGCGTATGTAACCTGAAGCGTATGTAACCCGAGGTACCACTGTACTGTGGGTGAATCAGAAAACCATCAACAAAAGACAAGATCCTGAAAGATGGCTACGACAGAAAGAATCTCAATTCATTTTTATATTTAAGACCCTGAAGGACTTAATTCTGAACTGGATTTAAATTATTTTATTTGATGTTTTTCTATTGTTATATTGCTCTGTACCTTTAAATTGAATGACCACTCAAGTTACTGGCTTGGCAAATAAAGAAGAGACAAAAACTCAACACGGTAACAAATATAGAAGTGGAAGGAAAAAATATAAGCAACCCAGCGGAAATTAGGAATTGTTTTCAGAACTACTTTAGACAACTTTACACACAAGGGCCGCAGAAAGAAATGGACATACAACAGTTCCTCGAGGAAAATGGGCTGAAAAAGGTTTCGCAAGAAAGTAAGACAATATTGAATCAGGAGATATCAGCACAAGAAATAGAAGATGCCATTCAAGGCATGACGCTGGGCAAATCCCCCGGACCGGATGGACTGACTTCCAAATATTACAAAGTTTTGAAGGAAGGGTTGATACAACCTTTGAAGGAAGTCTGCAATGAGATTATGAAGGGGAAAAGGGCACCCGATACGTGGAGAGAGGCCTACATTACACTTATACCAAAGACAGAGACTGAAAAGACCCAACTTAAAAACTACCGACCCATCTCGTTATTGAATGTGGATTACAAAATCTTTGCTAATATTTTAGCAAAGAGACTGAAAAGAGTTTTGATGGAGGAGATTCACGGGGACCAAGCGGGCTTTCTCCCAAAAAGGCATTTATCGAACAATGTAAGGAATATAATTGACATTTTGGAAAAGCTGGAAGTGAACATAAACACTAAAGCTGTTTTGATATTTGTGGATGCCGAGAAAGCCTTTGACAACATTTCTTGGAGTTTTATGTTGAAGAACCTCCGGGGGATGGGGGTAGGCCAAGGGTTTGAGAATGGTATAGGTGCAATATACTCTGAACAGAAAGCCAAACTAATTGTAAATAATGTGGTTACAGAAGAGTTCAAGATTGAAAAAGGGACACGTCAGGGGTGCCCTATCTCCCCATTACTTTTTATATCGGTCCTGGAGGTTTTGCTTAATATGATTAGGAGGGACCAGTTGGTTAAAGGGATTCAGGTCGGAGCTAAACAATATAAACTGAGAGCATTTGCAGATGACTTAGTACTTACATTACAAGAGCCAGAAGCTAGCACGAAAAGAGTTTTGGAAATAATTCAAGAGTTTGGTCAAATGGCAGGATTTAAATTGAATAAGTCTAAGACAAAGGTTTTGGAGAAAAATTTGACACAGATAGAAAAGGAAAGGTTTCAGAACGAGACAGGGTTAACTGTGGTTAAAAAAGTGAAATATTTGGGTATAAATATGACAGCTAAAAATGTGAATTTGTTTAAAGATAATTATGAAAAAACTTGGAGAGAAGTGAAAAAAGATTTGGAGATTTGGTCCAACTTAAAGCTTTCCTTGTTAGGCCGTATTGCAGCTATAAAGATGAATGTATTGCCAAGAATGTTGTTTTTGTTCCAAGCATTGCAAATAATTGATAAAATGGATTGTTTCAAGAGGTGGCAAAAAGACATATCTAAATTTGTCTGGCAGGGCAAAAAGCCCAGAATTAAATTTAAGATATTAACGGATTCAAAGGAAAGAGGGGGGTTTGCCCTGCCAGACTTTAAACTCTACTATGAAGCGGCAGCTTTCTGCTGGCTGAAAGAATGGCTACTTCTTGAAAACACAGACATTTTGGATTTGGAAGGTTTTAATAACATTTTTGGGTGGCATGCATATTTGTGGTATGACAAGGTTAAAGCACATAAAAGTTTCAAAAATCATATTGTCAGAAAAGCACTATTAAATGTCTGGGTCAGATATAAAGACTTGCTGGAAAATAAAACTCCAAGGTGGCTGTCGCCAATGGAAGCTAAGGCAGTTAAAAAGTTAAATATGGAGTCCAAGTGGCCAAGATACTGGGAAATTTTGGAAAAGGAAGGGGACAAATTGAGATTGCAGAGTTTTGAGAAATTAAAAGGGAAGGTGAGAGACTGGTTCCACTACCATCAAATAAATGAAGCGTTTAAACTGGACAGTAAAATTGGCTTCCAGGTGGAAAAATCAAAATTGGAGATAGAACTGTTAGAACCCAGTACTAAGAATTTGTCCAAAATGTACAATTTGCTGCTGAAATGGAATACACAAGATGAAACGGTTAAATCGGTCATGATTAAATGGGCTCAGGACATTGGTCATAATATTTTGTTTGCTGATTGGGAAAAGTTGTGGACCACCGGGATAAAATTTACGGCATGTAATGCCTTAAGAGAAAACATTATGAAAATGATATATAGGTGGTATATAACCCCAGTCAAGCTTGCAAAGATTTACCATGTGCCTGATAACAAATGTTGGAAATGTAAAGAAACTGAAGGTACATTTTTTCATCTTTGGTGGACTTGCCCGAAGATTAAGGCATTCTGGGAAATGATCTATAATGAACTTAAAAAGGTATTTAAATATACTTTTCCTAAGAAACCAGAGGCCTTTCTCTTGGGTATTGTCGGCCAAGGGGTGTTAAAGACGGATATAACTTTCTTTATGTATGCTACAACAGCAGCTAGAATACTCATTGCGAAGTACTGGAAGACGCGAGAACTACCCACACTGGAAGAATGGCAGATGAAGGTGATAGACTATATGGGCCTGGCAGAAATGACGAGCAGAATCCGAAACCAGGGAAGAGAAGCAGCGCAAGAAGAATGGAAAAAATTCAAGGACTATTTAAAGAAATATTACAAAGTTAATGAAAGTTAGAATGATGTTGGATTGGAAAGTAAATGGTTACTATTAGCAATGGTTATGACAAGGAGAATAAGGAAGAATAGTCTAAATTTAATTTAAAATAAGGGAAGATTTGCTGAACAATCGATAAGAATTTGGAATACAGAAAGGGGAGGCATGAGGAAGTCGGGGAAGATAGGATATGAAATTAGGATATGAAATGATACATGTTTTTTGTTTTGTTTTTGTTTTTGTATGTTTATTTTTGTTGTATTGTGTTTATATGGAAAAATAAAAACATTATAAAAAAAAAAATAAATTGAATGACCACTTATATTGCTCTGTACCTTTAAATTGAATGACCACTGCTCCATGTGCATTTTTCTCATCTATGGGGTATGAACCTTTGTCCTTCTTATTGTAGTTGTAGCATGTGGGTTGTAATGTGTGAAGTTTATAATAGTTTTCATGTATACAGGTCATTGTTTCATATTTGAATTCTTTTGTAGTTGAGCTGAAGAAGATTCCAGCGAAACAGTCAGATTATCCGGGATCACTGTCCTACGTTGTTATTCACTTACTACTTCGGCACCATGAACACCTAAAAAAGTTTGACCGCTTGGCCCACAGGATAGCATCTATTACTTTGTTTCAACTATAGACTTATTATACTTCTACAGACTTTCAAAGATTGATAGACGTGTGTTCATTTGATTTCAAATATATTGGAGAATTTACAAGTGTACACATTTTGTTTTTGTTGTAGTAAATCATGTATATCATGTGATAAGAATTGCAGTGCTATCTAGTATACTGGTCTTCGTGTTGCTTGTTTGTTGTGTTACGTTTGCAACACAGGGGTTTGTTGTTCTGCCCCTCAGAACTGGCACATCACATGGGTCTAGGCCTCAGTGCCAGCAACCTCACCTGCTCTCCAGCAGCTGCTATGAGCTGCCCAAGTGAGGAGACCACCAACAGCAGCAGCCATGGAGAGGCCATAGACAGGCAACGGGATGTTCGCTCCCAGCAATTGGGACATTCCAGGATCAAATCAGAAGCCAGGATGGGACTATCCCTGGAACTTCGGGAGACTTGGAGGGGGGGTATGGTTTTCAAGACTCATTGGCTCATCTACGGAGTCCTTTATAACTGCTCAGTCTACACCACACACATCTCCCTGTGCCTGTGGTCTGCACCGAAAAGTGTGTGCGTGGACAGTGGGAGGGGCAAATGGCAGCAGGCTCCACCCCCAACCTGGCTGAATTCATTTTAGTATCTGAAGAGAATCTGTGGGTACCCTCAGATGTAGTTTGAAGGCTGAGTCTAGCTGTGATAGATTCCCGGCCAACAATGTGTGATTCCCGGCCAATAATGCAAATTAATTCTGCAGAGATTAAGCCTCTTGAGCTATAGTGACATTGATGATACATTGTCAGGTCGCAATGCAATAGTGTCTCAGATACAATTAATATTCTCAGAAGCCATGCTGCTGTAACATAATCAATATTTTAAAAATAACTGATCCAGTCATTGCTATCACTTCTTAAATGAAAGGAGAGCACAAACAACACGGGAATCTGGTGTATTCCTTAGAAGTATAGTGAGCAAAGTTTACCTTAATCTTTAGGCTATCACAAGAGTGTGAACTATATTTTCTGTTTCAGAGTTCTGTAAAGAGCAAGTCTCTGTTTATTTGTGTCCACGTACAATATGATACATGTTTATTTATTAAAGGAAAAGGACTTATCAAAAAAAGAGAGAAGGAAAAATTGGCCGCCTGTTTCTTTGGGAATCTGACAAACATTAATCTACTCTATATCCTGTAGACAATTTCTTTCATCAGTGATAAAAGCTGACCTGTATTTGAGGGCCTAAAATTACTTACACACTCTCACAGAGTGTGTAGCATAAACCATTAAGCAGTAAGTCATCTACAAAGCGCGCACACACTGCGGTGAAGTTCAGAGAAAACAGATTTCTGATTAGGCATCAAAGAAAAGGGAAATAATAATTGCTCATTTATTTAAATAAGCTTAGCGTTTGATTGAAACATACACCTCCAGAGAACTTTTAGCCTGCAGTGTTGAATAGCTTGTTGAAGAGCTAATAATCAAAATCTACAAATGTATATACAGTACTTGGAAAAAAAACTTACTTTGTTTATCTCCAACATGCTTCCTTCTCCACTGCTGCCATAAAATATTTCCATGACACATTTTCATAGCTTACAGTTGAAAAAACAGGTCTGTTAACAAAATGCATATTTTTGCTCTGGTTCTGTAAATTCTATATATTATCTTTAGAGTCTGCATTGCATTAAATGTAAGCCACAGTTTACATGGAAATGCATAACAATGAAGTCTCTCAGCTCCAGCTGCGTGTGCAACTCCCATTAAGCAGTACACACACTGCCGGTTCAAATGTCGGTGGTGATTAGAAGTTATTACCATCCAACAGCTGTTCAGTAGTCTACATGAAGTGAGCCAGTCATCTCAGCCCTGTACCTGATGTCCATATTATAAAAATCACCACCACAGCTGGCATTAATTGCCAGTATTCTTGGCAGCCTTGCTGAGGTGGCCAAGGTTTCGGTGGCTTCCTGAGAATTGGCGGTCCTTTCCCTTCCAGTTCAAAACTAGGCCTTGTCAGAATCTTTTAGGAAAGTTTGTATTGCTTGAATTGCGCTTGTCCTTGTCACCAGGCCTGTCAAATACTGTGCCCTTCATCAAATTCTATAAAATATACTGCACATAAACACCAGATGCACACAGAGAAACAGAAGAATAACACACACAGGCTGTGTCCTTTTCTTTCTTTCTTTTTGGGTACTCCATTAAGTTTTATTTCACATTGACCATGCATGACTTCTGTGCCACTCTAGTTGTGCACTGCAGTGTAGAAGTTGGAGAAATGACGCTAATTTAACACCCATACACACCCATAGAGAATCTGATAAATACAATTGGTTATGGTGTAGGTCAGGAACAACAAGATGCACAGTCTGTTCTTCTAAAAAAGTTTCACGATTGGAAAAATGCAGAGGGGAAAAATCTAGTTTATAGAATTAGGCTGTGGAGAATTGGATAATTTCTCGATTCTCTGGAGAAATGGGGTGAAATAGTCATCCCAACTGTTCTGCCCTAAAATATGGAGAAATTTGAGAGCGCATTTGCACATAGCTGAAGTTCAAAGGCTTTTGAAACTTTCTTCTAAAAAGTGTATATACTTACTGAGAGTGTTAAGAATTAATAACAACCAACCAATACTTTCCAGGGGTTGGAGCAAATCTGGCAAAATGCCTCAAGGACCCACAAAGTTGTCCACCAACATTTTGATTGAGCCACCTGATGAGAATGAAGATACAGTGTTCATTAAGTGTTAATATATGCAGTGGACCTGGATCTGGAGCAATGTGTGAACAGTTTTCACTCGTTAAAATTAAAGAAGACTCAGGACTGTGTGGCAACCATGGTAAAAGCTGCACATTGATTGCCTTGAACCAAATTCATGCAAGAGACGTGGAAAATCGATTTCTGCAAATGGCGTTACTCCAATAATGCTTATTTGCATCCTTCAGCTGGAACTTGTAAAGCATGGGTGACGAAGGCTTATTCTATAGGGGGCTATTTCTCAGTGGGAAAAGTCACACTGGTGCCCCAAATCGGCAGAGTCTCCCTTCCCTCTCAGGTGAGCTGTTGAGCAATGGCAATTGGATTGTCTGTCACCTGGCCGTGCACTTCTTTGTTTCTTCTTCTAGAACTGCTCAGAGGGAGAGATGGAGAAAAAGGCATGGAGGAGAATCCTGCCTCAGCATTTCTGAAGGAGACCCTTCTGTTTCACATTTCTGATTGTATGCTTCAGTGTCCAAAAAGTTGTCATGGAAAGCTGCTGCTCTAAGGGAGCCACTTTGGATAGTGTGAGGCATTTTCTACCTTCACTCCTCCCCCCACCCCAGATTCCTTCTTGTCATGGGTATCATCTACTACGTCTACTACCAAAGATATAATATTACCATTGCCCACCCCAACAGATGCACCGGTTGACGAGAGCAGCGATGTAATTTTTAGGGCACCGTTTTGTCAGGCTAGTGTCTTGTTAGTTGTTTGGAGAGAACAGCTTCCCAAATGCAGCTTTACAGCCCAGAACTAATTTCTCGTAACATGGCAGGTGCTTTGTGCTCACGCAAGAATACTTACCTTTATAACACCTCCTGTGTGAGCTTGACGGAATGTTTGCCTGTAACCATTTCATCACACATAGGCTCATTATAGGAGTTTCCTAACAAGCCAAGAGTTGCACCTAAACCTTTGAGTACTTTAGTGATAACTTCTTGGGAGGTGTTCATCCAAGTGTAAATTATTCTGGCTTTGAACAGATTTTATCTGGTGCCTGACAGCTTGGATGACTGGCACGTTGTCATTTTCATAACACACCTAAAAACGAAAGTGCAAAAAACTATAAGCAGTTACTTTTTTTCTCCCCAGATCTTGTCCCTTTTCATTAGAACATAGTGTCACAAATGCATCAGTTTGATTAACAAGTTGGGTGTGAAGCTCACTCAGGGTCTCAATAAGCATGGATTCTCGATTCAGGACCACTTCATTCATGTTAGTGGAATTAACAGGTGAGCATCTGTATGCTGCATGTGCTTGCAGTGTTCCCCAAAACACGTTAAGAACCATGCTCATCTTTTTATTTGACTGTTTGGACCAGGTCATGGAGCACCCAGGACCAGCTGGGCTCCACATCCTAGCTACATGCAGAGTACAAAAGAATATTATGGGGAACATGGTACATAGATACGATGTAGTCAGAGGTGCTACAGAGAGCAGAACTGTATTGCCAATTTGTGTTTGCTGTGTTGCTCTTCAGGTTGGAGCTTTTAGAGCACATCAGCCAGTCATTTCATTGTCCACTAAGAAATGCACTGTGCCATTTGTATTTGAAAACAGCCATACTGCCCACTGCCTTACACCTCAAACATTGTAAGATCTGAGTGGGATGGGGATTTGCCAGAGTATCCCAGTTTTAAACTCAGTTTCAGAGATATCTTTCATATATGCCTCTCATCCTGGTTTCTCTTCATCTGTGTGTCTCATCTATGCCTTTCCACAAGTTCCCTGTCCTGGGTCACTTAACTCAGCACCCTAAGGCAGGAGTAGTGTACAAGGGTCAAGTTGCATGCAATCTCCCTCCTATCCCTACCCCGTGTGTGTGTGTGTGTGTGTGTGTGTGTGTGTGTTTGTAATAAAATGTAGCCATGGAAGCCACAGTCTGGAGCAGAGGAGTCAACTTCTAGGGGCCGTGGGAGCTTCAAGTTTTATTCAAGTTGGCACCCCTGGGATTCAGTGGAATTGCTTTGCTGGAGTTTAGGTTTTCTATATCACTTTCTCACGGTAAACTGTGGTCAAATGAGGGATCACAGAACTGAAGAGATGGAAAGGACCAGGAGGGAGAAGAAATTGGATTCACTTTGCATTCAAAACTGAATCTAACTGCTTAACACTTCCTGAAACAGTATGCAAACCAAAACACGGTCTTCCTTCAAAATTCACATGTCTCCAAATTTTGTAATCAAAAAATGACAACACAAATACATCTATTAGGGGTATTAGGAGGAAGTGTGCATACAAAAATATTCATAAAAATACCGTACAAAAGTGCATTGTATTAGGGAAATTTGCCTTCAAAAATGTGTATATTGCATACCAAATGTGTGTATTATGAGAGATTTGCACTAAAATGCTGACCTCTAGCTCAACACGTCTCACTAAAAAACATTAAAATATAAAAATGCATAACACTTGGTGGGGGGGGGACAATTTGATTCAGCACATATCAATAAATTCAAATAAAGCAAAATTGACATTCAATAAAATATTATAGTGAAGTAACCTAGAGTCTAGATTATTTATCTATGACAATGCATAGCAAGCATAGAGCAAAATCAAACTTAGCATGCCAATGACTAACTAAATAAATTTAATATTGTTCTGGTCTTGCTGCAGTGCAAGCGGCCACAGCAACCTGTCTTAAATACAGTTCCATGACCAGACCTACCATCTGGCAGAGGAGGCAGCCATCTACGTCTATGGATTTGGGGTATCAAGTAAGGCACCACATTGTTATTTAATCTATTGGTGCATATTATTATTGTTGTTGTTGTTGTTGTTGTTGTTATTATTATTATTATTATTATTATTATTATTTTGCCAGAGCAGAGAAGCAGCAGCACACGTTGGATTGTCTGCCTCAGAAAAACTTGCCCTGCCTTGAGTACTATGCATCTTGACTGTTCGTCTTCCAGTAATCCCCAGGTGTAGGATTGCAGCCTATTTATATACAAATAGTTTAATCAATACTACGCATAATTTTGTCATAAAGTGTAGGTCATCATACAGTGCTCTAGCTGATGACAATGATAAGTTTGTTAGAGGAAGGGGTTTTGAATTCCGTGTATCCGAATATTTCCCCCCCTTTGAATTCTGTCTTGAATGTGTGTGCTTTACAATTAAGTCCATTCAAAGAATATAACACAAGGCTTCACTGTTTGTTTGCTAGCGAGAGATTTGAAAGATAATAATTTCTGCAGTGTAAGAATTTGCTTTGGGGTGGAAACCGATCCCTTTTTGTGTGTGTTTGCAAGCCAGAAAGCAGGAGCACAAATACTTTTGCCGGCTTCATTTACTTTACACTGCATGACAAGATGGCCGTGGAAATGGCTTATTTGAGGTCATTAGCCTATTGATTAAATAATGTGGTGAAAAGGGCAAGATAATGCAGCGCTGAGAGATTATTGCCAGACACTTTGCAAATGAGGCTGCTGAAAGGGTAGCGGTTGTGAGGATCAGTGGGTAATTAGTAAGCAAGTTGGAATTAGAATAAAGGATGAATAATGCAGTGATGACATAAAGAATTGTTTTGAGTACCCACTTTTGCTTATTCTAATTATAGCACTTATTGGAGGATGTGGCTCTTGGACTACAGCATCCAGAAACTGTAATGAACTGTTTGGTATGTCTAGGCCTCTATGACAGAGAAGCGGAGGTATTTTGGTATGTTAATAGCAAATATTCCCTTTGTGTATAAATTTCCCATCTCTCGTCGTCTATATAGCATATGGTCTATGGAACGGCTGTAACTCGGAGGTAGAGTGCATGCTTTGCATGCAAAACAAAACGAAATGAAAGGCAGTAAATAAGTAATAATAATGACTTGAGAGCCAGTGTGGTGGTTAGATTGTTGGACTAGAATCTGGGAGACCAGGATTTGAATCCCCACTTAACAGGGTTGTTGTGTGGATTGAATGAGGGGTGGGGAGCCATGTATGCCACCCTTTTCCCTGAAGGAAGAAAAGGTGGGATATAAACACAATAAAAATAGTAGTAATAGGTCCCAGGATCAGTCCCTGGTCTCTCCAGGCAGGTCAGCCTCAAACCTTGAACAGTTATCTGCCAGTCGGCAAGACTGAGAAAGGTGCACCAAAGAGTCTCACTTGGTATAAATTAGCTTCGTTCCAGCAGCCTTAAGGGTTTTCAACACAAAACCTGTTTCCCAACTCCTGTACGCTGCAAATGTCTGGCAGAATGGGGACCTGCCTAAGCTAGATGGCTTTCAGGCAAAATTTATATGATCTCTGCTGCAGGTACCCAACTGTGTCCCCAACTCCATACTTCTGTTAGAAGATGGTGAATGCCCAATCTCAACTAAAGCATGGTGGCCTGCCCAAAAACATTGGCTCAGGATTTTAGTGTTTGATCTAGGGAAGGGTTTGTACCAACACCTGTCCAATGAGGAATTTGTCAGTAAATGGCAGAAAACCATGGCTAGAAAAGCCACCTCTATTGGTATGTCACCCCCCAACTGTATTGCCTGGGTTATGAAGGCGCCCTAAAGATGTTAAAGCAAAGATTATGGGATAATGCACACAGTGACTCACACGCAGTCTGTAGTCCACTGGCAGTAGGAGTACAATATGGGCATGTCTTTAAGTTAACACCTTACATTAAAAACCTGACAGTACCAAATTATCAAAGGCTTTTCACCAAAGCCAGACTAAACGTCTTTCCTTCTGCATTGTTGGATGGCAGGTTGAGAGGAGTTCCCTACCAGGACAGACTTTGCTCGTGTGCTCAAGACATCGATTCCATAAAACATATTTTGCTGCACTGTGCGAAATATGAGCAAGCCAGGGCTGAACTGATATTACCCTTGCTGGTACCTTTCCCGGGAAAATCAGAGGCTCACTATGTCAGGTTCCTATTGGAAGACCGGACAAACGCTAGAACATTAGCAGCGGCAAAG
This sequence comes from Podarcis filfolensis, assembly GCF_964270895.1. Taxonomy (NCBI): domain Eukaryota; kingdom Metazoa; phylum Chordata; class Lepidosauria; order Squamata; family Lacertidae; genus Podarcis; species Podarcis filfolensis. The sequence goes on along the minus strand of NC_139606.1, from coordinate 7,160,605 downwards.
TTTTTATCGGTGGTTGCAAGAACCGATGATCCCTATATTTTGAACAAAATGCTTGTTTAACCTAGAGGTAGGCTGTATGAATTGTGCATTGCTTTGTAACAATTTGTTGGGTCTCTGGACCGTAATAAAGGTTGATGATGATTAGCTTCGTAAGTTCCTACTTGTTTAATTGTCGGTGTTTACCTGAAATCCAACATCACAGGGCTGCAACACTTTTAAAACGCTTTAACATTCAAAGGAAAAAGCTTGGACACAGAGAACAGTCTTTAAACCATGCAGTTGTGCACGCTGAGTATATATGGTTATTTTTGTGGTTTAAGAGAATCAGCTTCTCCCTTACTGTTTGCACAGCTTTGTAATTACAGATTCCTTGAAGGCGAGGGAACCCTCCGTTTCTTTGAACGGCAAGGGGAATCTTGGCTTATTCACTGATGCCAGGGCAGGGAATGCACACAGTGAAAAACGGGTTTGCAGAAATCAGATAACGTTATTGAAATGTTGGGGAAAAGGCCGTGGGTGAATGCATAGCTTGCAGATTTCTTCTTAAAGGGTTACATGAGTACTTAAGGATGCAGAAGCTAGGTTGCTGACTGGGGTGTATTTACACCCATGCTAAAAGAACTGCACTGACTGTGTACAGCATTAGCTACCAAGTTGCACAGCTGGGGACCAGGTAATCTAACACATCATCTTTCCTCCATATAGAGGTAAAGGTAAAGGGACCCCTGACCATTAGGTCCAGTCATGACCGACTCTGGGGTTGCGGCGCTCATCTCGCTTTATTGGCCGAGGGAGCCGGCATACAGCTTCCGGGTCATGTGACCAGCATGACTAAGCCGCTTCTGGTGAACCAGAGCAGTGCACGGAAACACCGTTTACCTTCCCGCCTGAGCGGTACATATTTATCTACTTGCACTTTGTGCTTTTGAACTGCTAGGTTGGCAGGAGCAGGGACCGAGCAATGGGAGCTCACCGCATCATGGGGATTCGAACCGCTGACCTTCTGACTGGGATCTTTGTCCAGATCTCTTGCTCTGATCTCTATGTATTTGGAGAATGTCTGAAGGGGAAACTGACTATATGTAATGTAGGCTTCTCCATGCAATCAGAGTTCTTTGCATTCTCCCAGTTAGGGTGGGGCAGGCGGGCAGGAAAGAACCTGTGTGAGTGCAGTCAGCTCCCTCTACACATCTTTGCCAAATGATTGCAGGTGCAACTAGCCACATGGTTGGAGTGAACCCAGGAGGGATGGTCTAGCTCTAGCTCCATCTCCATGTGCCTGTCCCCACCACAACGAGGGTTTACATGGGAATAGGAATAAGATGATCTCTCTCTCTCTCTCGCTCTCTCTCTCTCTCCTTTCTTTGAAAGGGAGCAGTTGCTGTTTCTCCAGGCTGAAGATAGGGTGCTAGAGCATAATAATTGCCTTGCAAAATCAGGTGAAAGAAGAGTCTTGTCTAGTTCAGAAGTCTCTTTTCAACAGTCAGTATCCTGGTGTCTCTCAAAGCTCCCAAGCAGAAGAAGACAGTGAATCTTCTAAGTTGCTGTTCTCCAGAATGGGAACTGAGCAATGTATTGCCATGAACATGGAATTTCCATTTAGCTCTCATTGGAAAATAGCCATTCATAGACTTATGCTCAGTGTATTTCTTTAATCAAAATAGTCACAATCCATTAAATAACATACATTTCTGAGGGACATTCTGTAACCAGTGGCTTGTCTTTGTTCCTTGTTGATTAAGAAAAGAGAACCAAAGCTGGGGTTTATTGATGCCATTGTTTTACACACACACACCACACCCCTGCAGAAATGATTTTAGCACCACCTTCACCTTATACAGTTTTCAAGTATTTCAAAGCAAGTGAAAAATCAATTGTACTTTGTTTCACTTGCAAGGAACTGCAAGCTCTCCCTCCTTTTTTGTTTTAACTAAAACATCAATTTCTGTGCCAGAACTGAGCGAAACTGCTGAGTTGGCCAAGGCTATAAATTGAACGGGTCCTTTTACCTCTAGAAAATGTTAAAGCATCCTTCTGCCATCGAACTGGCACGCATTGCTGGATCAAGTGCTACTATTAACGGGAAATCAGGAAAGTACATTATCACTCCACTGCTGTCATTACCAGAGGGCTTCACTGTGAACTACGGCGTTCGGGAAAGCTCGGCTGCAAAGACAGGAGAAAAATGGAACACTTAATGGGAGATAAAATTTATATATACAGTCAAAAATTTGGGAGACTTATTAAGCGTTTCTACCTGGCATGCTGGTGGTTATGTTATAAAAGGATACAAATAGAAGGAGACATTCATTACTCTTGTGGCACAGGGTGGGAAGCAAACCAGAGCAGGGTTCTTACTAATGGTCTTGCCTAATCTGTTCTGGGACCTGTCAAGGCAAGCTTGTGCCATCCTTAAATCTAACACCATGTTTTCTGCTAAGGGAACCCTCGAAGAGCATTTGATTGAAAAACCTTTTCCTGGACTATAGTGGAATTTCCTTCCTTTGGATTCGTTTGCCACATTGCATGTTTAGCTAGTGCATCGCCTCTACTTTCGAAACTATATCAGGCATAAACTGAAAAGCGGAGAATGGTCGCACCTTAGCCTCCATCACGTGTTGTCTTTGCAGTGTGGGAGCCACTGTAGAAATGGACCACTCCAGTTCCACATCAGTAGCATTAGAAGATTTGGATTTTGTAGGAGGACACTGTGGCGATCACACAGGATCCCCGGACGTTTGATGGTCTATTGATCCCTGTGCCACCACTGTGATTGCTTCCCCGCTGCCACCAACCCGTTTCTCTCGGGTACACACGGAGTCCAGACAGTTTTTAACATTAAACCAAATAAACAAGTTTATTTTATACCTTAACAGGTTTATGGTTTCAGATAATTTTTCTTGTCAGTTTCTTAATCTTAGTTTCCTTACCGGCCTATACCTTCCTAATAACCTCTAACTAATTATCCCAACTGTCTATCTGACTACTCCTAACAGATTCTCTCACTCTCTCACATCAACTATCCCAACCCACAGACATATCCTCACTCTCCCTTCTCTAACACCCGACTGACTCCTTAACAACACTAACTCTAACCCTAACTCCTCCCCTTGGGTTCCCACTGGCCAATCACTTCACACTCATTTAACCCTTTCCTTGACCCAGCATGATGTCACCTAGGAGGGCAAACGCCACGGACGCCATGATGGTTCTTCGTATTACAAAGCGTCAGCCCTGTTCCTGAAACGGGCATTGCTAGTATGGAATGCAGAAATGTTATGGACTTCACTAAGGAAACCTAATATTTCTGACGTTGCTGCTGTGGCCACTGCTGGGGGGGGGGGGGGCGGCGCCCACTGCACTGCTTCAATTCCACTAAGACCACTTCACGCGGAGGCACTTTTAGAAAGATGAATAGCTTAGATGACTAAATTTATCTTGGGTTCATATTTCTTGGAATTTGGCTCACCAGGGAGTAATGAAATCAGTCTGTAGGTTTGAGATTTGGTCAATTTAATTTTAAAAACAAAACAAACAATAATTTTATTGTAGGGCTATAGTCATGGCCTCTATATGAAGGGTGAGTTGGCTGTATCACATTCCACTACCCGTAATGGGGGAGCAGATTCAGTGGCTTATAGTTAGAAAATAGTTCGGTTGACTTAGTTGAAAACTTGGCAGGGAAGGAGAGGTAAATCCTGAGGACAGTCCATGCAAAATTTGGGGCAAAAGGCATATTTTGAACAAGTTAAAATGTTTGACAAGAGATGATGGCACGTAGACAGGTGCTTTGTCTTTTTCTATGAGACTTTGTTGGGGTGATTTTTCCATAAAGATTTCTCCATATATCCTGTGTCTTTTGGGAAATGGTTTGTCAAGGAAACCTCAAAAATGTGTGTTTGTCTAATAGTATTGTGACATGTTTGTAGTTTTATTTAAAAGGTATTTCTGTGGCCAGTGTTAGTCAATGAGATATTATCAGGGTGTCCCCGGCATTACTGTTAATTTATTAACATGGCTTCAGCCCTGTAAACCTGAAGAAGCATCTCCACCCCCACCATTCAGCCCAGACACTGAGGTCCAGCTCCAAAGGCCTCCTGGCAGTTCCCTCACTGCAAGAAGTGAAGTTACAGGGAACCAGGCAGAGGGCCTTCTTGGTAGTGGCACCCACCATGTGGAACGCCCTCCCATCAGATGTCAAGGTGATAAAGAACTATATAACCCAGGCATAGGCAAACTCGGCACGCCAGATGATTTGGGACTACAACTCCCATCATCCCTGACCACTGGTCCTGTTAGCTAGGGATGGTGGGAGTAGTAGTTCCAAAACATCTGGAGGGTCGAGTTTGCCTATGCCTGATATAACCTTTAGAAGACACCTGAAGGCAGCCCTTTATAGGGAAGCTTTTTAATGTTTTATTATTATTTTTTATATGCTGGAAGCTGCCTAGAGTAGCTGGGGCAACCGAATCAGATGGGGGGGGGTTTAAAAATAATAAAATTATTATTAGTTGTTGTTGTTGCTGCTGCTGTTATTCACAATAGTTTCAAGGCAATGTACAATGATTTTTAAAAACCTACTTAAAAACACAAAACCAATCCTTATTCCCCATTATGGTTTTGTACTGCTGCAATTCCCTCTTCTGTACAACTTCTGTAGACCTGCTCCTCTTTCCATCTGTCCACCACATAGTAAGGGTTCGATGTCTCGCAGTTGCAGTTCTCAGCTCCATGGTATGGAATATGAAACAAGGCCTGATTTGAAGGGCAAAAAGTTGGTGCGGGTCAGATATGGGTGGCAAAGAGGGGCTCTGCCGCAAACCTGGCCTCCTGGCAGCAGCACCAGAATTATTCAGCGGGTGCCCCTACACTGCCCCAACCTCACTGATGCCCTATCCAGCCCCTGCACCATTCAATTACACACCAGCAGTGCTGCTGGCAGAAGGACAGGTATATATGGTGCTTCTCCTCCCCGCCAGCTATTTCTGGTGCAGTGAACCTCATAGGGAGAGAGGCAGCCTCTGAGATGTGGGTCTCATTCAGTGTCAAAATCTGCACCTTTAGAGGTCAGAATGGATGCCAGCAATTATTTCAGGTGCTGTGCAACTGCTTCTTCTTTTTCTTTTTTAATTTTCATCTCTCAAGGAAGGTCTGCTTTGGCAACCAACAATGTAACTCTCAGGGCTTCTTCCTGAGAACTGTCATCTTCTGTCACTCAGAAAGTTATCACATGATTTCAGATCCGTTTCACGAAGGTGTCTAAGTTGTCTTTGGCACTAGGTGAGTTTATATATGGGCAGCGTACCACAGGTTTTGAGGATACCACAGTGTGGTTTCACAAGAGACAAAAATAGCATATTGTTGCACTAAATGGAAAAACCTGTAGAATGAAGAAAAACAGGCAATGCAATAAAAATATGTAGCTAGCAGTTTTCAGCAATGCCCAAAAAACCTTATTGGGGGGGGGACTTTAGTTATTTCTAGCTTTTTTCCATTACCTCTCTATTTTTTTCATGCTAGAGCTCAGTGTCCACTTTTTAAACAATAGTTATTGGGGAGGGGAGGGTTTAAACTATTGAGAGTCTATGACCTTTGAAAAGCAAAATTGCCATTGTTCTCGCCTCCCGTTGCTACACCACACCCATACCAACACCAACAGCTTTTCCCCTGAAAGAGCACTAGATGGTGCCTCTTTTCTGTCTGTGCAAAAGAGCTGTTGTTATTTCCCCAGAGAGATGCTGCTGCTGCTGCTGCTGCTGGCTGCTGTGCTAGGCACCAGTCTTGTAGTCTGAAGGGTTCGTGAAAGTTAAAATGAAAATACGAGCTAATGCGAAAAAGAGATGGTCATTCTGACACACTGTCTGCCTCAGTTTGGGAGCACACGGCACTTCCAGCATCCATGGCTGTGTCAGTGTTATTTTCCATGCAGCAGAAAAAGAAAACTTTAATGCCATGCATTTTTAATTAGACTCTTGCTGGGAAATCTGGTTGATATAGTTAACTCATTAATTTTGTTATTACCCTTGAAGCACAAATGACCAGTGCAATCAGATCTAGTATTACAGCTCCATTATTATCTTTTAAAATAAAAACGCTATAAAGGTAGGCCAGGGCTATAAATAACGTTCTGTCAAAGCTGTCAACTTTTCATCTCTTTGATTATATGTTTATTTTTCTTTTTTAAAACACACACACAGCCTCAAAGAGTACATTTGGGACAAAAAGAAATAGCTAGAGGTTAGAGGATATTGTTCAATGCTTATTAACTTCCTGTCTCCTAAGCCCCTTTCCTAGATCAGGGGTAGCCAACATAGTGCCCTGCAGATATTGTTGGACTTCGGTTGCCACTGTTGCAGCCTGGCCAGTGGTCCAAAAGGAGTTGGAGTCCAGCAACATCTGGAGAGCAACAATCTTGTAGCCACTCCTTGCCTAGTTGACCAGTACAGTCATACCTCGGGTTCCAGACGCTTCAGGTTGTGTTTTTTTGGGTTACGGACCACCGAAACCCAGAAGTACTGGAACAGGTTACTTCCTGGTTTCAGCAGTCGCACATGCACAGAAGCGCTAAATCGTGCTTTCCGCATGTGCAGAAGCGTCGAATCTCAACCTGCGCGTGCGCAGACGTGCCGCTGCGGGTTGCGAATGTGCATCCTGCACGGATCACGTTCGCAACCTGAGCATCCACTGTACATGAAAGCAGACTTCCTGTTACTTCCTGGTTTCTGCATGTATTTACAATTGCTTAAAAGGACTAGGCTGGGTCCTCAGACAGAAGTTCTGTTGAGTAATCTAGACCTCACTACCGTACTCTGCTAGGCTATGTAAGTGTCACCAACAGGATAATGGCTGTAAGTAAGTTTGTTAGCATAAACACATAGACAAAACAGGGTGGTATAGCATAAGCTAAGAAGACTAGTTCAAGTACAAGATAGAATTCACTGCATCTAAAGAAGTTTCAGCTCTCTAACTCCTTAGTTACTTTGATAACCTGGAAGAAAAAGTGAAGCAGCAGAAAGTTCACTTACCAAATGAACAACTTAATCAGCCTAAATGTGGCTTCTGATAGTACATTGAACAGAAGGTCAATGAAGCCAGAGTGCTTTGCACTTCTGGTTCCCCTGGAGACCCTACCAGCAGAAGGTGCATGAGAGCCAGTGTGGTGTAGTGGTTAAGAGCGGTGGACTCGTAATCTGGGGAACCGGGTTCGCGTCTCCGCTCCTCCACATGCAGCTGCTGGGTGACCTTGGGCCAGTCACACTTCTTTGAAGTCTCTCAGCCCCACTCACCTCACAGTGTTTGTTGTGGAAGAGGAAGGGAAAGGGGAATGTTAGCCACTTTGAGACTCCTTAAAGGGAGTGAAAAGCGGGATATCAAATCCAATTCCAAACTCTTGACCAAACACTAATTTTTGCCATGGGAAGTTGCAAAGGAACTATTTAGGTTGAGGCAGGAGCCTGATCAAGGTATTCTGGTGTTGTATTGACTAAATCTTTGAGGGGCTGCACGCCTTTCAAAACCCTTGAAAAACCAGGGTTCTAAAATGCACTTGGGGATACTTAGGTTTATCGCACGCACACCTCAGGTTTTCCATGTGGTACATTGCAGGACTGTGCCATGGGCTCGGGTGCCCTCTTCCCCATCATATGTAGAGTACTGAAGATGCTTGAGGGCCTATTGTTTTGCTAATTAACACTGCAGGTTCTTTAAAGGATCTTTGGTAGACAATATATGAGGGGAAAGATATTTTTATTTGAGCAGAATAGGAAAACCACCTCAAACAGCTTGCTGGAACTATTCATGTAAAGGCCATTTTAGAGTCCTGAACTGGCCCTCCAGTTGTCTACTGCCCACCGTGGCAGTTTGGGCAGAACCATGCTAATTCTCATCTTCTACTTGTTGAACCCCTAGTTAGTGTCCTTCACAGGGTAAAGAGTACTGGTATTTTTAGTGACTTTGCAGCCTCCTCCCTGTCACCTGACCCTATCTATCTACATCAGGCTATGCTCTATCTTTGTCACCAGACTCCGAGTATAAATTGCACACTGTTTTTTGATATATGTGATGATTTTAGCTTATGAATTTTATTGTTTAATGCCTTGATTTGTATATTGGGGTACTTTTATAGCTCTGTTTAGAGTACGTAATGTTTTGATAATATAAATGTTTTAAGTCTTTTGTATCAACCCAGTATATTTTCTTTTAATTGTCGAATGGTTCTGTGTATATTGTGGCAGCCTTTGGCTATGTGCAATAAAACTGACTGAATGACTGACTGACTGACTGGTACATTTAAGAGGAGGTGTGTGGCATCTTTCTAGACACTTATTCTTGTGAAAATGACCCGCACTGCCAAAACTGACAGAAGAGACAGAAGGGATCCTTTTGTGTAGCATGCTGTAACATGCAAAAAAAATGATTTGAGGCATTTGCCTTTAGACTAGTGTTGTGCTTAAATCTATCTTTCAGTTTCCTGAAAGTTTTAGTCCTCTTGTGAAAGGGGCTTCAATTTTTCTAGCTCATTCTCAGAGCACTTTAGAGTTTTCTTATAGGTAAGGTAAAGGACCCCTGGGTGGTTAAGTCCAGTCAAAGGTGACTCTGTGGTTGCAGCGCTCATCTTGCTTTCAGGCCGAGGGAGCTGGCATTTGTCCACAGACAGCTTTCCGGGTCATGTGGCCAGCAGGACTAAACCGCTTTTGATGGAAAGGGACACCGAGGCAGAAGCCAGAGTGCATGGAAATGCCGTTGACCTTCCCACCACAGCAGTACCTATTTATCTACTTGCACTGGCATGCTTTCAAACTGCTAGGTTGGCAGGAGCTGGGATGGAGCAACGGGAGCTCACCCCGTCGTGGGGATTCGAACCGCCGACCTTTTGAATAGCAACCCCAAGAGCTTGGTGGTTTAGACCACAGCACCACCCAATTTCTTTATAATTTCAATCAGTGTAGGGTTATTAGCATACCTTTGGGCAAAATGTATGGCTTTCCCAGCAAGCATTTCTGCAGTCTCCCTGACTGTCCATCCTTCCTGATCTAAATAGAGCTGTATAGGAGGAATCCCGTACCCCCCGGTTTTAAGTGAACAATGGACACCCAAGAAGGATGCAGAGTGTAGACCACTGTTAAGATTATTTGTAGAATGAAAGGATTCACAAAAAGATTCCCTCCAGCTAATATAGGCATGTCACAAACCCTGTGCCCTACTTTTGAGAATTTAACCAATTTTCTCTCTCCCTTTTGAAAATTTTCAAATGCATTCTTTTTCTCTCCCATTAATCAATGGAGATTGGTTGGGAAAATACAGGAGAAAATTCCACCACATCTCTAGTTTACACAGTGGCCACTTTCAACAGATATTGGCTCATAGACAGAAGATTGAGAGAAGCACTGGCTCTAGAAAAAAAGCTGCAACAGCAAATATATTATTGTGCCTTGGTGGATATCCAAAATAGTGATTGAAAAATGCTGGGTGCACAACTTGCACCATTTTGTATGTATCCATTGGTTTACCTGTACAAGTCACTAGTGGGTTTGGATTTTCAGCTTCTTGTGAATTCTAAGCGGACTTGGCAAAACTTCATTTTTCTGGTTCCGAACCAAAAAAAAAGTTAAGTAAAGGAGCTTTAATATGAAAGCAGGAAGTATTGTTCCTATGTTCTTGTTACCCTGTCATATGTCATGACATATGGCAGTGAGACTGCTCATTAATTCTATTTATATCAGGATAATACACCCTACTGAGTACACATGTGCTAAAATATTCATAAATTGTGGTGAATGCAAGTAGATACACACACACACACAAACAAGACTATTAGTCAAAGACACATTGGTTAGGCAAAGAAGCAAAAGCCTCTTCAGCATGAGCTCAAGCATATTATATATTATCAAACCTACCTTAATTGTCTCTTCAGCTTTTGGAAGCTGTCTGCTTGCCTCAGCTATTCCATTTATCTTGAAAGAGCTAAACTGTTGACTAAAGTAGCTCTTATTTAGTAATTGGGTGTTGCTGTTTTTAGTCACAATGATCAGAGAATATGTGTACTTCTTCCTATCACTGTGCCCTATCAAGAAGCCTAAAACCTTGCGATTAGCCAAACACAGTTTGTAAGGTTTTTTAAATAGAAAAGACAGAATGCCACCCTCAAAATTTTTTAGATAATAATTCTGACATACTACACACACATTTTTTAATAAAAAAATAAAAGGAAAGCCATCTTCATGAGAGGGCAGTTGGAAGTGGAGAAGAACTGCGGAGGAGGGGGCACTTATTCATTTCCTCATCTCCAGATCCTTCATTTCAAATATCTGCTTCGCAAATCTGCTTTTTCCTCAGGGGTGGGGCAGAACGACACAATCCTGACAGCAGTGTTTTTGCTACTTCCTGGTTGAGACTGTGTGGGACAGGCATGATAGCTTTGCCCACCTGGTGAACCACTGTTGCTGTTTCTTAACACACACACGCCCCCCAAAATAAATCGGGGGGGTTGGGACTGTGTTGCACATGTTTGCATGTCACATTACTTAGGCCCTCAAGACCCCTGCATTTTCAGTAGGCATGTGTTAAAACCCCCAAGCTGCTCTTGAGGGTGTCTTACTTTTGTGTGAACTCTGTCATCGTTACAGTTTCTCTTTTTCTTTCCCCCCCAAATTTTTTTATTAGTTTTCAGAATATTATAAACAAACAAACAAACAAACAAACAAACAAACAAACACACAAGGCAAACAAACATAAATCATAGCCTTATTGAAAATTACACTTATTAACTTTCTTAAGTGACTTCCTCGCTTCCCCTTGGTTGAATTTCATTGCATGTCCTTTTAACGGTTTTCCAAATCCCAAATTTAACTTAAACATTAACATCCTTAAATCTTCACCTTTGGGAATTAAACATATTAATTCATCACTTAACATAAATAAAATCCTAAGCCAATTAAGTATCTGCAAGCTATTTTCAGTTAATTTAACTTAACAAATTTAGCTAGATAATCATTAAATTTGTTCCACTCCTCCTCCTTCTGGTCGCGGACTCTTCCGGTTAGGTCAGCTAGCTCCGAAAAATCCATCATCTTCATCTGCCATTCTTCTATCGTTGGTAATTCTTGGGTTTCATCATTACAATTTCTCATTGGCATTTAAATTTATAATTTAAGGGTTATGAAGCAAATTCCTAAATCTATCACATAAATCTTACAAAGGGTTAGAGAGGCCTAAGCCCACTGGTTTCAGAGGCCATGGGCACGCCAGGTGGAGCAATCCTAAACCCCAGCTGAGGACCAGTACCAGAGCCCCATCCTGCCACACCCCTTACTTGAGTCAGCCATGGAACACAGTAACAACATTTCTATCCCCGCTCCCCATGCCCCATTTGTACTACACCAGTTCCAGGCTGCTGCTGCTGAGAGACACAATTAACAGTCCCCTCAGAGGGTTTGTGAGGCTTCCATTACAGTAGGATCTAAATTTGATATTTAGGTTTATATTTTATGCCAGGGTGAACCATGGGGAATGGCCACTGAACGTTGAATGTATGTACATTAACATACGCCCTTGTGCAAATTAATTGAAACAAAGCATGTTTTCTATCTTACCCGTAAACCTGTACTCAAAACAAGCACGAAAAGTCAGTTGATCATTATGGTGTCGGAAGCCTGCAGCCAACAGAAGGAATGGTGCGTTCGCCACAATATATTGAGGTTCTACGAAAGAGTTATTCCAGAGCTGGAAAAGAGGTGTCCTGATGGTACTGGGATATTGCAGCAGGACCTAGCCCCCTGTCACACATCGAAAGTGGTGAAGAAATTCATGACAGAGCAGCAAATACAGGTACTTGATTGGCCAGGGAATTCCCCGGACGTAAATCCCATTGAGAATTTGTGGGCTATATGCAAAAGTCGTCTCCATGCTGTAGACTGTATGACCATGGAGAAGCTCATTCAGGCACTGATTCAAGTGTGGTACAGGGATCCGGAAATCAACAGTGACTGTTCAAAACTAGTAGACTCCATGCCAAACCGTGTTCAAATGCTGCTTAAAAATAGCAGAGGTCATATCCGTTACTAATGCACGTATATGTGAGTTTTGTACATGTATATGTGCAGGGACGTGGGTGGTGCTGTGGTCTAAACCACAGAGTCTAGGGCTTGCCGATCAGAAGGTCAGTGGTTCGAATCCTCGCAACGGGGTGAGCTCCCGTTGCTCGGTCCCTGCTCCTGCCAACCTAGCACTTCAAAAGCACAAAGTGCAAGTAGATAAATAGGTACCGCTCTGGCAGAAAGGTAAATGGCGTTTCTGTGCGCTGCTCTGGTTCGCCAGAAGTGGCTTAGTCATGCTGGCCACATGACCTGGAAGCTGTATGCCGGCTCCCTCAGCCAATAAAGCGAGATGAGCACCACAACCCTAGAGTCGGTCACAACTGGACCTAATGGTCAGGGGTCCCTTAATCTTTATATGAGTTTTGTACAATAAACTACATTGTTTGTTTCAATTAATTTGCATAAGGATGTACATATGATATGCATTCCAGACATTCCCTATGTGCTTTGATTTCCTGTGCTATTTGACCTTTTATTTGGATGACTAGCTGACAAGATGAGGACTGATGTGACCAAAGGTTACACTGTAGATGGGTACAATTGATTAGCGATCTTTTTTTGAGCTTCTAATGTATAAACAGCTATGTAAAATATACTGTATTGACGGTCGTTTACCCTCAATAGATTCAACGTGCTGCCATCTGCCTTATTGCAGGGCAGATTCGAGGGTAAACCATACGCGGAACGAGTCTGCCCCTGCGGCTTGATGGAGGTAAAAACTGTCTCTCATGCCTTGTTATGTTATGTTTCTACAGGGATGTACGCTCGGCATTTATCATCCCTGATATACAAAAATCTCCAAATGGGTCCTTCAGTGTCTAAAATCCCTGGTAGAGGACAAGGATCCAGAGATCACGCTAAGGGAGGCCAAGTTCTGTGCGACTTCCATAAAATGTAGGGAACAAGCTGTGCTACCATAATGACCGCTCCCCGCTTAAAACGGGGGGCGCCCTTTGCGTGGACGCGCGCAGCCCCTAGATCTGGAGCGGCTCCAACAGCATAGGCTTAGTTTGCCTTCCCTCAGGTGGGATACCTGGAGGTCTCCGCCTACCTCAGTCAGTTGTCCAATCCCACCTGGGGGAAGCGTTGCCAAGGAGACCAGGCCAGGTAGGGGAGGGATTACCTGCCCACACAATAGAGGGAGGATCTTACCTGGGAATCCTCACTTGGCTCCAGAGCTTCTCCCACCCTACCCACCCTCAGTTAATGTCTTATTTGCAGGTTAACTTTTCTTCACAGGTTTTGCAGGTTAACTTTTCTTCACAGGTATGCGGGCGCTGCTACGTTAAGGTCGCTGTTAAAGGGCCGGAAAGGAATTTCCCTGCATTGGCAGGTTTCGCCTTTCCCGTAGCAAAACGTCACAACTTTGGCGGTATCAGGCCTTGGGCGGAATCCTTTAGTCCATCTTCCTCTTTGCGGCGGCGATACCAGGGTTCCCCGTTAAAGGGATTTCTGAAGGGAGGCTTTGACCGTACGCCGAAAGGTCGTCATTGCTCTCCCCGGCGGCGGCGTAACGGGGGCGGCTATCTCTGCTTGAATATATGTTCTCCAGAGCCGGCCCATCCCCCCCCCCACACTGGATAACCCTGATGCTCCCTAGGTCCCCGGATGGGGACTGGGGAGGGAGAATGCCCAATGCCTGAGCCAAGGTCTACCCACATTTGAAATTTAATAAAGTTGTGGCCAATTTAATCCCATAGCACGTTGTCATGAGTCGTTATTCCACATGACGGGGGGGGGGACCGCGCGGGATCTGGGGACTCCGCCTGTCCACACAATGACTAAGGCCTTAAATGACAATTTCAGGTTATATTTTAGTGATTAAGATTTAACTGTTGCTATATCTGTGTTGTCCCTGTTATACCCAGTTGCAAATTCAAATGTATCCCTATCGTGTTTTATGACTTCCCTGATATTGTATGTGAGCTGGAACTGGTCTGTGACTGAAATAATAAATTCATTCAGCTATGTAAAATATACTGCGTTGAAGATGTTGCAATAAACTGCTTTATCCAAGCTACTGTGCCATGTTATTTAACCAGACCAGCTGATGTTCAGTTTGAGTTTATAACTTTGTTCTAACAAGGCTCCCACCCAGGGCCTTCACCCAGCCCTACCATTTGGGCTTTTCTGCCTACCCAGAGGTATTTTCCTGCCTCCCTGGGTACAACAGGGATGCCTCCACAGTGGCAAAGCTCTTCCACTGGTAAAAGCCAATGGAGCCCAATGGAGGGTCGCCTCTACTTTATCCCAGCCCAATCATAACGCTGTTGTTCAACATTTTGTCACAGAGAATTGCTCCTACAGCAGCTTACCTGGGAATAAACTTCACGGAACTCAGTGAGAGATATTTCTGAGCAGACATGTATAGGATTGCACTAGCGTTTCCTAAATTTATGGGGTGTTTAATGTAATATCAGCATCAGCTGCCATTTAATCCAACTTCAGATTACACTGAATGTTTTTTAATATTTACAAATGCATCTATTCTATACATTTGGAGAATTAGAATTTTGCAAAACTGAGTTTGCAAGTGAGGAGGATTAACTGAAGTTCGGTATTCTGGAAATTAAAACAAACTGTATTTGTACATAGTTCATTAATGCTGAACATTTGTTATGCACAGGTTTTTTTGGCAGCCAAAAGCTTGGCTAATTTTTGCTCATTTCACTGGTTGCTCTTTTCACTGATGGAAAAAATATACTTATAGTTCTTCCTAGCCTTATTGTTAAACAAGTCAACTTTATTGACGTAAGTTATTTAAATGCAGGAAGTAATTTATGTTTAAAAAAATCTCTCATTAATCTTTTTGAAAGTTTCCTGTATGCTTTCATGTCAAATCTGGCCTCAGTACAGAACTGCTGTACTATCATTTTCATCAGAGATTTGAACATATTGGAAGAACTAGAGCAGCTCTTTTTCTGTCTTGTCATTTTTTTCCCTTAGAAATGATGAGCATATGGCAACCAGCCTCCCTGGATTTTCAAACAACAGGAGGGACCTTATTTCGATTCCTGCATCCTGTCATCAGTAAGTCCCATGATATTTTGCTCTTGCAAGGCTAAAGATGTGATTCACGTTTGCCATAAGGACAGAGCTTAATGCGATGCCATTTTACCACAGGAGCCTTCAATCAGTTAATTAAACATGATATAAATCACTGCATGTATTTGTAAAGTAAGATGAATATGGCCATGCCAAAGTAAATGAGAAATCTTCACCATTGTCTGAGAGCTCATACAAAGATTCCACACACACACACACCCATTTGAAACATGATAGGTATGAACAGGATGGGTTGGCTTAATCCCACCGTCTGCCATGTGCAACTTGAAACGTGGAGCTGTCATCCTTAGCCCCAAAACTTCAGCCATAACTTCCTTAGCTTTCACCCAGTCATTTAAATCAGCATTCACATTACTTAAAAGAGATCAAGGCTTTCAGCAGAGTGCAGGCCTTCTTCATGCCATCTTAAAGGTTGTTCCACGAACGTGTTCCACGAACATTTCATTCAATTTCATCACTGCCCCTTCTTTAGGGTTTTTAAATTTTATTTTGTGTGTTGGGGATCTCCAACAGCAGATTCTGGCACGTTGGCTACTTAGGTTTATAGCCTTGATAAAAGGATTTCTGTCCTTCAACCCACTCCCTGTGCTATGCTATGAAACATTGTTAAACTAGAGCAATTACAGAAACACAAGATGTGTGCTCTGGAGAGATCAAAGCCCTCCTGAAGACAGCTCTGTAGGATTCCAGAGTTCTCTTTGAAAAGCACTCAGTTTACAAAGTATAGATGTATTAGGCTACCTATTAAAAATCCTGCATTCAAATAGTGCCAAAGGCCTGTCAGTAGTTAATATTGATTCTGCTTTAGCCGCTCATTCATATAACCTGTTCATATTCATGCCTAGTATATTTCCAAAGAAACTGTTGTAATGACTGTGTAAACAAGCTATAAAGACACGCTATACGTTGAGGTGTGGCATCAGACACAGACGAAGTTTGTTTCCATATATCAGGTGGTGGTCCCAATTTTTGTCGCGTCTATGGCCTGGTTGCTCACCTGTCATTTAACCAACCATGTATCCATCTTTTACATCTCACAATTTTATTGAAAGAGATATTATCACCATCTATGGAATGTTGCACTGCAGCAATATGCCAAATGATAAGGAGGACTTTAGGTAAAGGTAAAGGGACCCCTGACCATTAGGTCCAGTCGTGACCAACTCTGGGGTTACAGCGCTCATCTCGCTTTACTGGCCGAGGGAGCCAGCATACAGTTTCCGGGTCATGTGGCCAGCATGACTAAGCCGCTTCTGGCGAACCAGAGCAGCACACGGAAACGGCATTTACCTTCCCACCAGAGCGGTACCTATCTATCTACTTGCAATTTGACATGCTTTCGAACTGCTAGGTTGGTAGGAGCAGGGACTGAGCAATGGGAGCTCACCCCGTCGCGGGGATTTGAACCGCCGACCTTCTGATCGGCAAGTCCTAGGCTCTGTGGTTTAACCCACAGCGCCACCCACAAGGAGGACTTTAGAAGTGATCCAAAAGAAGTCAGTTGGTAGCTTCATGAGTAAGGCTATGAATAAATGCAATGATGTGGATATATATGGACAGCAGCTCTTCCATTACATGTGCTTTATAGGCTAAGAGAAGTAAAATGTGCTATCAAAAACGGCAGAGTCCTCATGACACCTTAAAGGTCAACAAATTTATCGTGGCATAACTGATGTCATTGTTAAGATAGATCAAGGGTTACCAACATGGCACCCTCCAGATGATGTTGGACCCCAGTTCCCATCATTCCTGACCACTGGCCCCCATTTTTTCTTTCACTGTGAAATTTGATATTCTTTCTTGATATACAGAGGTTTGCACTCCCTGTTGGTTATTTCCATTGTTTTCTGCCTTCCCTTTCCCCCTTTGGGTCATATCTGGAAATGTAAGAAACTTGTTGGCACACAATATACAAATTTTACCAAAGAAAAACTGGCAATGCTCAGAACTCCTTATCGCCCATAAAAAACACCCACCAAAAAACACAAAAAGACCAAAATACAGAGAAAAAGCAGGCACCCCAACAAAAACTCACACTTCCATCCCCAAATAAAAGGTTTAGGGTGGTGGTGGGGTGTCTAGAGGCACCATGGTGTCTACAGGTGTCACAATGAGGACCCCATATCTCTATGCTCACTTATGAGTATCCTTTATTAACTACAGAGCCATATCACCTCCTCAGCGCTCCAAGGAGCTGAGGAGAATGAAATCCTTTGATCAGCAACTACTTCTCTGGGGGAGTGAATCCAGAAGGTGGCACTCATGGTCTTTTGCCTTTTCAACATCTGCCTGAAGAAATCATCTGGAGGTTTGGTCTAAGTGTCATCAGTTTAGAGATGGCATGCAGCTCTGCCTCTCCTATTCACCTACTGGTCCCAGACAGTCTTGAACGGGTGTCTGAGGACAGCTTTGGATCGATGAGAATAAACCATCTGAAGCTTAATCCGGATAAGATGGAGGTTGTGTGGGCATAAAAGTCTGCTGATCTGGAGGGAGCAAATGACCAGTATTGGATGGGATTGTACTCTGTCATGAACTGGCAGGACTTTGAGGAGGAGGAAGAGGATCCTAGCAAGGGGTGCAGCTGGGGATGGGTCACACGGGGACAAGCTGGGGATAGGGAAGGAGAGGATGGTGTACTCACGGGGTGATAGAGGATGATGAGAGGGGCCAGTGCAGAGGAACCCAAGCAGTGGGGCCCCTCACCAGAGCTGGAGAGGCCCCCATCCTCATGAACACAGCAGGTCCTGAGACGCAGGGAACAGCGGGCAGGGCACTCCAGGAAGCAGAGGTAGGCCAGGGCCTGCAGCCCAGTTCACTAGCTGGCCATGTGGGGAAGAAGGCATGTGATTCCTCAGCTGGGGCAAGCGGAGAGCAGGTGAGGGTCACAGGCCTCATCAAGCCCAGATGCTGCAATCAGCAGGCACAGTATAAGAAGGTAGCCAAACTGAGGTGCTATGTCTGCTCAACTGCCCACGTTGATGGACCTTGTCTTGGATATTCCTGGACCTCCATGGGTTTCTACTTTGGGTGCGATGCTGGACTGCATCCTGACTTTGGACTTGGATTGACCCTGACTTTTGGCCTTCAACTTTGGATCTCAGGCTGTGGACTTTGGATCTCAGACTTGTGACCCTCGGATTTTGGCCTTGGTCTTGGCACACTATCTAGCTGCCAGGTAGGGAGGACTTGCTCCCTCAGGACTAGCTGTTCCCCAGGAAGGATTAGGTGTTCCCCTGGACTTTTTACTATCTATGGAAGTGCATGTGGCATTGATAGCCAGGAGTACCTTTTATTGATTGCCTGCTGCACTGTGATCAGGAGAAAGTAGTTCTTGCCGGAGCAGATTATGCCCTGCTTACATCTAGACTAGATATCTTTAATGCACTCAACATGGGGCTGCCTTTGAAGGCAGTTTGCTCATTGGGCAGATGGTAAGGTCCATCACATTGGCAGGCGCAAGAGACAGAATCTACTGTGGGATATAAAGCTGTCAGTCAAGTCCAACATTCCGAGAGAGGACCAACTGCACTGGCTCCCGGTGGGGTACAGGGTCAGGTTTAAGGTGCTGGTTTTGACCTTTAAAGCCCTATGCGGCCTAGGACCCACGTACCTATGGGACCGCCTCTCCTGGTATGTCCCACAGAGGACCTTAAGGTCCACAAATGACAACACCTTGGAGGTCCCAAGTCGCAAGGCGGTTAGATTGGTCTCAACTAGGGCCACGGCCTTTTCAGTACTGGCCCCGACTTGGTGGAACGCTGTATCACAAGAGAGCAGGGCCCTGCGGGACTTGACATCTTTCCGCAGGGCCTGCAAGACGGAGCTGTTCCGCCTGGCCTTTGGTTTGGACTCAGTCTGACCCTTATGTTTCCCTCCCCTTATGGTTTTGATCTATGGGCTACTTTTAAAAAGAGACTGCATTTTAAATTGCATTTTAATCTGTATTTTATATTGGGTCCCCCCATTGTTTTTCTATTGTAATTTTACTGGTGTTAGCTGCCCTGAGCTGGGGAGGGCGGGGTATAAATAAAATTTATTATTATTATTCATTAGGTGGCAGGCAGTTTTGTCAGTTGGTTGGTTGCTGCAAGGAGTGTTAACTGGTAACTGCTCAGATGCAGTCTTCTCATGACTCACTACTATCTCGTATATAGTTTCTGTTATGTAACCTAAGCCTGCCTTCAGGAACAACTCTATCAACCTGAATGAATCTGATAGTAAAGTGGTTTATGTTAATAGGATTCAGATTCATGTTTGTTTTCTTTAAGAGGGACAGAAAGGGATTATCAACCAGGAAGATATAATTATTGATAGGACTCAAACGAGTTAGCAACCCGCTTGTCGCTGCATAAACTCAAACAGGGGATCATTTAAACTCTGCTAAATTATATAAATGTTCCCACATCTACTTACTGGTGGTCTATCATTTGGGAGAATTCCATAAAAAGTGTGTCGGGTTCCCACACTGGCTATTTTCAAATAGATTCTGAACACCTGTTTGTGTTGCTGGCTTATACTTGTGAGTTGTAATTAACCCTTTCTGCTGCTTTATTGCTGGTTATAGAAGAATTGTTATGTGGTTGTTATTGTGAACTTGGGTTTTATTAATTAATTGCTCCAAAATGTGTTGATTCTAATGGGTAGCCTTGGGTAGTCTTCATCTCTATATAACCTAATATAGAACTTGGCCATGTTGCTTGTGTGATTTACATAACATAGATCTTAATATTAAGATTTTTCAATTCTAAATAACGTAGCTGCATTTCTACTGATCTGTATGCATCTACTCAATTTAACTACATTTGCTTCCCTTAGATCAGTATGTGAAGAATGAGGCTCACATAGTTTTGGTCAAATCATCTTTCTGTGTATTTTTACTCTATGATCACCACTGAAAGTACTAACTACTTGCTTGATATGCTTGCTATCTATGGCATTTTAAAAACATATATGGAAAAGCAAATTGATTGCATTCAATTCTTTGCTTGCAGGGGGGGGGTGAGAGGGAGTATTGCAATGAAAAGGTTTGCTTATCTAAGGAGCCACCTGCCGACATTCAAAAATGGCCAAAATCCAGCCAAAATTAGCCATGTCAGTCCAATCATGTGCATGTTTATCGAGAAATAAGTGCCACTGAGTTTAATTCTATGCTGACAATCTTATGCTCTTTTACTTCAGAGTAAGCCCCACAGAAAGGGAATTAATTTGAGTCAATGTGTAAAAGATTGAGTGGTAAAATATAAGGAAAAGCAAAGGCACCTGACTTTGTTGCTGTTGGTTAAATGGAATTTAGTCACAATCTTTAGCTAGACTGAGAGTTGTAAGTATACAGGATGACTTTAGATATTATTCGTTCAGATTTGGAATCACAGAAATGCTTTAGTTTGGATTGGAAAGGAGGAGGCATCTGTGTTTAATATTTTCATTAAAATGTTACTGCTTCTGAATTAAAATCAGATTAAATTATAAGTAAATAGATGGGTTGTTTTTTTCTTTCCCAAGGAAGGAAGGAATCTGTTGATTCACAAGCAGGGCACTGATTTCCCTATGCCGTGCTGAATCAGTCTAGATTGAGTTAATAGTGCAATGATGTTGGTGCCTATTAGCCAAGGCCATCAGTGAAACTGATCTAGGAGATGTTGAATGATACCAGAATATTATCTAAAGTCAATGAATTGTGGTAAGGAGAATCTCAAAAATAATCTCATTTTTAAAAGTGAGAGTTATTGCTCCCAGGAGAAGCTGGTGATTGAGATCATAGTCTTGGTAGCTTAGTGTTGATACTTCATTCCCAAGCTTCTCAGTTTGAATTATTCAAGAAGGCACAAAATATGCAAACTATTTCTGTTTCTCTTGCAGACAATACTGCAGTATTTAATTACAAGCCAGACATCGGTTTTGATCTTGTTCTTTCCTCTGGCGAATTGCTTTATTTCTTTCCCCTTGCTAAAGTCAAGCAGATTGTACTGTTGGTTAAATCTGATAGGCAGAGCTGTGGGAATATTTCTAGGCTCTCTGCTAATTATGGGTGTTAATAACTAAGGTTCAGGATTTGGTCCTGGAAAAGTAGGCTATTTTATAATCCCAGATTTATTAAATATAGTGACAGTGTGACAGATTCAGTATGCTTCCTTCCTTTTATTGGCCTCTGTGGGCCCAAGATTGTGTGTGTTCTGGGTAGATATACTTTGCCCTCCAGAGTCGGTTAAAAGGCTGGGGCAATTCCAGACCTTAAAACTGTGAAAAAGTCAAAAGCATGTGGATGAAGCATGAAGAACCTAAAGAGCCAAATCTTACACCATGGGTAGGCAAACTAAATCCGGCCCGCGGATGGTCCGGAAATCAGCATGTTTTAACATGAGTAAAATGTGTCCTTTTATTTAAAATACAACTCTGGGTTATTTGTGGGGCATAGGAATTCATTCACTTACTCCAAAAAATGTAGTCCGGCCCCCCACAAGGTCTGAGGGGACAGTGGACCGGCCCTCTGCTGAAAGTTTGCTGACCCCTGGGCTAAGACCTAGTGACCTCGGTAACCTGCTCTTGTGTCATATCGCTTCTGAAAAGGTTGTCTTTGTAAGTAGTACTGTAGTCTTTGCAGGCTGTGCCTTAAAAAACCAGTTCCAAAGGAACAAGGTCTCTAACACTGTGCTGTACTATATATATTGTGCCAGTAGTGATTCTGGTGCCAGTAGTAGTGCCAGTAGTAAAAAGCAGAGACATCACCTTGCCAACAAAGGTCCATATAGTAAAAGCTATGGTTTTCCCAGTAGTGATGTAAGGAAGTGATAGCTTGACCATAAAGAAGGCTGATCGCCGAAGAATTGATGCTTTTGAATTATGGTGCTGGAGGAGACTCTTGAGAGTCCCATGGACTGCAAGGAGATCAAACCTCTCCATTCTGAAGGAAATCAGCCCTGAGTGCTCACTGGAAGGACAGATCCTGAAGCTGAGGCACCAATACTTTGGCCACCTCATGAGAAGAGAAGACTCCCTGGAAAAGACCCTGATGTTGGGAAAGATGGAGGGCACAAGGAGAGGGGGACGACAGAGGACGAGATGGTGGGACAGTGTTCTTGAAGCTACCAGCATGAGTCTGACCAAACTGCGGGAGGCAGTGGAAGACAGGAGGGCCTGGCGTGCTCTGGTCCAGGGGGTCACAAAGAGTCGGACACGACTAAACGACTAAACAACAACAACAACAACAAAGTGATTCTCTTGGAGCAGATGTGAAATTATTTCTTCTGAATCACTAATGTCAATCTCAAGGGCTGCTAATGCAACCGACGTGTGGTGGAATAGTCTGAAAACATCGTTTTTACTTAACACAACATTCCAACCAACTCCTTGAATTACTTTTGTTCTATTTCAGGCCATATTCAGCAAGTGGCGTGGATAGGTTGAAAACAAGCAAACGCAAACCCCATAGTCTGCTCAGACAGAAGTGTGGCTTGTGTGGCTAGTTACATTAAGCATGTAGCTGAGAATGTTAACCAATATGACATTTTCCAACAGATGCCTAAACCACAAATTGAGCTAACTGAAATGAACAGAACAAAATAGTCCAACCCCATTTCTTCCCTAAAGCTGGGCCTATGTAGTCTTCTCAAGCATAAAGGAGAAAAATGCCTAATGTACAAAAGACCTTTTGAAGGACAATTGAATAATTGTGCCTCTAGTATTCGCTACCTCAGAGCTATAAAAGGGGAAAAGTTAAGGGTATGTTTGAAAATGTGTGTACACACACACACACACAATCTATGTCAGGGTCATAACAAAGGCAGCTGCTGCTGGATTTAGCAAAGCAAAAAGAGCTCTGCTTTCACCCTGAGAAATGAATAAGTTCGTTATTCCGACAGAATTTTTTAAATAAGGTGTGTGTGCTCTAGTATAATAAGTAATACATAATAAAATGCAGATTCTCACAGCAGCATGAAAAGAGGAGAAAATCAGCAACAGGCTGTGTAGAACACAGAGCACACAAATTCTGAACCTTTTCTCAAAGATAGCTCTCAATCTTGCCCACCCTGGAGATCTTCACTTCCCTGCCTCTCACTCAAGGTCCTTCCACCGACTACCTTCTACTTTCATGCAGGTGTAGTCTTTGACCCTCAATGGTGGCTCATAGTGGGAGACCCAAGTGCTTGTCCTTGGAGCTTCCTGTACAAAAAGTCACTTTAAGTTGTCATTTTTTGCCCTAGATGGTTTCTATGAGAGAATGTGTCCCTCAGGCTGAAGGTTTGCCTCCCTTCTACTAAAGGTTACATCTTCACCCCAATCCTCTCTATTGTACATCAGTGAGGTCCATGGCAGTAGATCAGACAGTAAAACAACCTGTCAGTTTCAGCTCTGTTTCTCATTTTTCCAGTCTGAAATTTAATTCTCTACATTTTGCAGCAATTTGCTTTAGAAAAAAATCATGAAAAATCATCAGGATTTTAGTACAAATTTCCCCTAATAAACATATTTTAAATGCAGTTTTGACATGAATATGTTTTCTAAAAACATTAGGCTAAAAGAATGTATTTGTGTGTGTTATTTTCACTAATATCTTCATTTTAATTCACATTTTCCCAATATATGCCCTTTTGTAAACATTTGCCTGGCGTGCTCTGGTCCGTGGAGTCACGAAGAGTCGGACACGACTAAACGACTAAACAACAACAACAAATATTTGTATTGCAAAATTCGGATAAGTGCAAATTTCAAAGGCTGGCTAGTTGACATATTGTTTTAAAAAGTGAAAATTTGACAGATTTGTCTTTACATGCATAGCGAACTGAATTTTTCTTCCATCTCTATGTAAGTGATCAGCTGAAGGAAAGCCCAACTACTCCGGCAAGAAGTGGATCAATTCGATCCATTCAAGAGCTCTTGAGGCAAAATTGAAAGGCTGAATAGAAGGGCACATTTAGCTTAAAATGCCTTCCTAGTGCCATTACAGAAAGACTGCACGGCAATGGAAATGTTAGATTGGATGAACTGAATTCTGTTTCATGAGCAGTCGTTGGACTTATAAAAGGTATATTCTCACATGGATTAAGTTTGGGAAATGTTTGGAAGATGCATAGTGATGTTTTTAATTGGCTGCCTTGGTGTAAAGTTGACGCAGGGGAACTGCAGCCCTTTTTTGCCATGCAAGGTACTATTGTGGATCGAGGACCCGACCCCCGTGGTGTGAAATGAATAGACAAGGACACGTGTTATAAGGTTAATGGGCAAGAAAAAGGCCACAACTTTATTGATTACAGCAGTGAAAAGGTATTGGCTTAGGCATTGGATATCTCAAACAAGTGGGTGTATTCACCAGTAGGTGGAGCCTGTTGATGCCAATCCAACTATAGGCTCACCCCTGACGTCACCGGGATCGTGCCATGGCCTCCCGCCAAGCAGGCATCGGACAGAATACACGACCGCCGGATTCCTTTAACGGAATACCCAAAATTGAAGGCATAGGCGATGGCCACACCTAGCCCTTCGACACCACAACACATTATTCCAATGCCTAACCTACCCACCAATACCACAAAAGTTGTGACGATTGCTACGAGGTAGGCGAAAAAACCAAAAAGCCTAATGCCAAATGGAAAAACTCCTACCAGGCCCCCTAGCCAACCAGGGCGACCAACCTAAGGTCCATAGCAAGGCCAATGACCTAAGCCCTAACTTAAAGGGAGTGGAGGGTGGGTGACTCGCGGTGAGACGACGACGTAGAATGAGGCCGGGCGAGGCTGGCACCGCAGCAAAAGGCTGCTGGAACACGCCCCTCTGAGGCACCTGGTTGGTTGCCTGTCGAGGGGCGTGGGCGCCAGCCAGGTGAGGCGGAGGCAGGGGGCTACGCCCCCTGCGAGGTGCGGGGCTCAGGCTCCGTCCACAACCACTCCCCTCTCTTGCAGGGAGGAGAGTCTTTGTGAATTTTATGCAGCCGCAGTAATAGAAGCAGCTCTTCTCTCTCCAAAGGGTGATCTTATCATCTTTATTAATTATCTGCAGAAGGGTTAAGAGATCATCTGATGTAGATAGCCCAGCTAAATGAAAATTCCTGTAACGCTGCAGTGAAGAGGGTTTTTACTACAGACAGTTAGGCTGCACATAATATCTTCATTAGAAGCAGAAGTTCCAGCTTGGTTGATCACTTTGTTTTCTGCTTCATTTCCTATCAGTAGTGTAAATACCAGCACCCGAGTGTTAAATATATGTGCAGAGCGTTTCAATGTACAGAGAGGCATTTATGATGTTTTCTACTGTGCTGTTGGTGTTAAGTATGCTCTAGCCACTAAACAAATATCAGTGTGATGATTTGGGCCAACATTATTACTGAAAGGTGTTCTGGGGTAGTATGTTGGTGAATCATCAACTTGGTAAGAATTAGCTAGTAAGTTAACATCAATGTGTAATATTCCACAGCCTCACAACTCTGCTTCTTCAGTCACATCCACAACATAAATTTAAAGCACTATTATACCACTTTAATGGTCATTGAGAATCCTAGAAATGGTAGTTTAAGGGTGTTTGGAATTGTAGCTCTGTGGGGTCAGCGATACAGTTCCTTGGTTCTTTATTGTCCATCATTGTGATGTTAACATATGAGAGTGCTGAAGGTGAAATAGTTAAACAGGTTACCCAATCAGAACCCAGGGGGTGGAGTCAGAGGGACTATAAAACCAGCTCTGGGAGGGGCGAAGGGAGGAGTTTGTTGGGAGTTGGGTGGTTGGTTGGAGGGGGAGTGAATTGGGATAGAGTCTAGGGGTAGGTTGAGTTAGTGTAGCGAAATAAACTGAGTCAGAAACAGTTAGGAGCTAGGAAGACAAGTAAATATCTGAGAGGTGGTTTAGTGAGTGAGAGCAGGTAGCGGAAGTTTTAGGTCTGGATAGGCACCCCATGATTGTAATTGACCGATACCGTTTATGAAACCACTCGCTTGTTAAACTGCAATAAATAAACAGAAGTTTATGTTCCAGTTTAACCCCGATTGGACTCAGTATTTTACCAGGTAGGGCCTGGGTGGTGGCAGCAAGAAATAAAGTGGTGGCACAGGGATTAATAGACAGTGAAACATCCGGGGACCCTGTGTGATCGCCACAGTCATTTCTTCAGTTCATGAACAGCTTTGTCCAGCCACTCTTTCTCTTGCCGGCCTCCCTATTGCTCATAGCATGCAGTCCGTAGGCCGTAAATGGTATGAAGTTCCTTCAAATTCAACTTTCTGATAAGCCCCTTCACACCTAAGTTCCCCATCCCCTCTGGCTTTCTTTGGCTTTCTCTTTCTTAGTCTATATGCCCTACTCTTCTTTTCAGATTACGGACCTTAGCTCAGCACTCTGTGTCCCTTCGTTTTCCCCTTGTCCAGTGATCTCTTCCCTCTCTCTGACCTGCTCCTGTCCCTAACAGCTGTGCAAGGCTTTAGTGGCCGCCAAACAGATAACTTCCCTTCCCTCACAAGAGTGTGAACTGCACTTCCCTGGGCAATTGAAATGTTTGTGAATCGGTTCAGCCAATCAGTGCCAAGGCTTCACTGCCACAAGTGTGACACCCAGAGCTTCTTGACAGAAAGGTGGCCATGCTTGAAGCAAAGAAATGATGCAATGCAATAATACTATACAAGATGGATTTAGTTATGCTGCTCCACACTTGGCCGTGCTGCTCTTATGGTTATGTAGCAAGTCTGGTGTCGTAATGCTGTTTCTGCGGCTTGGAATTATCTCAGGATGGCTTAACATTCATATTTAAAGGAGTCTAGCAGAAGTGTACCAGCATTTGGCAAGTTTACTGATGAAGCTACACCGCTTGTCATTTTTCATGGTTCAGTTTTCATTTAGTAGGTCATGTAATACTTCCCTTCAGCCATACAACCCTAAGCAAAGAATGTGTGTCAAATGCCAAATTTTTGATAAATGCACAACAATCTACAAGACAACATGATTGCACTTTATAACCTAAACAGGTGCTGTTATCCACCAGTATTTGTTCTGAAGTTTATTCCCAGTTCTTTAATCATAACTGAAAATATGAAATGGAATTCAGATTTGAAGAAGTGAAGAGTAGACATTAAAGCATAAGATTTAGATTATATTTCTGACCTGATCAAGATGTCTGAATGTGTTCAATATCACATCTATAGCTAGCCTGGTTGCTTGGTCACTTCAAATATTCAAAGGGTATCTAATGCTCCCAAGAGCAAATGTATAAATACATGATAGAAGAAAGATAGCAAAAGATTGTGTATGACTGAAGTTTAATCATACCCCAGAATCCTGGTAAATCCTTCTCTTGATTCTAAGATTTTGACATTGCTAGTTCAGGTGCATTTTGGGGGCACACTAAACCATGGCTTCTCTTTACCAAACTACATGCTTAATATAAAAAGTAAAAGTAAAGGTAAAGGTCCCCTGGAGGTTAAGTCCAGTCAAAGGCAACTATGGTGTTGCAACGCTCATCTTGCTTTCGGGCAGAGGGAGCCAGCATTTGTCCACAGACAACTTTCCAGGTCATGTGGCCAGCAGGACTAAACTGCTTTTAGTGCAAAGGGACACCATGACAGAAACCAGAGCACACAGAAATGCCATTTACCTTCCCACCGCAGTGGTACCTGTTTATCTACTTGCACTGGTGTGCTTTCGAACTGCTAGGTTGGCAGGAGCTGGGACACAGCAATGGGAGCTCGCCCCATCACAGGGATTTGAACCGCTGACCTTCTGATCAGCAAGCCCAAGAGGCTCAGTGGTTTAGACCACAGCGCCACCTGCATATAAAGAGTAGTTTCGCCCTGAGTTTGCCTCAGGCACTGATAGCCTTATGGGCCCATTTTCCAAAGCCAGCATAGGACTTTACTGTCAGAGATCTCCCCTTGTAATTCCTTCATGTTGGCTGCCCATGAACCCTCCAAAGTATCTACAGGCCCTGACTTGTTAGAACACAGAACTATGGCATCTAAATCATAATCCTCTACTTCTGATTAGATGGTAAAATAGCTTATTGAGAAAACTTGGGTTATGTATAGGTGGCATATAATGGCACATCCACAGCCATTAAAAAAAAATTGATCAGGAAAAAACAACAGATTAATTATTGCACTTACTAAGTAATATAAGAGCCTATACATTACATTAAATGTGCCAATTTGCAATACACACATGTCCCACTTACTGAACACAAGGTGCTCCCTGAGAGTCATTTGTTAGGTCAGTGTTCACATTAAGAATTCACAATTTCCATTGATTCTTATGGGGAAATTTCTAATGTGTTCCCCAACTTGAAATTTTGACACCAAGCTAAAGGAACCCTGGGAAAACCCAGGAAAAAATGCTCTGATTTGTCTGATTGCTCCCCCTCCCTCTGTTCCTCAGCCAACCAGCAAAAGGCAAACAAGGAAGTAAAAAAATGCTCTGTTTGGATTTTTTAATCTGTGATGTGTATCGTGAAGGGTACTAATTCCTTGTTATTTTATAAGTGAATTTTCGCATAGTAAATGTTCGTAAAGTGGGACCTGTGTATATGTGTTTTGCTTTTCTCCTTTAAATAGCAGCCATGTTTTTTAGAAGGGGGGAATCAAGAACCTGTTTTACACGGGGTGGAAGCTGCCATTAGCGCACCCATGGTAGTTTTTCTGCTGTGAGGGGAGAGTGATTTAATCAGGACCATGGCATGGAAGGAAAGAGTTAATTCCAGTGTGCGGTTAAATCATGGTTTTTCTCTTGACCAAACTACAGTGGTACCTCGCAAGACGAATGCCTCGTAAGACGAAAAACTCGCAAGACGAAAGAGTTTTTCGTTTTTTGAGTTGCTTTGCAAGATGAATTTCCCTATGGGCTTGCTTCGCAAGACGAAAACGTCTTGCAAGTTTGTTTCCTTTTTCTTTTTCAATGCATTCCTATGGGAATCCGTGCTTCGCAAGACGAAAAATTCGCAAGAGGAAAAAACTCGCAGAACGAATTAATTTCGTCTTGCGAGGTACCACTGTACATGCATAATATAAAGGGTAATGTGGCCCTGAGTTTACATGTGCAAATCTTACATGACCAACCCACAGTACAACATAACATTAGGAAGCAGTTTGTAAAAGGAAAGATGTAAGTAATTCAACAAAATGGTTAACAATTCTTCCTCCACTCTTTTTTGTCTCTCATATAACATAAAGGTAAAGGTAAAGGTACCCCTGCCCGTACAGGCCAGTCTTGCCAGACTCTAGGGTTGTGCGCTCATCTCACTCTAGAGGCCGGGAGCCAGCGCTGTCCGCAGACACTTCCAGGTCACGTGGCCAGCATGACAAGCTGCATCTGGCGAGCCAGCGCAGCACACGGAAATGCCATTTACCTTCCCGCTGGTAAGCGGTCCCTATTTATCTACTTGCACCTGAAGGTGCTTTCGAACTGCTAGGTTGGCAGGCGCTCATATAACATATTCTCTGTTTAATTCACCTCCGCCAAGGAAACATTTAGAATTCGGAAAAAAATCAGCAACTCTTAAGTTCTACAGCGTTTTTGCACCCATGGTGATGGGTTGTGCTGCTTATATTCTACAAGAATAAGAAACCTTCATTCTACTGCCTTGGCAGACTTGCAACGTGACATTCTTCAAGTGTTATTAGTATTAGCCCCTAATAAGTGTCTTAATAATCAGGATTAAATTATCAGATCATGACATAGCATCCTTAACTAGGGGATACAAGTTGGAAGGGAATCTAGACATGAATAAATTCCTGGCTTTGGTGGGAAATATTCCACTGGGGCTTCCGTTCTTCTGTTAAGATGAATGTTTTTCAGGCCTTTGAGGACAGATTTTCCAAACTACTGTATTTTAGCAATGAGGTTTGTTTACAATACTTCAGATCCCTAAAGATGAATAGCTTGTATTTGTGGAGCTCCTCCAAAATAGGCTGCCTATTTTTTTTTTTTTTTTTTTTTTTTGTTTTAAGAGGAAGGAGCTGTTTTTGCCAAATCACAATAGAGCTTGTTATCGCCTTGAGTGTTTTAATAATTATAAAAAAGAGGTTTGTTTTCAAGAGATGAGCAGTTTCCTTCTGAACAAAACTTTCTCCCCACATCTCTTCTAAACAAGGGCACTCAGTTATTTGTTTTTGTTTTTTTAAAGAGATTTCAAGGCTCGTTCTTTAAGTGATGTCCAGCTCAGGATCACTGACAACTTTCCGGTGTCTTTTCAAAATATTCGTGTTATTGTGATTTTTCAAGGGAAACTGCAGGTTGTGTGTGTGCATGTAATGGACATTTTGTTTAAGGCAAAGCAGTTTTCAGGAAGAACCTTTAAAAGTGTAAGTTTAATATGCATAAAATCCTATTGAATTTAACATGCTATGTAGAGGGTTTGCATTAGGTATGAGAGGTTTGTCTTTAGGTAAACGCGGAAAGGTGATGGCTTGGCCTGATTGATGACTTATCTTGGAAGCCCAAGCTGCAATCTCTGTAAGCAGGAAGATGAAACCTGAGAACCCAGCGTCATAGTCCATTGGAGCCAGCAGCAGCAGAAGCAGCAAGCAAAATGCTTGCAGAGGATCTCTCTCTGGGACCAGAAAGAGGAAAGTTATTGGACGGAATTAAGGACTTAAAGAAGACTGGACCACATTGCCAGTTTAAGAGCAATTGTGCTACTTTGTATTTTGTAACTAGTTTAAGACTGTTTCCAGCAAAGCGCTGAAACTCATTCTTGTAGTGAAGAGCAAATTCAATTCTACTCTGCACAAGGTCCAGATGAGGGATTCCCTTTTCAGTGACAGGAGGGATTGTGTGGGAGACATTTATGAGTAAATCACTACAGTAACCACAACCTGTGGGTTTGCAGTTTACATCTCACAGGGAAAGCTGGGAGGGTTGATTTGAAGTATTTAAAAAATGGCATGGGAGGAGGATTAAGTAACACAGACACACCTGCCCCTGCTCCTCCTCTCAATTGCTTTTATCCGGGCTTATATAAAGGTAAAGGTACCCCTGCCCGTACGGGCCAGTCTTGCCAGACTCTAGGGTTGTGCGCTCATCTCACTCTATAGGCCGGGAGCCAGCGCTGTCCACAGACACTTCCGTTTCACGTGGCCAGCGTGACAAGCTGCATCTGGCGAGCCAGCGCAGCACACGGATCGCCGTTTACCTTCCCGCTGGTAAGCGGTCCCTATTTATCTACTTGCACCCGGGTGTGCTTTTGAACTGCTAGGTTGGCAGGCGCTGGGACCGAACGACGGGACCTCACCCCGCCGCGGGGATTCGAACCGCCGACCATGCGATCAGCAAGTCCTAGGCTCTGAGGTTTTACCCACAGCGCCACCCGCGTCCCTAGCGCCACCCGCGTCCCTTATATAGATTTATCTTCATCCAGAAGTTGAAATCTCTTCACACTATGTCCCTGATACGTACTCTTCACTCACTCCACAGTTGGTGAGAAGTGTTTTTGTTCAAATGAAATGAATTTTAAAAATTTTGAGGGTGGGATGTTATATTTTATATAATGAAACATCTAATTAACTTGCAATTATTGGTGTCTGAAGACACTAAACTCATCGAGTTTACACAAATTTTACACCGACCAGTGAGTGGCAACTCACTTAGATTTTTGTGGGGTTGTTAAATTGTCTCTGGTCCTCTCTTGTTCTGTTTATGCTGAGAAGCTGATCATTGCTCATGAGGGAAATAGAAAGCAAAAGAGGGGCATTTGGTACTGTGAAAAATAAATTTCTAGCCAATGAAGGTTTTACATTCTTGTTAAACCCGATGGAAGCAAACCTTGTGTGTGAAAATGGCCTGAAAGAAAGCAACATTTACACAGTTGATGATTTCTTGAGAGCAAGCCAGAGCATTTCACAAATCAGCCTGAAAGGTTTTTATCCTGTTTTGCACTCTTTTCTGTGTGTTTTCGATGGCATTGGCCTTGAGTAGCAGGATATTTATGAGGTTGTTAATCTGTGCTTTAAGTCCCCAAACACAAAATTAATTCTAGAGGAGGAGACGGAACAAATTACAGATGACTCATTTGTAGCGTGGTTTCAGGATAATTTCTGCCTTTTGCCAATTTATCTGTCACCAAGATGTCTCATGGTTTTCTACATGGCTTTTGGGGGCTTATATAAAATGGAGACGGACCGATAGTAACAAGTGATATCACGAGAGTAATGAGGTAATTGCTCTTTTCTTGTTGCCTTTCTTTTTAGTGTTTCCAAAGTAAATCTTTAGTTAAAAATCTTTTCAGAAAGGTTCTTGAATTACAGTGGTATCCACAACAGCAGATGGTTTTAATGGACAAGACATAAGAGTATTTTATTCAGACTGAGTACAGGTATTTGCTGCTTCTTCTTCTGAAAGGTCACCAGCATAGCACTTTTCCCTTTTCTTGCAAGGAATCCTATTCGGAATAAGGGAATTTCCCTTTTAAAAAGGGAAACGTTGACAGCTATGGTCACCAGACTTTCAAGAGCACTAGTATTTATAACAGGGAGCTGGTTTTCCAAAGAGAATAAACTAGCTGGGCCCCAGATTTCAATTTAAACAAATTTCTTCTTATCATATGAATCTTCCAGCAAGATAGGGGGCCCTACAACCCAGATTGCTACTCCGAAAGGCATAAATCCTAGAGTAACACACCTCCCTTTGAAAAAGAAATCTAAACGGTATAATCAGTTTGTTGACTCCACATTATGGACATGCTTTCTACTCTTGTTTTACATTTACAATGATGGCATTCTTTAAAAAAAAAAAACTCAGGAAAATGTACATGGTCAGAATCCATGCTATTTTTCTAGAAAAAGAGGTGCTATAACTCACTATGAACACCTCCCTTGTTCTTTTATAATGGCAATGGTGCCTGAACTGAGTTCCAGTGAGTTCCAGCTGGACGAAAAGAATAAGCCCTGGTTAGGATATTTTGGGCTGCAGGCTGCTCAACGAGTCCAGGACCTAAGCGGTGCATAACTTTTACTTAAACTAATTGGAATTAACATTATTATTTTTTAAAAGGGTTTTCCAATTGTTATTGAATTGTGTGAGAGGAGTGCAGAGAAGAAACACCATGGTGCATCTGCAGCAGCACAACTGGACACCTTCATCTGCCCCAGCTGCAGCAAAACATGTCTCTCCTGTATCTCTACAGCCACAGCAGGCCCTGTAACCTTCCAACAGTTTGACTTCATCCCCAAGGGTAAATTCCTCCATTGTCCCAAGACAGATGGATGTCAACAACTATAATAAATAATAAAAATTTATTTATACCCTGCCCTCCACAGCCAAAGCCGGGCTCAGAGCGGCTAACAACAGTAAAATAATGCAACATTCTAAAATCGGTTCATTATAAAATCAGTTCAAATCAAATTAATGGCAACCATTGGGCTAGAGTTCTGTGAGGATTAGCCAAAGGCTGTGCCTTGGCCAAAGGCCTGGTGGAACAGCTCTGTCTTGCAGGCCCTGCGGAAAGATGTCAAGTCCTGCAGGGCCCTAGTCTCTTGTGACAGAGCGTTCCACCAGATCGGAGCCACAGCCGAAAAAGCCCTGGCTCTGGTCGAGGCCAGCCTAACCTCCCTGTGGCCTGGGACCTCCAAGATGTTTTTGTTTGAAGACCGTAAGGTCCTCCATGGGACATACCAGGAGAGGCGGTCCCGTAGGTACGAGGGTCCTAGGCTGTATAGGGCTTTAAAGGTTAAAACCAGCACCTTAAACCTGATCCTGTACTCCACTGGGAGCCAGTGCAGCTGGTATAGCACTGGGTGAGTGTGATCCTGCAGCGAGGACCCCATAAGGAGTCTCGCCACAGCATTCTGCACCTGCTGGAGTTTCTGGGTCAGTCTCAAGGGCAGCCCCACGTAGAGTGAATATTTCTTATTTCTAAGTAGGCCATGACTGATGAACCAGACATTGTGGCTACACTATGTGTGGGCCATTTGACATTGGTGCAAGGCCCTCCAATTCCATGTATGTTCACCATGTTCATCAATACGGAAATTGCCATTGACCTTTTGAGAGTATGATGGGACATGGTGGGTCCAAGCTTTCTTAATTACTTCATACCAAAAAAAAACCACACCAGTAAAAACAACAACAATACCACTAATTTTGATGGCAGGTCAGGAGGAGGTCAGTGCAGATATAGCAGAATTCAACTATGTCCCTCACAAGTTTTCGCTTTGATTCCTGGTTCTTCATGCACTGGTGCTGCTTTGCCACAGTTTAATCAAATATGAAAATGAAAAGGATATTGTCTCAAAATAGTGCCATCAGTAGGACAGGGGAGGAATTTGATTCAGTTTGTATTTGATTTTTCAAATCTGCGTTTTCTGAAACAATGACAATCGGTTCACAGCCATTTGCGCTTTTCAGAACTTGGTGGTGCAGTTCTCCAACCAAGCAATGCCACAAATATTCATGTATTAAGGGAAACTGTGCATAGCAATACATAAAATAACATTAATGGAAATGGCTTGCAAAAATGTGTACATTAGTCAAAACTGCATCTAAAATGTGTTTATTGGAGAGCGTAAATCCCACTAAAATGCTAAAGAATTGTCATGAGGATTATTATTTTTTAAAAAAATCACAAATTGCCACAGAAATGTGAAGAGTTGAATTTAAGAGGGGAAATGAGAAACAGACAGAACCTAAAACATTGTACGGGGAATAATTTGTAATATTCTAGCAGAATCTGCTGGACTCTTGCAGATGTTGTTTTATACTCTGTTCTGTTTCAGCATCAACCTGCAATTCTGTTTTCAATAGTTTAAAGAGGAGGTGGTTAAATCCACATCATTTTAGCAACAGACCTTTTTCTGAGACTTTCACCAGTGAGGCCGTTGCACAGCGATCAGTTGAATGTCCGACACTGAAAGTGCTTCCCACTGTTCCTGTATCAATTCCGAATTAAGTGAACTCCAGTGAACTTTGTCTCGGCCCCATAGTTTTGATTTCTTTCTTCTAATGCTAAATGGGGGGAACTTCGCTGAATAAGTGTTCTATAGGGCTGGCTTCTATAAGCAGAGTCACGCTGAATTAAACAGTTCTCACCGAGGTTTTACTCCTCAGCTTCTCCCTCTTCTTACTACAAGTTCACAGCGCTAAGCATAGCGCCCCCACTGGGATACTGTAAATTAGTAACAGTTCATAAACTGGGGAAACAAAGGCTAAGTTTACTTCAGGTGAAATGAAGTGCCACAATCAGCAAGGGAGTATTTAGTCATCCTGCTGGGCCAGCAGCTGCTCTTGTCACAGGCTGTGACTTTCATCACTAGTGACATATAATGATGTCTGTCCACCACTCCGAACAGATCGAAGAGTTTAAGTGACCCATATTCTGTCCGTCACAGTGGGAGGGACTTTAGAAGTAAAGGCAGCTGATTTTTGGTGTGTGGTGTTTTTTTTTAAAGAACAGAACAGAAAAACACTGAACAGGAACGCTCCTTTGAGCTGCTTCACACTTTGGTGACCCTGCTGGGAACTGCATGTTTTCTGCAGAAATAAATTACAGAGGGTGGGACACGAGGAGGGGCTGTGGCTGACATAACACTGCCTTGCGGCTGGGAAGGAGCTTAACACCGCCGCAACGCCAGCTTGGAGGCTTATTGTACCTATGTGCTATTTTCAGAACTAAGGACATCATGCTTGCTGAGAGAGGAGGCAGACCGTGTTTTTGCCAGCAAGTTGTGGAAAACCAGAACAATTAAATCACAATGCCTTGAGAGTGAAAAAGCAGGCATGTTGTTGTTCAGTCGTTTAGTCGTGTCCGACTCTTCGTGACCCCATGGACCAGAGCATGCCAGGCACTCCTGTCTTCCACTGCCTCCCGCAGTTTGGTCAAACTCATGCTGGTAGCTTCGAGAACACTGTCCAACCATCTCGTCCTCTGTCGTCCCCTTCTCCTTGCGCCCTCCATCTTTCCCAACATCAGGGTCTTTTCCAGGGAGCCTTCTCTTCTCATGAGGTGGCCAAAGTATTGGAGTCTCAACTTCAAAAAGGCATGGAGAGGTTTAAATATTGGTCAGCATCAAAGGAGATGTATTTTGCCCATAAATGATTAAGAATGCTGTCTTGACTCTTAGATTGAAGGAGGGATTCTGTCTGTAACTCAGTTGATGAGAAGCATAACACTGAACAGGCAGCAGATTGTTGTGGTGTAGATGAGGGATGGGGAAACTGTGGCCCTTCAGATGTTGTCGGACTCCAGCTCCCACACGATATGAATAGCTGCTACACTTTCTGAATGCTCATCTGAACAATCTGCATGATCCAGGGCCTAAACCAAACTGCACACATCTGTAACCAATAAAGTTGTGGCCTTATTTATCTCATTAACTCAAAATATTTGTGTCCATGTGTTTATTATCTAAAGCAGGCATGTCCAAAGTCCAGCCCCTGTGGTAGTTTATTTCTTGGGGTAAAATCCTAAAAAAAAACTCAACAACTTCAGTCCTAAAAAAAGCTCAATAAAAAACGTCAACAACTTTGGTTGGCCCTCACAGCCCTTCACTTCATCAAATCTGGCCCTCTTTGAAAAAAGTTTGGACATCACTGTTCTAAGGGGAACTTTGTACCCCGGGGCCTCGCCACACAAGTGTGCATTCTTTCACAGAAACACTTGCACATGCATAGAGACAGCTTGTACCTGTTGTGTTCAGAGGAATATGTGAAAAAGCCTACTGGATTTGGTGGGAAGCTTGTGGCCCTCTAGATGTTGTCAAACTGCAACTCTCATAAGCCCCCAGTCAGCATGGCCAGGGATCAGGAATGATGAAGCCCAAAAATATTTGAAGGGCCACAGATACTCTACCCTCCTACAAGCTTACAGTACAGTGGTACCTCGGGTTACAGATGCTTCAGGATACAGACGCTTCAGGTTACAGACTCCACTAACCCAGAAATAGTACCTCGGGTTAAGAACTTTGCTTCAGGATGAGAACAGAATTGCACAGCGGCAGCAGGAGGCCCCATTAGCTAAAGTGGTGCTTCAGGTTAAGAACAGTTTCGGGTTAAGAACGGACCTCCAGAATGAATTAAGTTCTTTTTTAAAAAAAGAAATATTTATTAAGATTTTACAAAAAACAGATATACAAAAACACATAATAGAAAAAAGAGTAAACACACACACAAAAAGATACAAAAGATTAAAAACAATTCTTTTTCATAATTTAAAACTCATTTGCTTGTTTCTTTGACTTCCTCGCACCTCCCCTTCTTGTATTCCCATTTAAATAATCAACTCAGCAAATCCTTACCCTCTTTCATTCAGAACGAATGAAGTTCTTAACCCGAGGTACCACTGTAACTAGAAGCCTCCTTGACATTTTAATTATGGCAAGCCTGTAATGCAACAATGTAAGTTTTCTTGCCCACATTTATGTTTATTCTAACAACGGGCACCCTTTAACTCACATTACCATGAAAAGCAAATAATGAGCCTGTGCGTGATAAATGTTTTCTAAAATAGTAAACACATCTTGTTTCTAACGTTTCTGTGACAAATCAGCCTGGCACACATTTTAAGAAAAATTACTCCAAAGTCTGGCTGTGTTTGCTGTATTTGTTATAAACACTTTTAATGTCCAATCCCTCTTATCTGTCTAATATGCAAGAGCTTTTAGTCATCTGGCAAGAATATTAAATCATACCAATGCAGAGAGTGTTCAGTTCAATTCTCCCCCCCCCCCCCAGCACAACAAATGTTTTATAGATACAAGGGCAGCCTTCAGATATACTGGCCATTATATTATTAATAGGAGTAGCATCAAGTAAATCAGGCCTGGGGGCTTGCAGTTGCTCTCCAGGCATTGCTGGTCTACAACTGCCCCCACCCCTAACCATTGGTCATGCTGGCTTGGGTCTGATGGGAGCTTTAGTTCAACAATATCTGGAGGGCAGCCACAGGTTCCTCAGCCCTGAGATGAATGTTAAAACAGACCGGTGGCAGGTTTTGTCTTTTCTGATAGAGGATTTTAGGTTGTTAAAGGTAAAGGTAAAGGGACCCCTGACTATTAGGTCCAGTCGTGACTCTGGGGTTGTGGCGCTCATCTCACTTTATTGGCCGAGGGAGCTGGCGTACAGCTTCCGGGTCATGTGTCCAGCATGACTAAGCTGCTTCTGGCAAACCAGAGCAGCGCACGGAAACGCCGTTTACCTTTCCACTGGAGCGGTACCTATTTATCTACTTGCACTTTGATGTGCTTTTGAACTGCTAGGTTGGCAGGAGCAGGGACCAAGCAACGGGAGCTCACCCCGTCGTGGGGATTCGAACCACCGACCTTCTGATCGGCAAGTCCTAGGCTAAGTGGTTTAACCCACAGCGCCACCCGCGTCCGTTTAGGTTGTTATATCGATGCAAAAGTTGTATTTGGTGATTAGGGTGACAGTTATAATGGGAGTAGAATGGGGCTTCCATAGCTGGCTTTATATATTACAAACCTTTGGTTTAATCCTACCCTTCAAAAGCAATTTTACACATGGCAATAAAACAGTATTAATAATTCTGTGAAAGCAGCTGGTGGTTCTAATCTGGCTCAGATTTTCACCTGAGCTCAAAAGCAAATTGGGGGCTTTAACAGTGTGTGTGTGAGAGAGTCTGGAGTCTATTTCAGTCTGAAAATGATACTATAAAATTTTCCCCCTCTGCTGGAACAGAGAAGCAAATTATGAACATGATCCTGTGTATATCTACGTAAAAGTAAGTCGAATTAATTGCAATGGGATTCATTTTCAGGTAAGTACCCTTGGAAATCTTGTTTTCGCAATATAAACGCCCCAAGTCGTCTGATTCTGTCTCTGTGTCATTAGGTAGCTCAAGTAAGAGATTTAATTTGACACAGTCTCACCAGGGTTTCACTGGGCTCACTGGGCCCATCACCTCCTGGCAAATAGAAGGGGAAGAAATGGAGGCAGTGAGAGATTTTACTTTCTTGGGCTTCATGATCACTGCAGATGGTGACAGCAGTCACGAAATTAAAAGACGCCTGCTCCTTGGGAGAAAGGCGATGGCAAACCTAGACAGCATCTTAAAAAACAGAGACATCACCTTGCCAACAAAGGTCCATATAGTTTAAGCCATGGTTTTCCCAGTAGTGATGTATGGAAGTGAGAGCTGGACCATAAAGAAGGATGATAGCCGAAGAATTGACACTTTTGAATTATGGTGCTGGAGGAGACTCTTGAGAGTCCCATGGACTGCAAGAAGATCAAACACATCCATTCTTAAGGAAATTAGCCCTGAGTGCTCACTGGAAGGACAGATCGTGAAGCTGAGGCCCCAATACTTTGGCCACCTCATGAGAAGAGAAGACTCCCTGGAAAAGACCCTGATGTTGGGAAAGATGGAGGGCACAAGGAGAAGGGGACGACAGAGGACGAGATGGTTGGATAGTGTTCTCGAAGCTACCAGCATGAGTTTGACCAAACTGTGGGAGGCAGTGGAAGACAGGAGTGCCTGGCGTGCTCTGGTCCATGGGGTCACGAAGAGTCGGACACGACTAAACGACTAAACAACAACACCAGGGTTTAGCACTGGAACTTGTTTTTAATGTCACTGCTGTGATTTCAACTGCAGTGTCCTCAGGACTGTCCTACAGAATGCAACTTAAAGATGCTTGCTATGAGTTTACAGGGGCTGCCCTAATCTGTAGAAGATGCTTCTGTACTGTGGCATGCCAATGACGTTGAATGAGTCTCTACAATCCTTTTTTGAAACCCCAGTCAGACTTCTACATGAGAGATGGCCCTACAGGCACTGTACCAAGGCAGGCACCCCATGCCTCAGCATGCTATTGAGTTGCACTGCCTAGTAGCTGATGTAGACTGGGCTGGGGCTGTTTAATGCTTCCATTTCCATCCTGGTTCAAACGATGCCCTCAGTGATGGGCAGTCACAAGTGACAGCCACCAGCACATTAAGATGGAGCAAATTGTAGCCAAACCGGCTACAGAAAAATGAGGGGTGCTCAATGAGCCGTTCAGCTGCAGGCTCACTCTGCAGTTGAATGGTAGAGGTGGACAGCTTATGGGCTTGGCTTCTCGTTACAGATTTCCCTGCTCTTCCTTGCTAAAGTCTTCAAGAATAGCAGTAAGGAGGAGAACTGGTGAAGTAAAGGTAAAGGTAAAGGGACCCCTGACCATTAGGTCCAGTTGTGACCGACTCTGGGGTTGCAGCGCTCATCTTGCTTTACTGGCCAAGGGAGCCGGCGTACAGCTTCCGGGTCATGTGGCCAGCATGACTAAGCCGCTTCTGGCGAACCAGAGCAGCACACGGAAACACCGTTTTCCTTCCCGAGAGAGCAATACCTATTTATCTACTTGCACTTTGACATGCTTTCGAACTGCTAGGTTGGCAGGAGCAGGGACCGAGCAACGGGAGCTTACCCCGTCGAGGGGATTCGAACCGCCGACCTTCTGATCAGCAAGTCCTAGGCTCTGTGGTTTAACCCACAGTGCCACCCGCGTCCCTAACTGGTGAAGAACCCTGAGATAATTCATGACTTAGAGTTCTAGGTGCCATAGTTGTAGGGAATTTGGGCAGAGTCCCTGGCAATTTGTGGTAGGTAATTTTGCAACATCTTTCCAAACCATCTTGGGTCTCCTTGCTTGTTTGCTGATTATTTCGATTTACCTTCATCTCAGAGCAAATAACAACAACTACAAAAGCTGTAACAAAAAAATAAAGCAAATAATTTTACTTTATAAAACAGCAGCCCAAAACAAATATCAGGTGTTACTCCAATGAAAATTGCCCCGTGATCATTGGACGAAGGGCAGTATATACAACAAACAAACAAACAAACAAACAAACAAACAAACAATGCTGCAGCAGCAAATACCAAAACCTTCCCCAGCCACATTATAGCAACAGGTAAAGGGACCCCTGACCATTAGGTCCAGTCGTGACCGACTCTGGGGTTGTGGCGCTCATCTCGCTTTACTGGCCAAGGGAGCCGGCGTATAGCTTCCGGGTCATGTGGCCAGCATGACTAAGCCACTTCTGGCGAACCAGAGCAGCACACGAAAATGCCGTTTACCTTCCCGCCCGAGTGGTACCTATTTATCCACTTGTACTTTGAGGTGCTTTCGAACTGCTAGGTTGGCAGGAGCAGGGACCAAGCAACAGGAGCTCACCCCGTCACAGGGATTCGAACCGTCGACCTTCTGATCGGCAAGCCCTAGGCTCTGTGGTTTAACCCACAGCACCACCCGCATCCATAGCAACAGGTACATCCAACCAAATGTCTTTCATTAATCCCCACTAAAAGCCTGGGAGAATAAAAATATAATTTATCTGGTGTTGGGAGATTATCAAAGATCATGCCAGTTGTGTTTCAGAAGGGAGAGAGTTCCAAAGCCAGATCTCTGTCACAGGGAAAAGATCTCTTCATCCCAGTGTCCTATAGCAGTAATTGAACGAGCCGTTCTTCATGATATGGCATCGCCCACTGCTATAGGGCTTGGGGTGGGGTGAGGAGAGTAATGTGGTTTGGGTTCCTTTTAAATGTGAATTTGCCTAATCTACACTTTCTGAAACAATATAAGAACCGAATT
Organism: Podarcis filfolensis; assembly: GCF_964270895.1. NCBI lineage: Eukaryota > Metazoa > Chordata > Lepidosauria > Squamata > Lacertidae > Podarcis > Podarcis filfolensis. The sequence continues at coordinate 7,118,953 of NC_139606.1, read as the reverse complement.
GACATTGTCCTTTGAAATTCACACTTCTCCCAATTGTTTAAAATGCAATTCTTTAGCCAACAAGGTGTGCCTAAAATTGTATACATTAATGGAAGCGGCGTACAATAATGCATTGCATTAGTGAAAATTGCTTGGCAAACATGCTTGTGTTGTTGTTCAGTCGTGTCCAACTCTTCGTGACTCCATGGACCAGAGCATGCCAGGCACTCCTGTCTTCCACTGCCTCCCGCAGTTTGGCCAAACTCATGTTGCTAGCTTCGAGAACATTGTCCAACCATCTCGTCTTCTGTCATCCCCTTCTCCTTGTGCCCTCCATCTTTCCCAACATCAGGGTGTTTTCCAGGGAGTCTTCTCTTCTCATGAGGTGGCCAAAGTATTGGGGCCTCAGCTTCACGATCTGTCCTTCCAGTGAGCATTCAGGGCTAATTTCCTTAAGAATGGATGTGTTTGATCTTCTTGCAGTCCATGGGACTCTCAAGAGTCTCCTCCAGCACCATAATTCAAAAGTGTCAATTCTTCGGCTATCATCCTTCTTTATGGTCCAGCTCTCACTTCCATACATCACTACTGGGAAAACCATGGCTTTAACTATACGGACCTTTGTCCATTCCAATGTAGGCCACTAGCTTTCTGTGTCTGGAAGCTAGTCAAGGACATTCCTCAAAATGTACTGTCTAGCATTATGAATGGCAGAAAGCCCTAGTAGTAGATTGCTGAAGAATTAAATGCTGCAGCCAGAAAGGTAGCTCGTGAGCAAGCTTTCCTTTCCATTTTGTTTCAAATATTCCATTTCTAGCGCAAGGTTTCTGAGTTTACCATAGGCTGGTAGTGAAACAATCTCCTCGTTTGATTTTGCTTTTTGGGAAACGTTTTCTTTCCTGTACTGCTCCTTAGTTTAAAGTTACACCTGAACCTTTTTGTCAGAGCACATTAAGAGGTACCTTTGAACACACACAACCCCTTCTCATCATGCATTCTGAACACACCTCCACTAATCAGTTCTGGACTGAGGATTACTTCTGTGCATAAGCAAGCAAGTTTTGGGTGTGTAGGAAGGTTTCACTTCTGCTTGCAACACCATCTGTACACGTGCCGCTTACATGCCCATTTGATTCAATAACTTCTGTGATCCTGTCTAACCTGCACCCTGTTTCATTTAGTAGCTGCAGAGAAAGCCTTCTGTCTAATCAAATCTTACTTAATAACCGATGTTGCCAAAGCCCGGGAGGCAGCTTGACATAGGGACGGTAGACTGTTCATTGGATGGCATTAATTGGCACATCCATCCACCTATCCCCTACATACATGGCAACAATGAATCTTTTTGGCCTGGCACACCAGACTGAAAATTGAATTTGCAAAATCAAACTGTAGTTATCTACATGCCTTGATGTCCTCCCAGGTGAGCTACTGGGCTTCATGCTAATAACTTCTAAAGCAAGCAAACTTTAGCTAATTATGTGCTAGCTTATTCTCCCTTGCTAAATTTTGGCAGGTTGCTTCTGTAAATTATGAAAAATAAATGTGAAATATGCAGATGTCTTTTGTTTAAAGCAGATGTTTGGTCCTCCTTGCCAGAATCTAATCAGCTGCTTCCCTTGAGTTTGTTTCTCTCCTCCGCATTTTCCCCTCCCCCCTCTATATTGTCCAAAAGCTGCTTGAAAATGAGGCTGGGGCTGTACATTTAAAACAATAGGACTCTGTTGTGGAAACAATAGGCTTCCTCAATATCTGAATGGAGACATAATGGGTTACATTCAGCATAGGGCCCTGTCCAGGAATAATCAGTGCACACCCTGAGGGAAAGCCATGTTAAGGCCACTATTCACAGAAAGATGTGGTTTTCCGCTCTTCCTTGGCCACATGCAAAAAATGCCTTGCTTTGAGTACCTTTCTCTTGCATCTGGGGTGAAGCAGTGGACTCCTAAACTTTGAATAGCAGTGGAGAAGAAGAAAAGAGATTTTCATTAGATGCAATTTTTCTCATTCTTGCACATGACAAAATTCTCTCCCCTGCAGAGAGAGTCACAGAATCCTGTCCAGGATTTCTGCATGGTCTCATAACTCGCATCTCATATTGAGCAGACTTCCAATTAACATTAAAAAACCCCACCAAGAACTGCAAATGATAATCTGTGATAGGAACTTCATTTGAACCTGTTTGTCTTATTAAGCTCCCGAAAAAATTGATGATTATGAATACCTTTGAAAGGAAGTGTTGTAACCAAAGGATAATTAACCATGCTATTAACAAAATGTTCCAGATCAAGAGTTCTGGAAATTTAAAACTGGCTGTTTATCCATAATGCCCAGTGTCCATAGTGCTTATCAACATAGTACAAAACAGCAGAAAGTGGCTTTTCTTTCCCAGTACCCACATATTTTGAAGATCAGCATAATGAAAAGGACAATGCTATTATTATTTTTGTTCAAATGTATTTTTAGCCACTGAGCTGAATTTTTCATTTATAAGTAAGAAATGTGATGGGTGGTCAGCATATTTATACAGTACTACTTCGGGTTACAAACACCTTCGGTTACAAACACTTTGGGTTAGAGGGAGGAGTGTTAAGGTATATAGAAGTGCACATATGGTTGATTTGAATATGTTATTATTGAATATTATTGAATGTGTATATTATTGAATGTGTATATTATTCAATATTGTATACCCGATGTATCAGCCGCCTGGGGGGTTTCATTGTTTGTGTTTTGGTGGTTGGTAAAAAATAAAATATAATAATATTTTATTTTTATAGACATTTTTATAGACAGCATCTTAAAAAACAGAGACATCACCTTGCCAACAAAGTTCCGTATAATTAAAGCCATGGTTTTCCCAGTAGTGATGTATGGAAGTGAGAGCTGGACCATAAAGAAGGCTGATCGCCGAAGAATTGACGCTTTTGAATTATGGTGCTGGAGGAGACTTTTGAGAGTCCCATGGACCGCAAGAAGATCAAACCTATCCATTCTTAAGGAAATCAGCCCTGAGTGCTCACTGGAAGGACAGATCGTGAAGCTGAGGCTCCAGTATTTTGGCCACCTCATGAGAAGAGAAGACTCCCTGGAAAAGACCCTGATGTTGCGAAAGATGGAGGGCACAAGGAGAAGGGGATGACAGAGGACGTGATGGTTGGACAGTGTTCTTGAAGCTACAAACATGAGTTTGACCAAACTGTGGGAGGCAGTGGAAGACAGGAGTGCCGGGCGTACTCTGGTCCATGGGGTCACGAAGAGTCAGACACGACTAAACGACTAAACAACAGCAACAATAATAATAATAAATAAAAAACAAACACTTTGGGTTACAGACTCTGCTAACCAGGAAGTAGTACTTCGGATTAAGAACTTTACCTCAGGATGAGAACAGAAGTCACGCGGCAGCAGCAGGAGGCCCCATTAGCTAAAGTGGTGCTTCAGGTTAAGAACCGTTTCAGGTTAAGAATGGGCCTCCAGAACGAATTAAGTTCGTAACCAGAGGTACCACTGTATTGATATCCATTTCTTATTGCTTTGCCAATGGAGACAGTTTCAGTGAATTGTTCTCCTCTTGCAGCTGCTGCAGAGAAGATTTGGGGAGTGAGACAATCACCCAAAATGGCTTCCTCTCCAATTCCTGTGATGGAGAACTTACAGTAATTGTACTGCCCTAATTTTAGCTAAGCTATTTATAACATTATTATAAAAGTTGTTTGTCCATATTTTACTTCATCTCTTTAAAAAAACAAAAAACATGGAGTATGTATGTCTTTGATTACTAAAAAAAAAGTACAAATCAGACTAAATTTGCCTGAGCAATTTTAGATAGTTAACCTTTGACAAAGTTCCTTCTGTGGTAATTGGAATGTACCTATATGAATAAAAGATAAGTCGTGACATTCATTGAATTATAACAACTTACAAATACGATAGCTCAATACTCTACATTTTATAGCACTAAAATAATCCTGAACAGTAGGCCACAATGCTTCTCATTTTCATTGTGAGTTTAGCAGCTGTACTGATGATTTAGTTCTACTGTCTCTCTTGAAGAGCTTTCATTTTTCCTCATTTACTCAAATGATGTTAACATTTCATACTAAGAATTTATATATTCTATGCCAGGGGCTCTTCCTGATCCAAAAAGAAAAAAGAAAGGCTTCTTGTATAATGAAAATTTGTGCTTCAAAGGGATTGTCTTGAACTGTAACAATAAGTACAAATTATGATCTTGGGAGCTTCTTACTCCACAACACTATCCAATGCCAATAAACCCAGGGTGTAAAAGCACACTAGCATATGGATGGAATATGGTCTGAATGGCATGAGTGTGTTCCTTGAGCTGTAATGAATACGTCCCAAGGTACAATTGTACATCTGCTTGTGAAGCATTGATTATTATGGAGAACATTATATTTAAGGTTGCAGTTCAGGGCTGTTGTTGTTTTTTAAATTATAATAGATGCTCCCATTATAATAAAAGCAGAGGCTGGATTGTCCTGGGGCAGGAGGAGCTGTCAGTTCAGGAGCACACTGGTTCAGCCTTCTGGCTGCGTTGTAGTGCACTGTGTAAACACAAAGTAGATGCCCCACATCTGGCTGGCAGTATGAGTCGCGATGGCATCCTGGAGAGGTAGAACTGAGCAGGTGGATCTGCCTGGAAATGACTTGCTCAGATCTGGTCAGCATGAGATGACATGTCCAATGGAAAACAGGGACTTAAAAATGGTTATTAGAGGTTATATTTGCGGTGGGACAAAAGGCATGGGGATCTATGCTATTATATTGCAGTTGAGAGGGTGTGCAATGCCCCCTTCAAGTCCCAGATCTCACCCCTTTTGCTGGGAGTATCACATAGGAGGACAAGACAATGTAAGAATGTGGTTGGCCTTCTCAGGTAGCAATAATGGAGTTTTCCACATGACAGAAATAGGTAGTTCTAGAGGACCATGCAGCTAGACACATTTGGAAATTTATTCAGGTAGGAAGCATCTTCAGCAGCACTTGGCACCACTGACAATATCATCTACCTGGATTCCACCCCCGTCCCTCCCCAAAATATGGTGGCAGTAAAGCTGTTCATAGGGGAGTTTGCCAATAGGGAGTCAGGTGTTGGTGTGACAACCAGTTTGTAGTACATGTGGCAAATAAACATTTCCAGGGCAGTCAAAGAACTTGAGTTGTATTTGAGTTACAAAGCAAAGAGAGAGGTCTGGACCATAAGACCAAGAGGGCACTGATATTTTCTTGTTTAGTAAGACAGAGCTTCTGAGATCCATGTACTGGATAACTGGATTCCCAGGTTCCTGGGGAATCAGCAAGAGGGACCAGCCTTTCTGTCTTGGAGAATCATGAGGGATAATTTACAGCACCGTGTACAATCTAGTGGAAAGAATCTCTTCTAGTTCCTGATCAACTGGACAGAGATACCAAGTGGGCTCTTCATTTTTATGAGTTGCATCTGATGAAAGCTTTAAAAGCAATAAAAATATTAGCAGTGCCACAAAAACTTTGTTGTTTTTGCTACAGTAGACTAACACTGCTATCCCTTTAGTATTTTAAAGTAATTTTTAAAGTATGGATGTTTACATTGCATGCTAGGATTAAATTCACATTTCATTTTAAAATAGTGAAGAGGCTTAAAAAGAAAAAAAGAAAATGTGTTTTATTATTATTATTTAAAAAATCCAATGTAATTGTTTCTTTTAAGAATACACACACATTTGCAGGGGAACCCAAATGCTTGTTTACAAAGCTAGTACAGGTATACTACCAACTTTACTGTACGCTTGTGAAATGTGGACCACTTATAAATGCCATCTCCAGTTCCTTGAAAGATTCCATCAATGGAGTGTCTGAAAAAATTTACATTTCACTTGGGAAGGCAAGCGAACTAATGTCAGTGTACTGGAAGAAGCAAAGATAACCAGTGTTGAAGCAATGATTCTTCAGCATCAACTTCGTTGGATGGGTCATGTTGCTCGGATGTCTGATTATCATCTTCCAAAGCAACTACTCTATTCCCAACTTAATAATGGAAAGCAAAATGCCAGTGGACAATAAAAGAGGTTTAAAGACGTTCTGAAGGCACGTCTAAAAAATGCAGTATAAGCACAGATACAGTGGTACCTCTAGATGTGAACGGGATCCGTTCCGGAGCCCTGTTCACATCCTGAAGTGAACGCAACCTGCGTCTGTGCATGCAAAGGTCACGATTTGCTGCTTCCGCACATGCGAGTAACGTTATTTTGAGCGTCTGCGCATGCGTGAGCGGCGAAACCCGGAAATAATGCTCTCCGTTACTTCCGGATTGCCATGGAGCGTAACCTGAAAATGTTCAACCTGAAGCACATTTAACCCGAGGTATGACTGTAATTGGGAAACACTGGCCTGCAAGCACTCAGACTGGAGAATAGCCTCTACCAAAGGCGTAATGGACTTTGTAGAAGCACAAACTCAGGACAAAAGGGAGAAACGAGCTAAGAGGAAGGCACATTTGGCAAATCCTCACTGTGGTCAACTCCCACCCAGAAACCTATGTCCCCACTGTGGAAAGATGTGCGGATCCAGAATTGGCCTCCACAGCCACATTACAGATACACTGTTAAGACTCAGGTAGGTAGCCATGTTGGTCTGACACAGTCAAAATATATAAAAAAATAAAAAAATTGTCCAGTAGCATCTTAGAGACCAACTAAGTTTGTTCTTGGTATAAGCTTCCGTGTGCATGCACACTTCTTCAGATACACTGAAACAGAAGTCACCAGACCATTACATATAGGGAGGGGTGGGGTGGGGTTTTTCTCAGGAGGGTAGTTGGAGATTAGTGATTGACTCAATGGGTATGGTAAACCTGTTGAGGACTGTTAACGACTGCAATTAGTCCTACAGGAAAAAGCAAGGGAAGTATGCAGACGATTAGCATATGTAATAAGACAGGAATCCAATACAGTGGTACCTCGGGTTACAGATGCTTCAGGTTACAGACTCCGCTAACCCAGAAATTGAACCTCGGGTTAAGAACTTTGCTTCAGGATGAGAACAGAGGTCATGCGGCAGCAGCGCGGCTGCAGCGGGAGGCCCCATTAGCTAAAGTGGTACCTCAGGTTAAGAACAATTTCAGGTTAAGAACGGACCTCCAGAATGAATTAAGTTCTTAACCCGAGGTACCACTGTATCTCTATTAAGACCAGGTCTCTCCATAGTTTTCAGTTTAGTGATAAGTTTTAACTACAGAAGTTGCTGAATTACATCTTATCACTAAACTAAAGGGTCTGGTGACTTCTGTTTCAGTGTATCTGAAGAGGTGTGCATGCACACGAAAGCTTATACCAAGAACAAACTTAGTTGGTCTCTAAGGTGCTACTGAACAAATTATATATATATAATTATATGTGTGTATAAACACATATATATATGTGTGTGTGTGTGTGTGTGTATAAAATCGACCATTAAGACCATATTCATGGAAGACAATCTCACTTGGCTACAAGTGATCACCAAAGAAGAAGACGACACACACATACATATAGGACCGGTACTCCTTTAATCTTTTCTAAATCACTTTTGGAAACGAATATGTATTTTTTTCCCTCTCCTAAAAACCATTCCTTTACAAATGCTTCATTCTTGTGAGTCAGACAGAGGGAGATATGGGCAATCTGGGCAGATGGATAGCAAGCTGCCACAGGGCCTGGAGCAAGCAGCCGATGTTTCCTCAGACCCAAAGGGCTTTGCATGGTACTCTTCAGAGCCTTAAGAAGTCAGTCAACTGCCAGTGACTTATTTTTAGCAACCTCCTCCTTTCTCTTTATTTTCTTAATGTTCACTCGACTTTGTGCTGACCAACAGAGTGCCTGTTATAAAGCAGATCACCATCTTCAAAGTGCGGAAATGTGAAAAACCTCACAAACAGAGTTTTGTGTATGGTTTTGTAAAACAAAGCGATGATTCCTCTTTGCATGGATTTGATGTGTATGTTGCCACATTTATGATTAAAGAGGATGAAGAGTGTTATGTTTTCCCAAAGCTATATAGTGTTGCAAGTTTCTGTAGTTGTATGGGTGAAAGTGCTGGAACGGTTTCTGCTCACTAGAAGATCAAAGGGTTTGCATGTCAGTATTAAAAGTTTTAATGTAACATTTTTATGTCATGAAGAACAATGGATAGAGTGCAAGACTTGGACACGGGTTGAATCCCGACTTCATAAATTCATTGAGTGACCTTAACCTGCATTCTGCAAAATGGGAGAAATGTGAGTCATTGTCACAGTATAATAGTCATAGGGATGGTCAATTAATGATATCCCTTTAGAGCAGGTCAGTTGCTTCAAATACCTGGGTCAGGTTGTAAGATCAAATAGGTCCTTCTTGGCGCACAGAGAATACATAGCCTCGAACACATCCAAAGCAGCCTTGGTGATTAGAACCCTGTACTCCAAGAAACAGGCACAAACTGTCAAAGTTGCCTTGCGACTCTTTAAAATGAAAGTCCTCCCTCTTCTGCTGGTGGGCATTGCCTTGGGCTCACGTAGGGACTTTGAAAAATTGGAATCTATCCAAACCCAATTCCTCAGGGCCATACTCAGGATCCCCCCCTCTGTGGCAGGCGCGATCATGAGATTGGAAACCGGTTGTCAAGCCTTTAGGTATGTGGCCCTGAAAGCGAAGTTATGGCTATGGCTCAAGCTCTGTTTCAGACCGGTGGGTTTGGCCCCCTTGATTCTGAGGGATAACTTTAAATCTCCATGGGAAGGGGAGATAGTGGAGGAAGTGCAGAAGTGCGGGTTGTCCTCCCTTTATATAGAGTCCATGACGTATAGCCACACAAAGGCGGTGATCACTCAAAGATTAAGGGATATTGCCAGACAGGAGGACATAGCCCGTGTGAAACCTGGGTTGTTTCTGGGGGAGCAGTTGTATCGGGCTGCTCCAGCTCGCTACCTGGCGGATATCCACTATGTGGAATATCGCAGACTATTTACTGCGGCTAGGCTGAATGTTCTTGACTCGGCGGTTCTGAAGGGAAGATATGGAGGAGTCCCATATGACCAGAGATTATGCCACTGTGCATTGGGTGAGGTAGAATCCACAGAGCACATCTTACTGAGCTGTCCCTTCTACAACGATTAAGACAGTACCTTATAACTCCATACTTACCCCAGCTCAGTTCCTGACAAAGAGGAAAGCAGACAGCATATCTGCTAAATAAGTCTTCAGGGAAAATAACTTTGTCAGTGGCTAAATTCCTTTTCCTGGCACTCAAGTGTCGGAAACGTATAACTGAATGCTTTGATGTGGGCTATGTACCCCTATGATGTTATAGTTTATAATTATTGTGTAATGTTTTATTTCTGACTATCGGTCGAATAAAGAAATTGAATTGAAAATAGTCATAGGGAATGATTTTATTTACAGTGGTACCTTGGTTCTCAAACTTAATCCGTTCTGGAAGTCTGTTCCAAAACCAAAGCGTTCCAAAACCAAGGTGCACTTTCCCATAGAAAGTAATGCAAAGCATCAATGATTTACAGAAGATTGGGAAAAATTTATCCAATATTTGCAAAAACTGAGTGATAATCAGATTACGTTTGTTAGTTTTAAGGAAGCTCTGTGATGGGAAAATGTGAAAATAAGTATAAAAAATGAACAGAAGTTAACAGTATTAAAAACAATGGGTAGAAATGTGTAAAAAGTAATAAAGTGAAGGAATTGCAGACAAATTGAGGGAAGTCAAAAAAAGAGTAGCAAGATGTAATTAAGATGTGTGGAATGTATAATTTTGTTTTTGTATCTGAAAACCAATAAAAATATAATATAAAAAAGAAAGTAATGCAAAATGGATTAATCTGTCCAGACTTTTAAAAACAACTCTAAAACAGGAATTTAACATGAATTTTACTTTCTAACAAGACCATTGATCCATAAAATAGAAGCAATAATCAATGTTCTGTAATATAAAATAAATAAGACAGTACTGTAGATGATAAAAATTAAAATTATTTTTTTCTCTACCTGCACTGATGATAGTCATTGTTTGGATGGGGGGGGGGGGGGGCTTTATCCATTTCCGCAGTCACACAATCAATGAATCATAAAATGAAAAACAAGCCACAGTCACAAAAATGAAAAAGCCACAAACCCCCTCACAAAAAAATAGAAAAAGCAAAAGACCAAATATCACCTCAGAACACTGCAATCAGAAATGGAAGGCTTTAATTACAATGGGGGGGGGTGGACTCAGATGAGTGGGGCAAGGACAGAAGCAGGAAGAAAAAAGGCTTAATTACTATCCGGGGGACTGAAATTTGTTGTGCAACAGTAAAAACAGAAGCTCAGGAGCACCTACTTCTGGGTTTTCAGCATTTGGGTTCCGAGTTGTTCAGGAACTAAGTTGTTCGAAAACCGAGGTACCACTATATTTCACTTCCTATGAAACATCGCGAATCAATTATCAATAAAAGCACAGCCGTAAGAGCATATATGAATGCAATTTCTAGTCCAATGCAAATAAAGACTAGGACAAAAGATTTTCACTTAAAATGCTCATTGGGAGAGAAAGGTCTTCAACAGGCACTGAGAAAAATATAGACAGATGTTGCCAGTGCTTTTTTTCGGGGGGGGGCGCAGGGGTAGGCATACCCCTGAACATTTTGTGCATCTTTTTACTTTTGTCCATTTACTGTATTTATTTTTTCCCAATTTGAACTATAAAATGGTGGTTTTCTTGAGTCAAAATGAGAGTACCCCTAAACATTTTTTAAAGAGGAAAAAAAGCACTGGATGTTGCCTGTCTGATATGTAATGGGAGAACATTCTAAATTGTGTGGTACCACTACACTAAAGGTCCAATTACTACTTCTTATGAAATACTGTTGGACACGGGTGGCACTGTGGTCTAAACCACAGAGCCTAGGGCTTGCCTATCAGAAGGTCAATGGTTCAAATCCCTGTTACAGGGTGAGCTCCCGTTACTCGGGGCCAGCTCCTGCCAACCAAGCAGTTCGAAAGCACATCAAAGTGCAAGTAGATAAATAGGTACCTCTCTGGCGGGAAGGTAAACGGCGTTTCCGTGCGCTGGACCTCAGTGTCCGGGCAGAACGATGGGGGTGGAGACTCTCCCTCAGGTATTCTGGACCGAAGCCGTTTAGGGCTTTAAATGTCAACACCAACACTTTGAATTGTGCTCGGAAACGTACTGGGAGCCAGTGTAGTTCTTTCAAGACCAGTGTTATATGGTCTCGGCGGCCGCTCCCAGTCACCAGTCTAGCTGCTGCATTCTGGATTAGTTGTAGTTTCCGGGTCACCTTCAAAGGTAGCCCCACATAGAGCACATTGCAGTAGTCCAAGCGAGAGATAACTAGAGTATGCACCACTCTGGCATAATAACCTCCAGTGCAACCCTTTGCATCTACTCAGAAGTCCCAGGAAGTTCAATGAGATGTACTACCACAGGTTTCCTCAATCTCGGCCCTCCAGATGTTTTGAGACTACAATTCCCATCATCCTTGACCACTGGTCCTGCTAGCTAGGGATTATGGGAGTTGTAGCCCAAAACATCTGGTGGTCCAAGGTTGAGGAAGCCTGTACTACCAGGTACATGCACAGAAACTCAAGGCTGGGTGAGGAATTCACTCCTGTGAGAGCAGGCTTGGCGTGGGAAGAGCGCCAAGTCCTGTGGCATGGTCTCGATTCCCAAGTACAAATGGTATTTCTTTTCAGTGTTTAAAAACACATCTTCTTAAGGTTGGTCTGTACAATTATCCCCATACTGATGGTGGGGGAGTGAGAAACTGAGAGATAGTAGCTCTAGCAAGTTCATAACAGAAGAGAAAGTCAAACAGGGAACTTCCCGATTTACTGGTCATTTTGTCACCACAGCTTTTGCCTCTTAGGCTGCTTTATAAATAATTTATATTTATATTAATAATATTTAAGGGAGAATTACCTTTACCTACAGATTTTTGTTGCTCTGCAATGTCCGTAAAAGCCTCTTTCTTTTTGAACGTCAGTTGGGCTGAAGAATGAATGAAGAAATGAAGGATGTTTGTTCCCTCGCCTCTTCTTTTTGCCACGCACGTAGACCAGATAGCAAATGGTAAAGAGAAATTTACTGTGGCAACCTAGGCCTGGGTTTTTCTGAAATAATTATGCGAGTAATAAAATTTTCTGTGTTAATAGCTTTTCTTTTTCAGTGGCATATATAACACTTAAAAGCAGCCTGAAAGGCAGGACAACGTTTTAGTTTTCTTGCCTTAGAGATTTGGTCATAGGGGAACTGCCTGGGTCACTCCAGGGACTGGTAATTGGATACAGACCCTTTCACCTCTAGGTCACAGGTTAGGGTTTGTTACAGGTCAGCCATGCCTGGAAGTTGTTACCATGTGACAGCTGTTCAATGGCCTATGTAAAACAAGGTGGTTGTCTCAGCTCATTTCCTAGTTAGCAGGTGTCTCTATCATAGACCAGGCCAGACTTGAGGGGTGATAATGCAATGCCATAGGTGGCTAAAGAAGGAGTTGCTGTTAGGTTACAGAGGGCAAAGCTGAAGTTTGTCGTTTCAGGCAACAATGGATTTCTCTCTCTTAATGGAAGGATGGAACGTGGAAATTTTCAGCTGGAGTACATCACCGTATAGCTTGGTTACTCTCTATGGTATAAAGCCAATTAATAGCTGCTGGGATTCTGTACAATAGTTTACGTTCCCAGACAAGAAGCAAAAGCTACTTTAAAAAGAGAGGGAACTCTTTGAAAGAGTATTTCTGGATCCACAGTGGCTTCAGTTGAATCTATTTATCTGCCGTTGTCTCTTGAGCATATAAGATACAGACTGCGAGTTTAATTGCAGAGTTTCAGTCTTGATGCAGTCTGTGGATGATTATATATATATATAATAGAAACATTATATATGTTTTGTGACATCTAACTTTACAATTCAGCATGGGAGGAAATAGAAAATTCAAAATGGTGTTGTATCAGACTGGTCTTTGATCACTGAAGTTTCAGTTTGCCTGCTGATGGGTTAAGTTTTTGCACAAGCCTAAAGGATGTGAACTCTTGTATGATTTAAAAGCATTCACCAGCAAAAGCCAGGCTAATAGAAGATATTCAGTTTTATCACTTCATGGTATCATTGTCCTGTTAATTATTTTAAAGGCAATGATGTCTTCCTTCCAGTATATTTCCTACTTACACATGCACTGTTCCATCAAAATGCTGTGACTGAAGAAAAACTAACCAAAGAAACAAAAACAAGGGTAATGAAATAAGGTAATGGTTCTGACTGTAAAATTCAATCTCTTCTTCCAGTTGAACACCATTGAGATTAACAGATTAACCCTACATACTTCTCTGGTGGTCTTGGTGTAGGCTCTCCATTCATAACCCTGTTTCCTAAGGCACCATTCATTGTACCCATGGATAAAAGGTAAAGGTAAAGGGACTCCTGACCGTTAGGTCCAGTCGTGGCCGACTCTGGGGTTGCGGCACTCATCTCGCTTTATTGGCGTACAGCTTCCGGGTCATGTGGCCAGCATGACTAAGCTGCTTCTGGCGAACCAGAGCAGCGCATGGAAACGTCGTTTACCTTCCCGCTGGAGCAGTACCTATTTATCTACTTGCACTTCGTGCTTTCGAACTGCTAGGTTGGCAGGAGCAGGGACCGAGCAACGGGAGCTCACCCCCTCACGGGGATTCGAACGGCCGACCTTCTGATCGGCAAGTCCTAGGCTCTGTGGTTTAACCCACAGCGCCACCCATGTCACACCCATGGATAGGTAAAGGTAAAGTTTTTTTGGGGGGTGCGGGAGAGCAGAACAGAGGTGTGGGGTTTTTGGTGCTCACTGCTTGGTGAACAGAGATACATTCTCTTTCCAGAAAGGATATCTCCATTAATTTCAGTGGAGAAAATTAATCTGCATGAACATTTGGATCAGCTCTCTTTCCATTGAAATGAATGGGTAGCTCAGTGGGCAGAAGTGTGCATTTATGATCATCGCAAGAAGCAGCACTAATTGATTCATTTGCTAATTTTGGACCCAAGACAATGTTTTAATTTAAAATTAGTTCATTGTTCCTAATGAGAGAAACAATAATTCTGGAGGGACCATAAAACAACGAAAAACTGCCAAACCTGGAATAAAATATAAGGACGAATTGCTTGTTATACAACTACATTAAACTTGTTTATTAGCTCTAATGCCTAACAATTTGCTGGCTCTAGGATTTTTCAGTTACCGTGAGGGAGAGGATAAGGGAGGTGGTTCACTTTCATTTGCATTCTTGATCCCTGCTGGTCTGTTTATAGCACTGATGCTATTCATACAGTCTTTGCAATATTAATTTTTAATTTATGGTGCTCATTAGGAGACATTTAAGGCAGAACAATTATCATTTATCTTGATATATTATTTACTAAGGCTTGCTGTCATGGTTAGGGACTTATGATTAGTGGGAGGGGAATTAAAAAGAAAAGCTCCAAAAGGTGCTAGGTGGAAGGAATTATAGCTTGGATCACAAATTGTCACAACCCAAGACCCGAAGTTCTGATGGGATAATATTAATGATACACATTCACAGGCCACCAGCACATCAATTATTCACCTAGCTGCATTTCCCATCCTTTATTGTGTTCCTGTTTTTCTTAAGCATGTGATATATTCTGAATTTGTATATTTACAAGGTCTCACTAGCATTCCTCTTGGATTAAAGGATATTATTGGTATTTGCAGTGTCCTAACAAGTATTCATCAAAGACAAAAGGACTGCAGCGGCAAAATGCATGCTTTCCACGTTCAATAAACATGTTGGTGCTACTTTTACAAAAGCAACCCTGAAACTAAGTTTATCCTACTTTGAAATTAAGCTATGTTACTTTCCTCTAGAGGTGGTTGAGAAATCTGATTAGATTATGTTTAAAAGCAAACCTACCTAATTCACACTTTCTAAAGCAATATATGAACTGAAACACAGCCACCTTTTGAAACGTAAAATTGTCCAGATTGAGCATTGCAGGTCTTCACCAAAGTATTGAGTACAAAAATGCATGTGCTGGGGTAAAGTGTACATAGACATACATATTTTTACCATTGTTATTAAATTTGTATACCACTCTTCATCCATAGATCTCATGCATATATTGGTGTGCAGTATATAATATGAAATAACAAGCAAAAATGCATTCCATTAGGTGGAATTGCTTTGCAAAAATGTATATATCGAGGAAGTTTGCATCACATGAGTCTGTTAAGAGAACATCACACTAAAATGCTGGTGAATATTCATGAGGAACCTCATTGAATATTCATTCACTGAATAGACATGTATAGGAATGTGCTGTAATTTCTCAAATAATTTCCCTAATAATATTTTAAAATAATGTCCCTAGTACATTGAATTTCTGTGTACATGAGATTCCTTTGGTTTGTAAAGCCCTTTTCTTTGTTTGTAGACACAATCATGAATTGTGCACAGCTTGCAGACTACACTAGGTAACATGGCTCCTAACTTGGTTAAGTGTTGCATCGTACATCAAGGCCCCAGTGGATGAACTGCTGAAAAAGACTTGCTGTCTTTTTAGGGGTAGCCCATGTGAGGTGGTGTAATGTTTTGTATTGTGTTTACTTGAGTACAACTGAATTGTTGTTGTTTAGTTGTTTAGTCGTGTCCGACTCTTCGTGACCCCATAGACCAGAGCACATCAGGCACTCCTGTCTTCCATTGCCTCCCGCAGTTTGGTCAAACTCATGCTGGTAGCTTCAAGAACACTGTCCAGCCATCTCGTCCTCTGTCGTCTCCTCCTTGTGCCCTCCATCTTTCCCAACATCAGGGTCTTTTCAAGGGAGTCTTTTCTTCTCATGAGGTGGCCAAAGTATTGGAGCCTCAGCTTCAGGATCTGTCCTTCCAGTGAGCACTCAGGGCTGATTTCCTTAAGAATGGATGCGTTTGATCTTCTTGCAGTCCATGGGACTCTCAAGAGTCTCCTCCAGCACCATAATTCAAAAGCATCAATTCTTCGGTGATCAGCCTTCTTTATGGTCCAGCCCTCACTTCCATACATCACTACTGGGGAAACCATAGCTTTAACTACAACTGAATAGGGAAAGGTAAATTATCTCACTTCCACACCTGGAATGACTTGAATGTGTTTCTGCAGTTGTGCAGCTACACATCTCTGCATGGCATGGGGGTGGGCGGGACTTTGGAGTCAAGAATGGTCCTGACCTTACAGAATAAACATCCCTCCAAACCATCCAGCCTATATAAGTATCTATCCATAGATTTAGCTGCACACCAGCCAAGAGTGACCACTGTGCGCACTCTTCTGATGCTTTGCAGTTCCCACAGTTCATATGCTGCTGGGTAAGGGAAGAGGCCACACAAGGCAAGGCAGTTTTACCATGAGGTGAGGTGAAGCTTTAGATAGCAGATTCTAGACTGGGCTCCATTTTCTTGCCTGAAGCCTTCATATCTTTATTAACAAAACAGGTGAGTGAAGGGGGGGGCGGTTAATATTTTGCTTTTTGTGATAGGCGCAGAAATGTCTGAGGCTGGTATTGGTACAATCACAGCAGGCTTAGCACAGGGTTGTCCAAAGCAAGGCAAGCTACTGGCTTTTCCCTTGGTTGATTCCCATAATCCCAGTTAAGCATGACAGTACCCAGCTGGGAGTGCAGGAGGCTGCCATCTGGACAAGCCCTGAGACATTTTGAGGATTGCGGCTCTCTAGTTCAATAGTGTATTGTGCTGCCCTTTGTTAATATTATTGGCTTCTCCTTCCTCCCTCCCCCCTTTTTCTTTTCTTTTTGAAGGATGGTGGGAACTGAATTTACAGCAGCCTTAACAAAGAAATCTCCTTAACTGTTTAAGCCGGAAGAATAGTTTAGGATGACTTTTTCAGAACTGTGTAGCAGTAGCAATACACAGGGCTATGTTTTTCACAGCACGCCTGTGCAGGAGGTAAGTAAGGATTATTAACCTCATTGTTGCGTTTGTATCAGAATCTCATTAGGAACTGGAAAGGAGGCGTGAAAAATCAGGGGAGAGAGCCCTGGCAATGAATGTCATTTAGTTAAAGTCTTCGGCACCCTGGTGTAGAATTTGTTACTCTGGTAAGGAGTATAATACATAATAAATGCCAATGCCTTCCATGAATAGCCAAATACAGAAATGCTGTAGTGTAAAATCAGTCTTTTAAAGAGTTGGCCGAATACTCATGTCTAAAGCTTTGTTGAGTAAACTTATTCCATGACAGTTTATACTTTGCGTGTGAAGACCCCCAAAACCACCCCCAAAATAAATACACAATAGACACAGAATTTTTATTTAAGGTTTTTGGCAATAATTTGGCCACAACTTTATTGATTACAGCATGTGAGTGGTTGCTTAGGTATTGGTTCCAGACTACCTGAACCTGCACGGTGGCAGGAACACGACTGACACTGGGCACCACCATATGTCAGTAAGGGGAAGCATCCTGGGGGAGCGAGAACTCCTTTGCAGTGGCGTAGCGTGGGTTGTCAGCACCCGGGGCAAAGCAAGTAATTTGCGCCCCCTAACCCGTGGATTTGCGCCCCCTAACCCGTGGATTTGCCCTAACCCCAGATGTTGCGGCCGGCCCCCCCTGCACCCCCCATGCTACGCCACTGCTCCTTTGATCTCCCAGCTCACCCCAGATGCTCCCAGGGACTCTGGCGTGGCCCTAGCCCCTTGACAGGGTTCAGACAAAAGCAAGGCGAGCTCCTGGATTCCTTTAACAGAATTCCCTAGCAGCAGTGGAGGGGCAGGCACAGCCAACCACGTCCCCTCCCCAAAACATTGAACCAATGCCTAACCGCCAACCTTACAAAGTTGTGACGATTTGCTATACGGTAGGCAAAAACCAAATGGCACCAGCCAATCAGCCAAATGGCAACATTCCTACCGGGTCCCTGCTCTAAAAGAGACGACCTCCTAGACAGGCATAGCAAGGCCAGAAAAACAACTCTAAATATAGGGAGGGAGGGAGGGAGGGAGATCCGATGCACATCACGACGAAGATGAAGCTCCACATGACGTGCAGCTGCTTAAATAGCCCCTCGGTAGCCAATAGTCTTCCCCAAAAGCCAAATTTCTGCCCCAGCAACCGAGGGGTGTCCAATAGGGTGTTGTGGCTATCCAAATGGTCCCGCTCCACAACACGGAGGCAGTTTAGGTGATCTCACTGCAACACATGTTCTCCATGACGGAGGACACGATTTATAAGCCAATCTATGAATGGTGGTGAGTTAGCTCATGTCCCGTAAAACACAGGTGTGCAAATCCATGGTTCTCAGTTTTTGTAGTTTTTTCTCAAATGTATCTTTAGCCTCATGATGGCCAAGAAAAGTTTACATCATGATCTAGAACTCGAATGGTTTCTCCCCTCCCTTCCACAGAGAGCTGTGCACACCCAGGTGTGCACAACTCAGTAGCTCTGCATGTGATATAAATGTTTACAAAGCAACAGAATGAAACCACCACCGCCACATTTTAATGACATTTCTGATGTAATATCGTCAACTTGCCAACTCGGTGTTTGAAGTTCTCTTTAGTTATCAATCCAGTGCATTTTGGAGCTAGCAGTCTTGGAGCTCGCGGTCATCTCAGCAGGTTAGAAAGCGCAGCTGGTGAGGCGGGATTTGTCTTTGACCTCTTTGTAATACAGGCACCCTCATGAAAACAATTTCACTGCTGAGTCTTAATAAATGCAAATGAAGTTCTCCCTTGATTGATGGTCATGTTCAAAACACTACCATTTGTCCTCCCATACTGGTCACTGCAAAAGCAATCCAACAAAACTGAGAATAGATCAAATTTAATCACATATTAATTATTTACATAGAAATCACTGATAAAGATGCCCACCAAATGGCAATGTTTATGGGAATGTAGCGAGAAAGATGATCTATGAATGAATGGGCGGGCAGGTACCAACTTCTGCGTTCCCATTGTGGAATCCCAGATTTTCCCTTTTCCCTTCTTCTTCACTTCTGCTTGAAGTTTATTCTTCATTTAACAAAATGTATACACTGGTTCATAGTAATAATTAAAAAAAATATTGGGAAGAGGCTTACACAAAATAAACATACTATTTTGTGTAAACTGCTTATAGTTTTTTTTAATGCTGTTTAAATTTTGCTGAATAAATAAAAATGAATACATCTTTATCTCTCCCATTCAGGCAGGTGAAGTGATGTAGCTGAAGAAGGGGAACAGACATAAAATTATAGATGTGAAGTACTATACTGAGAATTGAAGATTCTAGAATTAGCTGTGGGCTTCTTAATCAGGTTTTGGCCCCTGTGATAGCTCTTAGCAAGCCAGGAAAGAGCCCAGGGTTAGTAGTAAAACACAAGGCTTTTGTGCAGGAGATGTGAAGTTCAGCCCCTGGCATCTCCACTTTGTTGTTGTTGTTGTTTAGTTGTTTAGTCGTGCCCGACTCTTCGTGACCCCATGGACCAGAGCACGCCAGGCACTCCTGTCTTCCACTGCCTCCCGCAGTTTGGTCAAACTCATGCTGGTAGCTTCGAGAACACTGTCCAGCCATCTCGTCCTCTGTCGTCCCCTTCTCCTTGTGCCCTCCATCTTTCCCAACATCAGGGTCTTTTCCAGGGAGTCTTCTCTTCTCATGAGGTGGCCAAAGTCTTGGAGCCTCAGCTTCAGGATCTGTCCTTCCAGTGAGCACTCAGGGCTGATTTCCTTCAGAATGGAGAGGTTTGATCTTCTTGCAGTCCATGGGACTCTCAAGAGTCTCTTCCAGCACCATAATTCAAAAGCATCAATTCTTCGGTGATCAGCCTTCTTTATGGACTAGCTCTCAGTTCCATACATCACGACTGGGAAAACCATAGCTTCAACTATACAGACCTTTTGTTGGCAAGGTGATGTCTCTGCTTTTTAAGATGCTGTCTAGGTTTGTCATTGCTTTTCTCCCAAGAAGCAGGTGTCTTTTAATTTCATGACTGCTGTCACCATCTGCAGTGATCAGGAAGCCCAAGAAAGTAAAATCTCTCACTGCCTCCATTTCTTCCTCTTCTATTTGCCAGGAGGTGATGGGCCCAGTGGCCATGATCTTCGTTTTTTTGATGTTGAGCTTCAGACCATATTTTGCACTCTCCTCTTTCACCCTCATTAAAAGGTTCTTTAATTCCTCCCCACTTTCTGCCATCAAGGTTGTGTCATCTGCATATCTGAGGTTTAGAAAACATGAAATAACAAGACTTAGAGAGGCCTTTGCTTGAGACCACATGAAGCCACGAAACTAGACGGACCCAGTGGTCTGACTCAGTGTAAGACAGTTTAATATGTTCATAATTTGCCCTACCCTGACAAGGCAGCTGAGTAACTATTAAGTTGCTCGTGAATTCTTTAACCTTTCAGTGACTAAATTATTCTTGTATTCAATGTCACATTATCAGGCCAACCTGACCTTTGCTATTCACAAAATCTAAGGTTAACTTTGCTATTTTCAAAGAGTTATGTTGAAATACCATTGGAAAATAAATAAATAATCTAAAGCACACTGGCAGACCAATCTTCGGGAGCTGGCAACACTCGTGGACAAAATCCTAATACTAGAACAAAAAGATAGCATGCACTGGTTGGCATTCCTCCCATGTGTAGATTATGTAGCCATCCCATTATCATACATGCTCTGATGTCTCTAGCCATATTGATGTAGAGACTCCTGAAGGTAGGTGGAGATGATGTAGAGATTCCTGGGAAGGAAATTAAAGTCATATACAGTGGTACCTCGGGTTAAGTACTTAATTCATTCCGGAGGTCTGTTCTTAACCTGAAACTGTTCTTAACCTGAAGCACCACTTTAGCTAATGGGGCCTCCTCCTGTTGCCGCGCCATCAGAACACGATTTCTGTTCTCATCCTGAAGCAAAGTTCTTAACCCGAGGTACTATTTCCGGGTTAGCAGAGTCTGTAACCTGAAGCGTATGTAACCTGAGGTACCACTGTATGGCTAGTTCACAGAAATATGTAGGTTGTGGTTGTCATCCAAAGATAACACCATGATACTGACACCTCAATAAATTGGGTTGTCAGGTCAACAGCATCCCAGACCCAGAGACTTCAGGGCCCAAACCTGAGACCTAGGGGTGCCCCCTGGTGATGTCCCAGCAGGGTGGTGATGTCACAGGCGGCAGGCCACAGTGTGAACCAGTGTCGCTGAGAGCATGTCATTCAAATAAAAAACAAAGTCTAGCAAACAAGCCAGGCCCTCATGCCTGCTCGTAGCAGTCTGCTCCACTTTTGCCCAGCCCATTTGGTTGTCATCCTCTGTGCTCCCTCCCACTACTGAACCCTGGAGATGGTGGTTAATTGGGAAAAGGGAGGAAGGAGGAGAGGAGGACGGACACCCCAGAGACTGTATGCAAGAATGTGCAGCTGGCTTATACCAGGCTGAAACTTGCAAGGTGTCTGCACAGTCTTCCTAATACAAGAAAGAACGCCCCCTCACTCACCAAGAAAGTCAAGCTCTCCCTCTAGCATCTGGCGACTGCCAGTCAAACCTGGAGTCTTCAGGTTGGCCCTGCAGGTTTGGCAACCCTATCAATAAGGTAATAAATACAGTGTTTTCTAACTATCGGTATTCTCTTTAGATTTCCCTGTGAAAACCAGTTCTTTGCTAGCTGACATACATGTACTTGCTAATGTTGATTTTGTTGCTGTTGTTTAGTCGTTTAGTCATGTCCGACTCTTCGTGACCCCATGGACCAGAGCACGCCAAGCCCTCCTGTCTTCCACTGCCTCCCGCAGTTTGGTCAGACTCATGTTAGTAGCTTTGAGAACACTGTCCAACCATCTCATCCTCTGTCATCCCCTTCTCCTTCTGCCCTCAATCTTTCCCAACATCAGGGTCTTTTCTAGGGAGTCTTCTCTTCTCATGAGGTGGCCAAAGTATTGGCGCCTCAGCTTCACGATCTGTCCTTCCAGTGAGCACTCAGGGCTGATTTCCTTCAGAATGGATAGGTTTGATCTTCTTGCAGTCCATGGGACTCTCAAGAGTCTCCTCCAGCACCATAATTCAAAAGCGTCAATTCTTCGGCAATCAGCCTTCTTTATGGTCCAGCTCTCACTTCCATACATCACTACTGGGAAAACCATGGCTTTAACTATACGGAACTTTGTTGGCAAGGTGATGTCTCTGTTTTTTAAGATGCTGTCTATAAAAATGTCTATAAAAATAAAATATTATTATATTTTATTTTTTACCAACCACCAAAACACAAACAGTGAAACCCCCTCCAGCACCATAATTCAAATGTGCATTTATGCTGGGTCCAGAACCTCAGGCCAAGGGACTCAGGCATTTTTGTTTGGCTTTTGGGACTCTCCCTAGCCATGCCCTCTACATTGCTTGACCAGCCCTGTTCTATCTTCTCTTTGAGTGCTTTTCCTTGCTGAAATGCATCCTTGAACTCTGATGATGCTTCTTACTTGCTCTGATGGAGGATGGAAAGATGTGTTTGTGTGTGTGTGGCTAGGATGTAGCCTACTGTCCAAAGATAAGAGCCACATCTATGAGTCCAACCACTTCTGCTTGGGCTCAGTGGAATGTGATCCCTAAAACCTGACTTATGAAGTAATGTAACTCTTGGGATGAAGATGGTTCCTTACCCTGATTTATAATGCTACAAGTGTGATGTTTGCACCACCCCCATTCTCAATAATTGTTAGCAATTTAATAAGCTGCACATATGAACTGTTATCAGCAGCATTTTAGGGTTTAAAGGCAGAATTCAATTCCCTTCCCCAGCACGTCAGTCTTTGTGGTTGCACTCAGTTCTCACACAGGCTGCAAATGAAAAGAAAAAATCATATCTCACAGAGCACCGTGGTTTTCATCTACTTTCCCTAAATTTTTGGCCTGAAGATAACTCACCCGGCTTTTTTGCTTCC
The DNA here is from genome assembly GCF_964270895.1 of Podarcis filfolensis. Classification (NCBI taxonomy): domain Eukaryota; kingdom Metazoa; phylum Chordata; class Lepidosauria; order Squamata; family Lacertidae; genus Podarcis; species Podarcis filfolensis. The sequence goes on along the minus strand of NC_139606.1, from coordinate 7,096,041 downwards.
TTTTGTCTGTTTGGCTAGTAATTGACTTTGTCTCTCCCCTCTCCCTACACTTTTCTCCCTCCATTTGTTTCCCTGCTTTCTGATTCTAGCATCTTCTCCCTGGAGTTTCAGGTTAGAAGTTTTCCCTTTTGTGAAACCATGACAGGTGCCTAATTGAATGATGAATGTCCCTTTATTACTCTGTAATTGAACTGCCAGCTTTTTGATTGGTTTGTATAGATGCTCTGCTCCTCATCAAGCACTGCAGGGGGTTTGGTGGCTGGCAGCCTGGGCCCAGCCTCCATCTGTCTAATCACATCTATCCCCAACTCGCTTTGGCAGGAGAAAGGGTGGTGCTGGAGGAGGATGATGTTTTGGGGTGAGTGGGTGCGGGGGAGGAAAGTCATAATAAATTATGTAAATTCGGCATCGCTCTGACAATGAGAGCATCATATTGTTACATGTGTCTTGGTGGCAAACAGGCGAAGACTTTTTTGGCGTCATGGCTGCCTAGTGTGACAGGCCCTCGATGAAGATTAATGGCCCTTACCTGACTGACAGAGAATGGGATTGTGGGGCAGAGAGGGTCATTCATCATACTCTGACAGGTGTCATTCAATCCGACAGCAGTACCGCTATTGCTCTTCTAGCAGTTCCATTTTTCTGCCGGTTAAGCAAGGAGTTTTAATAACATCCCCAGAATTAAAACTCATTCTTTGTAGCAGGCCTGACAGCTGAAAATAAGAAAATCAATTCTTCACATGTTATAGCCCAGTTAACTGACTAGGGCTTTGACTTTAACTTAGACTTCAGGCTGAATTTCAAGTAGGGGGTGCTTTTGGAAAAAAACATCATCTATAAAAATGTGGCAGCAGCCCTGGCCTGGTTTTTTGTTATTGCATTGGGTTTTGAGATGGAATCTTTAATGCTACACGTCAACATTGCATTTGTCCATGCTCAAACAGATCACATGGCTGGTTGGGATATTTTGATTCATCCTTACTAATGATATTCATGTTGTCCCCTTGGCACCCTTCTTCCAAACAGCAAAGGAGGAAAAAGATGGTCACAGATTTGAGGAAGGTTGTACTATGAAGCTGTTTCTTCCAGGAAGACATATAGAATATTTCAGGAGCAAACATGGTACTTTCAAACCTTGGCAGAACACAAAATGCCTCAGAGGAGGCGCTGGGTTTATTCCTAGATTTGGACTTTCTGAGCTTCTTTTAGTACAGAACATCCTGGCATATCCTTGCATCTATGAGTATTCTCATACCATCATGTTTCCCTCCATATTGCTGGACTAGAGCCAGTGTGGTGCAGTGGTTAAGAGTGGTAGACTTGTAATCTGGGGAACTGGGTTCGCATCTTCTCCTCCACATGCAGCTGCTGGGTGACCTTGGGCTAGTCACACTTCTCTGAGTCTCTCAGCCCCACTCACCTCACAGAGTGTTTGTTGTGGGGGAGGAAGGGAAAGGAGAATGTTAGCCGCTTTGAGACTGCTTCGGGTAGTGATAAAGCGGGCTATCAAATCCAAACTCTTCTTCTCTTCTTCTACAACGTACATCGTCTTTGATTCTTGTCTACCCTTGTTAGGGCTGATGAGAGCTGTAGTCAAAATTTGGAGGGCACCAGGTTGAAGAACGCTTCTTTGGAACATGATGTTGCTATCTTAAAAGATTTTACTAGTCACAGACTGCTTATCACACGGATAATTTCTCCCTCACTTAACGTACAGTTAACAATAGCTAATTACAATCACTGATGATTAGAAACCTTATTCTTTTCTGGGAGTGAAATTGGTTCATGATCTAGCGAGCTGACAGTCTAGTTTGCTACTGTAGATGAAGTTTTGGCTCTTATCCTTCAACCACAGCCCCATGCACTCTTTGATCAACAACTTTCATAACAGAGAGGCAGAAGAGGGAGACCACAGGATATATGCAACCTATCTCATGTTTTAAAAAGTTATCAGTATTGTAGCCATATTTACTCTTCTCATGAGTCAACGTGTGCTTCTGTGGTCCTGAAATCCTTGCAAACAAGACCAATTATAAACTTGACGACAATTATTAAAGTAGTTTAGAAATATTACTGAGAATAGTGACAGTACATTAACTCACCTTCCAGCTTATAAGTTCTGCCTGGCTGGAGTCAGGAAATTCACAGGTGAGCCTGTTTGCAAAGGCACTGCAGTCCACTGAAGGTACAGCTGCAATCATGTCTTTGGTTTTGGCAAGACGAAGTGCAAAGTCTTTTTTTTTTAATGAACAGTATTTGGTGTGGTGTCTTTATTTCCTGCAGGCTGTCATGATGAATTTAGAGCTGCCGAGCCGTTTCGGCCGCCCATCTTTTTTTATGTCATCACATTCTAATCTGATGACAAACAGTTGGCCTGAAATTTGAATATACTACTATGGTAAGCAGAATTTATGTTCTCTGAGGTAGCCGATGATTTGTAAGGATTACATTGTGGACTCCCATGGAATACAATCCTGAATCTAACTGATAAGTTTGTTTTAGTGACCACTGAGCTGTTTCTTGAGGGGAAAGTGGTGAATTTAAGATTTACATGGCTGTGACGTATGACAAAACTCCAGTTAACTTAGGTTACAGAGTATGAAGCCTGTGGGGGAAAACATGCCCATTAAATTAAAACAAGACAACATTTTATTTAATAAAGAAAGTAGGAAAATGTGCTACAAACAGATCCACGGTGAATGAAAATGAAGATTCAAACAGATTATGGCGTCTGTGTGTTGGGATGCAGGAAGAACTTTGGAGAGAACATCTGGAGAGTCAGCATCAGCATCTGGGTTGGTGTGCTGTCTGTACAGCTTGTTTCGTGTTGCACCCTGAATGGTTACTCTGTCATCATTTCCCTTCCCATCAATAAATTTGATGATTATTTTCTGGTCAAGGTATTGCTTACACCTCTAGATTGTTTATGCGGGTGGCGCTGTGGGTTAAACCACAGAGCCTAGGAGTTGCCGATCAGAAGGTCGGCGGTTCGAATCCCTGCAATGGGGTGAGCTCCCATTGCTCGGTCCCTGCTCCTGCCAACTAGCAGTTCAAAAGCACGTCAAAGTGCAAGTAGATAAATAGGTACCGCTCCGGCAGGAAGGTAAATGGCGTTTCCATGCGCTGCTCTGGTTTGCCAGAAGCGGCTTAGTCATGCTGGCCACATGACCCGGAAGCTGTACACCAGCTCCCTCAGCCAATAAAGCGAGATGAGTGCCGCAACCCCAGAGTCGGTCACGACTGGACCTAATGGTCAGGGATCCCTTTACCTTTAAACTAAAATAATCTCTACGCGTTTTACAAAAACTATATAAAAATCAGTTAAAACTATATATCCACACTTCAATTCAAATGTCTGTTGGAATAAAAAATAGTATTCAGTAGGCACCAGAAGTTCCATAAGAAGGGGGCCTGTCTGGAAGGCAGCGCCATAAAATTGGGCCCACAATACTAAACACATGGCTTCTGGTAGATATGAGTCATGCATCTGAGTTATTTGATAGCTCAATGCTTCCCAGCCTCTCTGGCACCTGGGGTCTGCTGTCTCCATGGAGGAAATAGGCCTCAACAGAGGCCTTGCTGCAGTTACTGCCCTGCTACATAGCCTCCGAGTGTCCCTGTTTTCCAGGGACAGTCCCGGAATTAAGAAAGCCATCCCGGCTTTTGATTTGATCCCAGAATGTCCCTATTTCTCCTGCCGCTGCTGCTGCCGCCGCTGCCAAGCTCAACGAGGAGGAGGAGCTGGCGATTGTCCTGAGTGGCAGAGGCAGTGGCAGCTGCAAGGGAGCTTACTTCACCAAAGGGAGCTATGAGCCAGTGTGGTGTAGTGGTTAAGAGCAGTGGACTCGTAATCTGGGGAGCCGGGTTCGCGTCTCCGCTCCTCCAAATGCAGCTGCTGGGTGACCATGGGCTAGTCACACTTCTCTGAAGTCTCTCAGCCCCACTCACCTCACAGAGTGTTTGTTGTGGGGGAGGAAGGGAAAGGAGATTGTTAGCCACTTTGAGACTCCTTAGGGTAGTGATAAAGCGGGATATCAAATCCAAACTCTTCTTCTTATTATTATTGAATTCCATTAACAGAGTTATTGCAATGTTCTCCCTCTCTCATAATCTTGGTTACCCAAAGAATCTGATCAGGAGCGAGTGTGGAATGATTAAAATGGACTTCTCAGCCACAGGATGTTGTGATAGCTGTATTTTGTGTTTTTATATTGTCAGTTTTATACTATGTTGTAACTGCCCTGAGATCTGCGGGTATAGGGAGGTGTACTAATTTAATAAGTAATAATAAAATAATAATAACTGAGGTTCATGTCCACAATGCGAAATGCCATGCAACTCAGTCGACTGCCACAATCTGAGAGAAAGCTGCACTGGACACTTGTGTAACCTTAGAAATCACATTTTATCTCCTTTAATACATAGTACGTCCCACTGCTTTCAATGGAACTGACTCTCTGGTTATGTGTGCATGGAAACATGCTTTAAATGCCCCTAAATATGTTGCATATTGACCTTCACATGTGAATGCTGACAATCTTGGATGTGTCTTGTGAATGCTTGATGCATCTCTTTCAACACCCTTTGAACAGTGATCTATTACACTCACGTTCAGGCCGTGTTAGCTTTCTCCACTGTAACTTTCCAGACATTCACCAAATTTGCTTGGGACCGTCAACATACACATGGGAGCGTGGGCATTCATCAAATTTCAGGCATCCACTGTAACATTATACATCTATATCTAGCTAGCTATAGATATATGTATATATAGTCTGAATCTGATTCTTTGTTTGTTTTGAAAGTACCACTGAAACCATGCAGAAAATTGTGCCAAACCGTTTTGCCTTTGATCAGAATGTCTCCCAAGAGGGTGAACTAAGAGTCTAGACTCATTACACTCGTGAACCCCAGTCTGTATTGAATTGGCAATAAGTACACACACGGCTCCTCCCCCATTTTGGAGACCGACTTCTTCCCTTGCTGGTTTTACCTTTCTGGTGTAAACAAAGAGGATCTGACTCCAACAGCTGCAAAATTGCTCTGTGATACTTTATGAGTATTCACCCAAATACCTTTGTGACTAGTCTTTTCATCCTCACTGACATAACCCAGATCAGCAGAGTGGGGTGGGTGTGGAGTCACATGGTATTATTCAAGGTAAATCCCTTGTACTCTGATATTCCTCCAGCACCATGTGCATTTTACAACTTCCTGTTATGGCCAGAAAGAGCAAGAGGATTTCTGGCCAGAATTTTCTATTTGCCTGGAAAATTAAAAAAGAAAGGTGGAGCGGGGGGGGGGGAATCTTCTCAGTCCGAGTTGACTAATTTGAGGCTGTGCTTGGAACGAAACAGCAGTGAACAGTTTGGCCTTATTCATGGTTGAGCAGCCTTCGCTCATTTCATCATATGTAAATGGCAGATGTCACACTAACGTGTTATTCTTTGGTGAACCTGGACTCTGCACTCACCTATTTTTTTTTTAAGGTACACACATTTCAGGAGGCTTGCATATTATGTCATCTTATGGAGAGCCTTGTCTGTCCATAAGGACATTATTTTCATTTAAAATATCAGTATATACAATAGTCTTACTGGGTTGTTGTTTTCCTCTTTTAAGAAACAGAATTTCTCCAGCTCTGATCCTCCAGCATAGGACAGGCTTTAAGACCAAATAAATGTGGAATCAATTGAGATACTTTTAACTCCAAACAAAGCAAAATTACCTATATTATTTGTAAGGCATGAGATTTACAGAATAAATCAATAGCCAAATGAAAAATGATTTAATATATGCTTAAAGACAATTAAAATATTAAATTTGACAGGGAAACAATATTGTGCATATGAAGCGACAATTTAAGAAAAAGAGGTAGGACTGTATCCAACATTGTCTTTGCACAAACAGAACAGAATATACAACTAGTTTTGAGGAAGTTGCACACCAACAAAGCGCGATGGTAATAGACCATTTGATGGAAGAAAGAAAATATTAAATCAGTGTTTGGCGAATCCAATTAGCACTAATTTTACATCCAAAGATACATTGAATACACAATTTATGATTACAACATAATAAACTACCAGTGCCACTGTTTAAACACCATGACCTAATCGTAATAGAACAGCCTCAGCCAGGTCATAGAACTGGCCCACCTTGAAATGTGTTTTCCCCTGACAAGGAAGACTGGTTACAGGTCTGGGTTAAACCCATCAGCAGTGGAGAGTTTATTTTGGTTGAAAGGTCAGAAATTGGTGGGTAAATGAATAATAAAATCCTGTGTGCCAGGTCTTAACCACTGATATTAATACCCAGAGTGACCCTGTGCTTTTGCTGTCAAAATCTTATACTAGCCATTTCCACAGTCTGTTAATAGATTTGACTCTTCCATTTCTCATCGCTTCTGCTCTTTAGGCAAAATGTGCATGCATTTTCATAGGTCTCCCATTCTACCTACGTTCTTTGTTATTATATGTGCAGACTGGTATATGCTAGAACACCCTCTTTCTTCCTCTACCTTGGCGGTGGTGGTGGTGGTGGGGAATCACTGTGGAAATGAATCATTTCATGTAAGGAAGAATTCCTTTGCCTTTTTGTATTGTTCTATTCGTCCCTAAACAACAACAACAACAACTAAACAACAACAACAAATTCCTCCCTTTTCCCACTTTCTGCAACAAAAAAGAGGCGCATTCAGATAACATTTTGATTTAGATCTCTCACCCTTTTTTTTTTACTGTGGAGAAAGACTCTGGTTATTTATACGTAAGAAAAACCTGAGCTTTAGGGACTACAGATTGATCTGTTTTTCAGAGCATTCACCTTTCAGACATCCAAAATACAAGCATTTTGATCCTTTGTGGCTTGTAAATTTCTAGAGTCAAGCTTATTCCAGTCTGCTGAGGCAAGCTTTATGACCCCTTTTACATTATCTCATTAATAATAGTGAGGAACTGGGATACCCCCTTCCTTTCATACCAGGAAGGAGGTTCTAATATCTGAATTTGAGCTAATAAATACCTTGATAACTGTACCTGGGCTAAAAATTACTGTTTTCAATCTATGTCTTGTGATCTTCAGAATCCCAAGAATCCTATTTTGATTTCAAGCAAAAGTTCTGTTAACTAGGTTGTGTTGTGTGTGTGTTTTGATAATTTCCACCAAACTAAAAGCCACCAGGTAAACTAAGCTGTGTGTACAATGTTGTTGTTGAGTCATTTAGTCGTGTCCGACTCTTCGTGACCCCGAGCACGCCGGGCATTCCTGTCTTCCACTGCCTCCTGCAGTTTGGTCAAACTTCAAAAACACTGTCCAACCATCTCATCCTCTGTCGTCCCCTTCTCCTTGTGCCCTCAATCTTTCCCAACATCAGGGTCTTTTCCAGGGAGTCTTCTCTTCTCATGAGGTGGCCAAAATATTGGAGCCTCAGCTTCATGATCTGTCCTTCCAGTGAGCACTCAGGGCTGATTTCCTTAAGAATGGATCAGTTTGATCTTCTTGCAGTCCATGGGACTCTCAAGAGTCTCCCAAGAAGCAGGCATCTTTTAATTTCATGACTGCTGTCACCATCTGCATGTAGCAAATGCCAAGTCCCAATGAAGGTTATTCTGTTAGTGCCATTCTCTTCCCATATGAGCTATCCTTACGAGTTCCTGCAAGAATGCTGCTCTGAGGTTTGTTCGTGGAGTTTGCATGTTCTCTGGTGCCCCAAAGTAGAAGGTAAAACAGTTGTGGAATTCGATCATTTCCATAAGATGCTTCTGGCTCATTTCAGCTAAGAGTGGAATTACATTACCCTGTTTTCCTATTGTTAGAAGTATGCAGGGCTCCCTCTTACACTCTCTGGCCACTGCCTTCAGCCAGGGCAGGAAGGACCAATGGAGACTGTGATTTTCTGACTCCAGTGAAAAACAACTCACTCCAGTGAAAAACAACTCACCCATTGGCCAGAGATGGAGCCGCTACTCTTGCGTTTACACCCCATTTCCCTTTTGCTTTTGTATTTTTTCTAGTATAAAGTGAGCTTGAAGCATGGACTGCCTAATCTTTTGCCATCTGTACAGTGCTCAGAAAATTTTAGGCACTCTATAAATGTTGTAAAGATTACCCGTAGCCAGGGACAAGATGTGTCCTCTTCTTCTCCATTCCCCTTTCATGGATGCCATCTTGCCATGGTCACTTTCATGGATGCCACCTTCTGAGAAGTCTCTAGAGTTCTGAGGAGTCTCTTCTTTAATCCTTGTGACATTTTTGGGCCCTTATTTTTGCTCACTAGTGGTTCATATTTATGTTTCAGTATGGCAGGCTCCTGTGCTTTCATTCTGTGCTCTACATCCTGTCAGTCAGATTGCCCAATTAGATCATGGCGCCATGAAGAACTTGCTCCCACTTGACATTTGAGCAGCTCCATTGCCTCCTGCACTTGCTACATTTTGAATTCTCAACTGGTTTACCACGCATGGTTTTCCATGTTTCTGTATAATCATGCGCTTTGGCTTGATCCTACTTGGCAAGGGCTTGTGATCTTGTGAGCTCTGAAGACAGCTGACTTGGAAACTGTAAAAAGTTAGAGGATATTTCAGTCTTAAATATTTTATCTTTCAGTCTGGAATTATTCAGTGGTTTAATGTACAACTGCTCCCTTTGGAAAGGCGAGCGGCTGCGAGGGAACTTTTTTCATGTGTTGCTCCCTGGAAAAAGGCCGTTTTGCAGGGAACTCGTCAATGGGGGTGTGATGGCACTTTTCAAAGCATGGCTGGTTTTGAGAACATGCTTTTCTCCTCAGAGAGACTCTTTGGGTGGAAGCAGCTGCTCTTGGCAAGTTCCCCTGTAAGAGAGCTTGTCTTGGATGTTTTTTATGGAGAAAGGGACGCTCTTCCTGAAAACTAATGTCCTTGGAACTCAGCCACTAGCAGAGCTGGGAAAGAGAGAGAATTTCAGGGCAGCCAATTTATGCTGCTGTGGCTTTCTGACACATAGACCCTCTCAGGTGTCTTTAAAGGACTGGTGCTTTGTGCTGATGCTTCTGAGAGAATGTGTGACCAATGGCAACCCTCCAAAAATGCATTTAATTGCTGAGAGGTGCATTTGTATAGTATTCATGCTGTCTTAATAGGGGTATGTATGGGTACTTACCCTGCATTTGATTTAGCTTAGCCTCTGCTGAATGTGCATTTAATTGACAAAGTGAAACAATGCATGGCCGATCAACTCTAATAGGCCCACCGTTCTCTAAATCTAAACTTCTCAGGTTATCCCTCAGATAAACTAGTTTTTAAAGTCCATTTCTGAAGGCTACAGATTCTTGCTGTTCTTTTGTGTTAACAGAGTGCTTTTTTATTAAAAAATGTTTAGGGGTACTCTCATTTTCCTACTCACAATGAAATACTGCCCCTCAATGAGGCCAAACTTAGATTCACAAAATGGTTAGGGGTGTGTGTACCCCTGTGTCCCCCCCCCCCCAGAAAAAAGCACGGGGTTAAGGCAGGTTTCAGTCTGCTTCACTACTCTGACAGTGCCGTGTTCTCTCTTCTCTCCACAAGCAACAGCATCAAAAGCTGAGAGGGAGGGAGTAAAACTCTGCAACATAATGATGTCATAATGATATTTTGAATTTTGCAGCAGTAGACATCACTAAGGGAGAAAGGTGGATGAGACGCGGGTCTGAAGGCTTTGGCAACAGCTACATAATCATATGTAGGGACGCGGGTGGCACTGTGGGTTAAACCACAGAGCCTAGGACTTGCTGATCAGAAGGTCGGTGGTTCGAATCCCCGCAACGGGTTGAGCTCCCATTGCTCGGTCCCTGCTCCTGCCAACCTAGCAGTTTGAAAGCATGTCAAAGTGCAAGTAGATAAATAGGTACTGCTCCAGTGGGAAGGTAAACGGCGTTTCCGTGCGCTGCTCTGGTTCACCAGAAGTGGCTTAGTCATGCTGGCCACATGACCCGGAAGCGGTACGCCGGCTCCCTCGGCCAATAAACCGAGATGAGTGCTGCAACCCCAGAGTCGGCCACGACTGGACCTAATGGTCAGGGGCCCCTTTACCTTTACTTACATAATCATATAACTGAAATGAATTGGTGAGTATCAGAACTAGCTGTGTCATCTCACTTGTTTTCAACATTTTTACATGTGATGCAATAATTTCCTTTAGAAGTAATGCTGGAAGTTGAGTCTGCCTTTTACCACACTTCTTAGCTATTTACACACACACACACAATTATTTTTTGAAAGATTTTATCCCACTATTTTCAGAACAAACCATAGAACTGGACAAATGAATGGTGCTGCTTAATATTTGATATTCTCAACAGACACGCTTAAGATTGTGGTACTCAGTACTCAGGCACTGATGGGACTCACTACACCAACATCATCGGAAGGTTGTTTAATCTCTTCTCAAAGCCACTACAAAGAAGGATCTACCAGAATTCCCCCAGAAAAGATTGCTACGTTCTTGAAAATGGCAATAGGTTTGGAAGTAATTAACAACATTGTAAAATGAGCCAGGGGGTGCCTTGAAAGAAATAATCATGGGTTGTTGAGCTTCATAAGAATAAAAAATGTGGTTCCATCTTTTAAGTATTATGTCATAGTTTGTGACAGCACAATGTGAAAGCACATAAGAAAGCATCCAAAATTATCAATTCCTTTTTTCATGTACTAACACATGTTAAATTAGTCAGTAAGCCTTGAAGTTCTGCATACCTGGTGATTAATTTGTTGTTTTGTGTTAAAAAAAGAGGTTCTATCATGCTAGATTTACAGCACTACAAAATTTCACAATGTTGCAATGCTGTCTTCAATTCAGCTGCTTCATATTGAAATTTCACACACAATAATTGGCTGACCTTCACAGCTATGGTAGAAACTAATTAAAGCTGTAAGGCTTTGCTAGCTATTGCTTTTGTGTGAAATGTGAAGTTTGGTGATAATGAAATATGGGGTGCAGATGTTATTGTCTTGGATAGACTATGCCTTTGGTTCACACTAATGAAGAACAGCAATTATTAAATAAGAAGTATTTTAACCATTCACTATTTGTGTCTTGCAAGAATAAAATTTATCTAGTATTTTGTCTTCTTCTAACTTATTTAAAACATGATCAGAGTGTAGGGGGGATTTTAGAATAACAGATGGTTATATAATTTTATTTTTAGTATTGATCATGGATCTTAAGCGGGGGGCGTGGGAAACCTATAGATAGAAGAATTTGCTTTTCCTCGACAAGAAACCTTTCTGAAGAGAAGCACATGCATGTCTGCCATAGAACATCTCCCACATGTTGCAAAGGGTCCAGGCTGTGTGTGCACAAACACAATTTGAGTATCCCTGAGTATCTGAGTGTTGGTGTTGACCTTTAAAACCATAAACAGCCTCAGCCCAGTATACCTAAAAGAGCATCTCCACCCCCATCATTCAGCTCAGACACTGAGATCCAGCTCCAAGGGCCTTCTGGTGGCTCCCTCCCTTCGAGAAGCGAAGTTACAGGGAACCAGGCAGAGGGCCTTCTTGGTAGTGGCACCCACCCTGTGGAACGCCCTCCCATCAGATGTTAAGGAGATAAACAACTATACAAACTTTAGAAAACAACATTTTGAAAGCTTTTTGATTTATAGGAAAGTTTTTTAATGTTTAATGTTTTATTATATTTTAATGTTTGTTAGGGTGGGATGTGGGTGGCGTTGTGGTCTAAACCAATGAGCCTTGGGCTTGCCGATCGGAAGGTCGGAGGTTCGAATCCCTGCGATGGGGTGAGCTCCCGTTGCTCGGTCCCAGCTCCTGCCAACCTAGCAGTTCGAAAGCACGTCAAAGTGCAAGTAGATAAATAGGTACCACTCCGTCCGGAAGGTAAACAGTGTTTCCATGCGTTGCTCTGGTTTCCAGAAGCGGCTTCGTCATGCTGGCCACATAACCCGGAAAAACTGTCTGCGGACAAACACCGGCTCCCTCGGCCAGTAAAGCGAGATGAGCGCCGCAACCCCAGAGTTGTTCGTGACTGGACTTAACTGTCAGGGGTCCTTTACCTTTACTTTTAATGTATGTTGGAAGCAATCCAGAGTGGCTGGGGCAACCCAGTCAGATGGGCGGGGTATAAATGTTGTTGTTGCTGCTGCTATTTCTCCAGCCTCCACCTGTTTGCCGACGCATCATGAGATGACAAGCGCATAAGATGACATGTGTCCCATTCTGTTGCACACTCATTTCTCTAAATTAGTGCTATTGGTTTTGATGGGACTTGGCCTTTAAAGAAAAGTCCAAATTAACCACATACCAGTGGGTCATTGGGGAGTATGTTTGATAGTATGGGACCAGAACTGAGGAGATGTAGGTTCAGCCATGAAGCTCACGGGGTGACCTTGAGCCACTTCCTCTCTCACACATGCACAGACCCACACATCTTTATGCCACATGATCAGTGTCAGGATTAAATCCTATCCTGAGCTATGTTAAGAGTTAGGGATATAATATAATTAAAACACTTATTTCCAGGAATGAATGGACTTGTTGTTTGGGGTTATGTTATATTGTACCTATTATGCTTCATGTTGTAATCCAGGAGTGGAGGACCTTTGACGCTCCAGATGTTGTTGGACTTCAACTCCCCTCAGCCCAGTCAGCACAGCCAATGGTCATGGACGATGGGAGTTGTAGTCTAGCATCACCTGGAAAGACAAAGGTTTCCCACCTCTGCTGTCATGTAATATTTTTCTTTCTGTTAATGATGATGACTAAGAATAAGTAGATAATCTGAAAGTTTACAGTTTTAATATATAAAGGACTACCTTTCTACAGTGGTACCTTGGGTTACATACACTTCAGGTTACATACGCTTCAGGTTACAGACTCCACTAACCCAGAAATATTACCTCGGGTTAAGAACTTTGCTTCAGGATGACAACAGAAATCGTGCTCTGGTGGCGCGGCAGCAGCAGGAGGCCCCATTAGCTAAAGTGGTGCTTCAGGTTAAGAGCAGTTTCAGGTTAAGAACGGACCTCCAGAACGAATTAAGTTCTTAACCCGAGGTACCACTGTAATCTGAAAGCTTACAGTTTTGATGTATAAAGGACTACCTTTCTATTATTCTACAACTTCCATCCCAACTTTTCTGTTCAGAGGCTGTGTTCTCAGAAAATACAACATAGGCAGTTACCTCTGTAGGACCTTGTTTTTAAAACCAATGCCCCTGTTCATTTCTTTTGAGGAATTCATTCTTCAAAATTCAGAGTATTTTTTCTTTAAGGAGTTCTGACAATCCTAGAGGTAAGTAATAGTGTCTTCAGAAAGGTCTATTGTGGGCCTGAATTTTAGTAATTGACACCAATAACATAACAACATTAAATCATCCACTTTTTTATAGTGGATAAGCCTTTATGCTTGTAAATATGTTAAAGGATAGCATGTAGGTGGTAGAAGAATTATGCTACGATTTTAACAGCTAATAAATCTTTATTTAAGCAAGGGACCTCTAAAATTTAATTAGGCATATAAAAGCAGAGATCATTCAGAGGGTAAAAATATACCAATTCTCATACGAAAAGACATCTGCTTTGTGAAATTTTTTAAGGTTAAAATTTACTCTTCTGTTCCTGTGTCAATAGAAATAGTTCTCCTGGTGGAATTACAAATGTGTAGCTTAAGAAGAAAAAAATCATCAGCAAATGTCAAGATATGAAACAGCACTATCTTTTTAGTGTGTCGTGTTGCCGTTGCATGACTTTAAAGATTGCCATTCCAGTCTATAAGAAAAAGCCTCACCATGAAACCTCATTGCGTAGAAGTCAAAGGAAAAAGTTTTGTATGTTGTTGTCTTCAAGGTTTAATTTCCACAAACCTGAATTTATAATGAACGATTATTGTTGTTTGTACTATTGACCAGTAAAATGCACATGACCACCACAGGCAGGGTATTTCTGGAGGAAATTAGCTGTGAATTAGCTAAATACTCTCAAGTCCAATGGACAGAATCACTCTTTTTAAAAAAAATATATATGTTTTTATTAAAGGATTTTCATAGATAACAAGGGTACATATAACATCTCTGTTTTCAGTTCATAGAGTCCTTCCTACAGGTCAGTTACATTCAGTGTGAGACACTGTTGTCATAAGCAAAAGGATAAAAAGATGATTGCGCCCTCTCTCCCCGATTCTCTCCCCCGCAGCCTCACAATGTCTATGGCAGCATCACTTTTGAGAAATCAGGCAGAAGGCTTCTCCAGCATCGCCACCTGAGAAGAAACTTCTTTTCAACTGGCGATATCCAAAAGTGCATTGGGAAACCTTAGAATCATAGAATCATAGAATCATAGAGTTGGAAGAGACCACAAGGGCCATCGAGTCCAACCCCCTGCCAAGCAGGAAACACCATCAGAGCACTCCTGACATATGGTTGTCAAGCCTCTGCTTAAAGACCTCCAAAGAAGGAGACTCCACCACACTCTTTGGCAGCAAATTCCACTGTCGAACAGCTCTTACTGTCAGGAAGTTCTTCCTAATGTTTAGGTGGAATCTTCTTTCTTGTAGTTTGGATCCATTGCTCCGTGTCCGCTTCTCTGGAGCAGCAGAAAACAACCTTTCTCCCTCCTCTATGTGACATCCTTTTACATATTTGAACATGGCTATCATATCACCCCTTAATCTCCTCTTCTCTTCAAACACTTGCAGTCAGCTGCTGTGCTATAACCTCTCCTTACAGAGATGCTGTTGGCTCAGCCACCCAAATCCTTCTTTGTATATCAAATAATAATAATAATAATAATAATAATAATAATAATAATAATAATAAATTATTTCTACCCCGCCCATCTGGCTGGGTTTTCCCAGCCACATCAAGCATTCAAGTAGAAGGAAACTGTTGGTGGTTCCAAATATGTGTGAAACCAAATTGCAGCAGGATAAGACAAAATCGCCATAGATGAATATTCGTGTTACAATCCACATCCAGAACCAGAACGTTACGGACTAGTATCTCCTGGAAGGAGCTGCCCCGTAACTTCCACTGACTGTGCTTTTACTGTGGAACTGTTTAGGGAAGCTTTTAATGTTTGATGCATTACTGTATTTTGATATTTTGTTGGAAGCCACCCAGAGTGGCTGGGGAAGCCCAGCCAGATGGGCGGGGTATAAATAAATAAATTATTATTATTATTATTATTATTATTATTATTATTATTATTATTGCCAGCGTTGCCTTGGAAGAGACTGAGGGTGTGCAGGGCAGGGTGAGACCGCATCTGCTGGCCCTGTCCTCTGCCCCTATAGTGTTGAGACCTTCTCACAGAGACTGCATGTGCACAAACCATAAACACAGAGCCCTGAGCTCCATGTACAGACCCTATGTAGGAGCATGTACATTAACTCTGCTGAACACAATGTGTTGGAGCTGGAACCTTCATCTCGCAAAGACTGTTCTCTCCCAGTAAGCAGGGTTCCCCCTCGCTCCCCTTGCTTGAATTATTCTTCATAATTTTTGTTTGTTTGTTTGCTAGACTATTCCAGGTAGTGGTATAATCTGATCCCTCGAGCGAGGCCAGATGGTTCGTAATTCATTTTATATAGCTCCTGTTTAAGCCTTCCTGGATTTTTCTTTTTAAAAGAAAACTTTCATCTCCCACGTCACAAAACTAAAAGTAAAATGAAGCATTGGGTAACTAAAAATCTCTTTTTATTTCCTGTTTTTTTGTGAGGGGGGGGAGAGGGGTCTCTTTGGGCCAACATAGCTCCTGAAGTTTGCCTTCTTTTTATTGCTCTTTGAATGGTTTCTGACGCACAACCAAAAAAGAGGATGCAGATTTGCATAATATTTACATATACTCACTTATATGTAATTTAGAAACAGCTATAATTTAAATAGAAATACAAAAGATGTCATTATGGTGGAGAAGCCTTGGCTGTTGGTGGCCTGTGCTTCTGTGTAGTGTGCTGTCCGGGTGCTAACCAGTAAGGGACAACTTCAAGGTGTCTGTTTCTCCTCCTTAAGATTATCTCTCTTTATAACAGATTTGGACCAAGCAGCTCTTCAAAAAGGGGTCTTCTTCAAACAGAAAGTTGTCCTCTAACAGCACTTCAAACAGTGGACTGTCTTCCGTAAAGCAGGACTCTTGGCAATTCTAAATCATCTTCTTTAAGCTGCTCCTTTTTGGCTGAAGAGCAGGCTAAATAAATGAATGCAAACAGACTCCATGCCAGCAGAACCACCATATCAGAATATCTCCATCTCCCAAGCTACAAAACGTTTCCAGAAGGATAACTTGGTAAATGGTATCCAAACCTGCCAAAAGATCAAGGAGAATAAACAGGGTCACATTCTCCTTTATCTATCTCCTACCAGATTTCACCAACCACGGCTGTTTCGTTGCCAAATCCAGTATGAAGGTACACTGACTGTGGTCTAGATAAGGTAAAGGTAAAGGACCCCTGGGTGGTTAAGTCCAGTCAAACTTTGACTATGGGGTGCAGTGCTCATCTTGCTTTCAGGCCAAGAGAGCTGGCGTTTGTCCACAGACAGCTTTCCGGGTCATGTGGCTAAACTGCTTCTGGCACAACAGAACACCGTGATGGAAGCCAGAGCACACGGAAATGCCGTTTACCTTCCTGCCACAGTGATACCTATCTACTGGTATGCTTTCGAACTGCTAGGTTGGCAGGAGCTGGGACAGAGCAACAGGAGCTCACCCATTGCGGGGATTCGAACCACTGACCTTCTGATCTGCAAGTCCAAGAGGTTCAGTGGTTTAGACCACAGCGCCACCACAATCTGCTTTTTCCTAGCATGTCTAAAGCTGGATAGTCACCACTTTCCCAAACATATTTGTGACCAGGCAGTACTTATCACACACTTCAGAATCTAGGGAGGGTCTCTTGTTGTCCCACCACCTCCATCACAGCAATAATATTTTGCAACAAGGGACATTCTGCTGCAAAAGAAAATGTTAAAAGACAGACTTTTCTTCTAAAGCTGAACAATAGCTGCTGCTTCTTTTTTTTTGGTAAAATTTGCTCAGTCATAACAAAAACTTTGCTGTTCCTCCAATAACATCAAAAGGCACCTTGGTAATAGGCCAATTTATTTTAATTTGTTGATCAAAAGCTAGGTGATTAATTAACTAAGCGCTATTATGAATCGAAAGCCCTACTGCTCAGACTTGACAACTGGATCAAGGAGAAGAGGCAAAAGTGGTAAAAAAAGAATAAGAGAAGCTAAGAGGCATGAAAGTGATTAATAAAAAATGGAAGTCTTAAGCTTAGGAAACCACAGCAGGGGATTATGGATTATGGAGTTATATTTTTATATATTAGCAGAGCAACCCTTAAGTGATGGTGCAGAAATATGTTGTAGTGGAGAAAGCATCACTTGCTAAGCCCTGCCGGCTCTGTCTAGCCAAGGCAGAAGGTGGGGAGATTTTCTAGCCCACCCACCCCAACATTCAGCCTTAATAAAGTAAAATAAAATCCCTCCCATTGATACAAATATCAGCAGGGCTGGCATGCTTTGGGGCCTTTCTAAGGGTGTGTGAGAGACACAGGTGGCACTGTGGTCTAAACTACAGAGTCTAGGGCTTGCCGATCAGAAGGTTGCCGGTTTGAATCCCCGCGATGGGGTGAGCGCCCGTTGCTCGGTCCTGGCTCCTGCCAACCTAGCAGTTCAAAAGCACGTCAAGTGCAAGTAGATAAATAGGTACCACTCTGGCAGGAAGGTAAACAGCGTTTCTGTGTGCTCTGGCTTCTGTCACAGTGTCCTGTTGCACCAGAAGCAGTTTAGTTTAGTCATGCTGGCCGCTGGCTCCCTTGACCAGTAGAGCGAGATGAGCTCTGCAACCCCAGAGTCGTCCGCGTCTAGACTTAATGGTCAGGGGTACCTTTACCTTTAAGGGTGTGTCAAGGGAATGAGATGGCTCTGCGCCTTCCCCATTTTGGGGGTCCCGGCCTACTGATCCCTGCTGGCAGTATAAAGGCAGAACTTTCTTGCTGATAGGACTCTGTATCTCTCTGGGGAGTTGGTTTGCTTTTGTAGATTACCTTTGCTGTCAAATGTACAGTGGTACCTCGCAAGACGAAATTAATTCGTTCTGTGAGTTTTTTCGTCTTGCGAATTTTTCGTCTTGCGAAGCACGGATACCCTGGGTATTAACGGTTTTAAGAAAAAGGAAACAAACTCGCAAGACGTTTTCGTCTTGCGAAGCAAGCCCATAGGGAAATTCATCTTGCGAAGCAACTCAAAAAATGAAAAACTCTTTCGTCTTGCGAATTTTTCGTCTTACGAGGCATTCGTCTTGCGAGGTACCACTGTATTCACCAAATTTACTTTCTTTACAAGCAGTGCTATTTTTCTAAAAAAAGAAACTCACCACAAACACCTCCCTTGTTCTCTTAGAATGGCAAAGGCGCCCACCTGAGAGGTGCCAGAACTGAGTCCCAGTGAGTTCTGGCTGAGAAAAAAGCCCTGTTTACAAGTACGGTGCTGATTTGATTGTATGTTTCCTCTTTAAAAGTCAGTGTGATGTAATGGTTAGGGTGTTGAACTAGGACTTGGGAGACCAGGGTTCAAATCCCTGCTCAGCCATGAAGCTCACACAATTTCTCAGCCTCACAGGGTTGTTTTGGGATTGAAGGTGGAATGGGGAAGACCGAAAGGTGGGATATAAATGCAAGAATGAATGAATGAATGAATGAATGAATGAATGAATGAATATCACTCCCACCTTCTGCACTGGCTGGCTAGTGCTTGGCAAGGCTTTGGAAATGACACTTCAACCACCACTTATTCTCTCCCTTCAACCTCCATAGCATTACTCTCTTTGAAAATCCACCCTTGCCATTGCTGGAGCATGTCTTTCTCAGTATGACATCTTTCTTCAAACCACTATCCAAGCCTTCCAAAGTATAAAAAGGGCACAGTTGTTGACTGATATTTCTTAACCCGAGGTAATATTTCTGGGTTAGCAGAGTCTGTAACCTGAAGCATCTGTAACCCAAGATACCACTGTATATAACTTGCTGGGGAGAGCGGATTAAATGAAGAGGGGGGAGACCTATGATGGGAGTTGTAGTCCCAAAACATCTGGAGGGCCGAGGTTGCCTATGCCTGTATTATACCATAAAGTTGTCCTGCTGGGCTTAACCTATGTCAACATTTCCCACCTTGAGAGGTAACGGGTCACCAAGCCTTTGTTGCCATTCATTCTCCATGTAGGCTTCAGTATGTAAGGAACTCTGAATTGATTGCTCAAGCACATGGCTTTAACAAGCCTCTTTTGTTTCAGACCAGTCTGAAACTAGCCTTTTTCTCTACCGATGATTAAAAACTTTACCTTTTGTAACTAAGCAACATTTTAGCTGCCAGCGCATCTTTCCTGACTGCTGCATGGAAAAGTACATGAATCAGACCTTTGAAGAGTTTTGGAAGTAAATCATTTGACGACTTACCAAATGTGTGAGCTGTCTCTCTGCTAGGGAAAGAGCTTTTAAAAGAGGACATTTTGGGGGCTCACTGGAAGGTCACATTTTAAGAGTTTTACAGTCTATATTTCCACACTATTCTTTGCCGTATGTTTTGCATTGCTAAATCTCAGCTGGAGTTCTCTCACTGAAGAGCAATTGCACGAAACATGGGCCTTGGCTTCCAGGATTCAAACAGGATAGGCGTACGTAGTTTTACTTTGTTGCTTACTTATAATTCCCAGAATTCTTTTGTGTGCCAAAGCAGTTAAGCTGGTACACAACCAATATAAATTGTAAGCAACTTTATTTTCACTCACAGAGAACTGCAATATGATCCTTTTTATACCTCTGTTTGTTATAAACACTTTCTTTCCTTCTCTCTGTTTACAAGGGAAAGGTTTGTGTTCGTTCCCTCCTTCCCCATGCAGATGTTTGGAGGCTAACTGTGCTGCTTATTAATTTGTTGGTAGATATATTTCACGATTCCCTTTTGGTGACAATAAATGTTTCTGAGGGATGCATTTCTAACATTGTTTCTTTATCCTTCCTGTGTTAAATATAAACAAATCCTTGCCTAACTGGGAGCCCTTTGACTGAATATTAAGACTTTGTTTATATAGTTCAACTGTTCATTTATTTTCTGCTTAGCATGCAAAATAAACAGAATAGGGGAAATATTTAGTACTGAAATTTCATGATGATGGCAAAGCGCCTTAGACCATTGGCAAAATAGCTGCAAGGCTCCTCCCTTTTGTTTACAGATTCCCGAGCCTAGACACATACAGCTGGCTTATATTTTATAGCAAGTTGTTCCTTCGCACTCACAGACTTTTTCATATATATATTAGGAACTTGATAGTAGTTTGGTCACATCTGGAAACAAATTTTCTCTTTCATACTACTCAACAAAACCTTTAGAGTAAAGAGTTTCTTTTCTGTATTTTAAGAGTACTGCTGGCTACTGAATATCTCTCAAAAATGGGTGGATTAAACTGCATTAAAGAATTCCCTAAAAATTTACCTGCAGATTTATTACCGCCATTTCCCCTCTACCAGATAAATGTGTTGTTGTTTGTTTGTTTGTTTAATTTGGTAACTAGTATTAAGACATCATATCCTCCTCCTCCTCCTCTCTCTCTCTCTCTCTCTCTCTCTAATATGTATCTTTGCTTATGGGCTTTGGGGAATTCTGTAACAAACCAATGAATACTCTAAATAAACTATTACTGATAGTTTGATATCTGTTTATTTAATCTCTGACTGCCCCACTGCCTTTCATTATTTAGTCCTGCTAAGAATTGAGAATCCAGACTCCTTTAGGAATAGTGATAATGATGGCTTTATATTTTATCCTATGACTTACGGTTTATGCTTAATGGTGTACAAAGGCCTGGGACCTCACGCCCAGCAGGGGGTAGCCAAGGACTGGCAACTCGGCTCTAGTCAAATGTGTGCTTTTCTTTTCCTTGCTGTCTTGTTAGGCAGACAGGAGGGTCCAGAAGGAGGCTTAATTTTCAGATGCCTCGTGTTAGTAGTTTTATTCTCTCAATACCCCCTTTACCATACAAATCCATTCCATGAATTTTTGGAGGGAGATGCAATTTTTTTCAAGACGCTGGGAAAAGACTGGGGAGAGAAAAGAATTTATTTAAACAATTGCATCCACAAATCAGCTCATAAAAGAGGAAATGCACGATAGAAATTTTGTTTTTGCAATGGTTGAATATTGCAACTACAAACACGTGCACATAGAGTTAGATATTTACCGCTATGAGCATGGAAGTTAAAATTCAGGAGGACTGGAAAATGATAAGAACAATATTATACATTTTTCATCAGAAATGATTCCGAAACTTTTCGGTGTAAGGTCAGTTTAGAAAAGACAGTTTAGAAAAGTCTTTTCTTTTTAGAAAAGACAGTCCAGCTAATTTTGAAACATAGGCAATTGTCCTCGAATTCATAGCTTTGGGGAAATTGTGTCATTTGTTGCATAACCAAATAGTCACACTGTTCTCTGCATTAAATAAATTACTGTTAATATGTATATGTACAGTTCTAATATTGGGATTGCAACATTGCTTCGGCAGCTAACATATAAGGCTGTTGTCACCTCTGAAACATAGTTTTAGAAGCTGTAGGTTTCACTCTTCACACAGGCGAGGCACTTGCTAAGAGAGCGATCCTATGGGCCAGTTCACACATACCTGTTTATCACCTGATCACTTAGCACTTGATCGGCAGCTGTGTGGAACTGGACCATAGGAAACGTTTTGTGTTTGTGTTGACATCAGATGTTAGGAAATTTCTGCCTGTTATGATTAATCTGTAATAATGTCTCATTCACACATGTACTCCCTTTGTAAAGTAGTCAGAGTGGCTGAGGAAACTCAGCCAGATGGGCGGGGTATAAATAATATATTATTATTATTATTATTATTATTATTATTATTATTATTATTATTATTATCAGTGCATGGTGAACATGGATATGTGAATTGGCCCTAAGGTAAGTGGGAAATAAAGTTCCTTGTGTCTTCCCAGGACTTATACCAACTTCTGCATCTTCTATATTTTTGAAATATTAGCACAATTATATGTCCATTGCAGTAGACTGTTTCAAGCCCCAAGATGTTGTCCATAGGTATTAGTTGTGGTTTTTGTTTTCTCCTGTGCTGTCTGTGGGCTTCTGCTTTTCTGCCACCCACACAAGTTGTCCACATAAAAATCAACAACACTCCTCTATTTGGACACTGATGTTCTGAAGCAATACAATTATGCAGGTTGATTCCAGATATTTCAAAAAGCAGCAGGAACAGCAAAAATCCCAACCACGAGTTCCAGGATGAAGCAGGATGAAGGGTCAAAGGAATAATGTCCCAACTCCAAATACTGCTTTAGAACCACTAGGATAGTGGCACAGGACTGAAGTGAGGGAGCACAACTCTGGGACTTTGCTTCAGAGTAAGAAGCCTTTACTTCAGAGTAAGAAACCTAGACAGTTTCATAAAAAGCAGAGACATCACCTTGCCAACAAAGGTCCATATAGTTAAAGCTATGGTTTTCCCAGTAGTGATGTATGGAAGTGAGAGCTGGACCATAAAGAAGGCTGATCGCCGAAGAATTGATGCTTTTGAATTATGGTGCTGGAGGAGACTCTTGAGAGTCCCGTGGACTGCAAGAAGATCAAACCTCTCCATTGTGAAGGAAATCAGCCCTGAGTGCTCACTGGAAGGACAGATCCTGAAGCTGAGGCTCCAGTACTTTGGCCACCTTATGAGAAGAGAAGACTCCCTGGAAAAGACCCTGATGTTGGGAAAGATGGAGGGCACAAGGAGAAGGGGACGACAGAGGACGAGATGGTTGGACAGTGTTCTCAAAGCTACCAGCATGAGTTTGACCAAACTGCGGGAGGCAGTGGAAGACAGGAGTGCCTGGCGTGCTCTGGTCCATGGGGTCACGAAGAGTCGGACACGACTAAACAACTAAACAACAACAAGAAGCCATGACATCAGTAATTGATAGATCATCCTTGCTCTGGCAAGCGGATAAAGTGATAATAAGACTTTCAAGTTTTGTTCTAATTTGTAACAGTCCAGCACAGTTTCTTTCCTTCGATGGGCTTCCAGCTTCAAGTTAGCAGTGTGAATTGCAACACTTCTTTGCATGGTTGTTCTGCATTTCTGATTGAAAACTGAAGGTGCCATTTTGGCTGGCTGAAGACCTTCTGTTAAACTTTCATGTGTTGTTCACAAGACGGGTCTGTGCTGTCAGAAGAACGCACCAATGAGCCCAGTGGCACTTTCGGGAACGGGAGATTGAGGTGCCCCCAGTCAAATTCCACTATGCTAACCACTACATCACCGTTTGCGAACTAACTATTCTATGAGTACCAGCTGAAATTAAGAAATTGGGTCCTATGCTGAGTGTCGGGAGCATGAATCAACACAGCTGGCCACATTTTGGGCCTCTGTTCACAACCAGCTATTCTGCAAGTGCTGTTGAAGTGATCACACTGCTCCTTATCTTTTTTTTTTAATTTTTTAAAATTAATTTTCCAGTTTAAAATAAACGTAACAACAAACAGGGACGCGGGTGGCACTGTGGGTTAAACCACAGAGCCTAGGACTTGCCAATCAGAAGGTCGGCGGTTCGAATACTCACGACGGGGTGAGCTCCCGTTGTTTGGTCCCTGCTCCTGCCAACCTAGCAGTTCAAAAGCACATCAAAGTGCAAGTAGATAAATAGGTACCACTCTGGCGGGAAGGTAAACGGCATTTCCGTCCGCTGCTCTGGTTCGCCAGAAGCGGCTTAGTCATGCTGGCCACATGACCTGGAAGCTGTACGACGGCTCCCTTGGCCTATAGAGCGAGATGAGCGCCGCAACCCCAGAGTCGGTCACGACTGGACCTAACAGTCAGGGGTCCCTTTACCTTTACTTAACAACAAACATAAAAAGAAAACATCAAAAAACAAACATACAAACAAACATTTATCCTGACTGTAACAAACCCACTTTTGTTATCATTGTTGGGTGACTTCCTCGAGTCCCCCTGGCTGATTTTCCATATGAATCATTGTACCAGTTTTCCAAAACTATTTTCACGTAATATTTACTTGGTCAATTAACATCTTTCTTTCTTTTCATTTTGACTTTTATCCATAGTATTCTACAACATCAGATATTTAAATCCTAGGCCAATCTGTTGCTCGCAAGTAATTCTATTCAAGTTATCTTAACATATTTAACTAAATAATCTTTAAATTTCTTCCATTCCCACACTGCTGCTTATCGTTTGAATCCACCCAAAGGAAAAGATGTATAGGTATAGATTTAGAGCTGTCAGACATCCCAGCTTTGCTTCCCTATAGCAGCTAGAAACTTAGGAAGCTGTCTTATACGTGTTACACAATTTGTCTACCTAGCCCTGATTGGATTGATATGCCTCTTAGACAGAAGCCTTTCCCATAAATGGATGCTTTTTGAGAGAGAGGGAGAGGGAGAGGGAGAGGGAGAGAGAGAGGCCAGGTATTGAAACAGATCTTCTGCATTCAAAACTGGCACACTTCCACTGAGCCTTGTCCCCCACCCACCCACCCTGGCATCGGCTATGCACACAGTACTTAGATAATATACCAATCCAAATGCAATCAAATGCAGCCATGTATTGAGGTCTTCCAAGTAGACATGAGGGAGAAATTTCAATTCAGTTCACATTTAAAGGCGAATTTACCTAATTTCGCACTTCCTGAAACAGTCATAGAATCATAGAGTTGGAAGGGACCCTGAGGATCATCTAGTCCAACCCCCTGCAATGCAGGAATACGCAGATGTCCCATACAGGGATCGAACCTGCAACCTTGGCATTATCAGCACCACACTCTAACCAACTGAGCCATCCTGTCAGGGGTGTACACTCTAGGAATGTTGTCATTGACTGCTCCTGTGTTTACATCCCACATACCCCTTCTCAGGCAATACAACATTATACAAAACATAAACAACTTTATTCAACCACCCAGAGTCCCAGCTTGACGCGTAGATTCTGGAAACTCTCTCTTGGTAGGGGTTTCGTCAGGATGTCAGCAGTCATCTCTTGGGTGCTGCAGTAGGATAGTTCCACAAGTCCATCCTGGATCATCTGGCGTATGTAGTGGTATTTAACCCCAATGTGTTTTGTTCTGGCCAGGAACTTCTCACTCTGCGTCAGCTTCAGGCAACTTTGATTGTCCTCTAGCAAGCTGACAGGCCCTTTTCTCACCAACCCAAAGTCCTTTATGAGTTGATCAAGCCAGGCAATCTCTCTGCAGGCTTCTGTTGCTGCAACGTATTCTGATTCTGTGGAAGATAATGCTACACAGCTCTGTTTATAACTGCCCCATGAAACAGTATGCAACACAGCCGTTCTTAGAAATTCGCGCTTTTCCAAATTTTGCAATGCAGTTCTCCCTCCAAGTAATGTGCAAAAATGCATATACTGGGGTAAAGTTTGCATGTAAACACATCTCTAGTAATAGTCATAAGATACAAACATCCAGTATATTAGGGGAAATTGCTTTGCAAATATGTATATATTCACAATGAAAAATGCATCCAAAAGTGTATTTATGACGGAGAAATTCACACCATGATACAGATGGATTTTCATGAGACTTTTTAAACAAAGTTATTGCACACTAATGTGAAACATAAAAAAACTGAAGAGTGAAGGCATGAGACACGGAGAGAATCCAAATTGTCAGATTTGCCTATTCCTTTGCGAAGTGATTGACAAGCCTCCTGTTATTTCAGTGCCAGGAAGGCAGAGAAATTTAGTAGTCTGCCATCCATTGGGTTTCAAGTTGTGCAGGCTTGGGCGAATGCTCCTTGCATCTGACAAAGTAGGCTCTGGCCCATTAAAGCTTCTACCACAATAAGTCTGTTACTCTTTAAGGTGCCACAGCATTCCTTGTGTCTGTTACAACAGATGGCTACTGTCCCAGTTTTGTTTTGTACTTTTTCGTCTCTGCAATGAGCCTGTGCAATTATGGCTTTCTGCTGTGGTTATATCCTCTAATATGCAACCACCACAGCTTATCTTGTCTCCCAAATTACTTCAAAATCTAATTATAAACACTCCCTCCTTCAGATGCAACCAACTTGCCACAGTACTAAAAAGCTGGGTAGCATCCCCCCCTCTAAATTAATAAGTATAATCTGCCTGTTTTTAACCTGACAGACTCCTGTATTGCAGCACTGCTTTCCCACAATAGATACTACTTGACCTTTCTTTCCCTTGACTCCTACCACCCCACGTCTGTAACCTTGAAAACAGTAATAAGCCGGAACTCCCATGAAAATTATTTGGCTACCATTTTATAAATAAATAAATTGCATACCACCCTTCATCGGACGATCACAGGGTGGCTCACAACAAAAATTCTGACACAGTTCAGACATCACATCAAAATGGTTTGTGCTAACTATGGTTTGGCATGATGTCAGAGAGGGCAAGCTGTAGGAAAAATCACTTCTTCCTCTGGAGGTTGGCACATGATGGAGATAGGAGTGAAGATGGGAAGCTTTATATTTATATAAATATAATTTTTTATTTATATCCCGCCCTCCCCAGCCGAAGCCGGGCTCAGAGCGGCTAACAACAGTAAAATAATACAACATTCTAAAATCAGTTCAGTTCAAATCAAATTAATGGCAACCATTGGGCTAGAGTTCTGTGAGGATTGCCAAAGGAGGGGGTCGGGCTGTGCCCTGACCAAAGGCCTGGTGGAACAGCTCTGTCTTGTAGGCCCTGCGGAAAGATGTCAAGTCCCGCAGGGCTCTAATCTCTTGTGAAATTAGATTGGAAATTAGATTAAACCAGATTGGAGCCACAGCCGAAAAAGCCCTGGCTCTGGTTGAGGCCAGCCTAACCTCCCTGTGGCCTGGGACCTTCAAGATGTTTTTGTTTGAAGACCGTAAGTTCCTCCGTGGGACATACCAGAAGAGGCAGTCCCGTAGGTATGAGGGTCCTAGGCAGTATAGGGCTTTAAAGGTTAAAACCAGCACCTTAAACCTGATCCTGTACTCCACCGGGAGCCAGTGCAGCTGGAATAGTGATCCTGCAGTGAGGACCCCGTAAGGAGTCTTGCCGCTGCATTCTGCACCCGCTGGAGTTTCTGGGTCAGTCTCAAGGGCAGCCCCACATAGAGCGAGTTACAATAATCCAGTCTGGAGGTGACCATCGCGTGGATCACAGTGGCTAGGTCAGGGCGAGAGAGGTAAGGAGCCAACTGCTTAGCTGAATGGTTAGTGCAGACCATGGTGGGCATGATGTCTAAACCGAATCTCTGAATTCTTACTAGGAAGGATTGTCAACGTACGGTAGAATTGCATTTGCAATGAAACCCTTTGTTTTGAGGTTTTCTTCTTTACCTGACTCACACCTGATATCCTATGACATGAAGTGTGGAGCAGGTAGGTGTGGCTTTGGGAAAAACCAGCTCTTGGGCTCAATTAGGACACCTGCCACCCTTAATTTGACCTGTGGGCCAGTGACCTGTTCTCACTGGACACATGAATAGCCAGGAGCCATGTCAATGAGGCAGCAACCAGAGCCAGAGTCAGTCCAATGTCAGATTCCAAGCAAGCAGGATGCAAAGCTGGTGCACAGGTAATGTTTCAGCAACGCTTTCAGCCAAGCACTGTGGTTTTTGAACCACAGCTGACTCATATCAACTCGCTTCTCTCCAGAGGTGCCTTTGCAAGGAGGGATTACTCCTGAGGAGACTTTTCTCCTGAGGTGTCTTTGCCTGGTTCGGCACTTTTCTGCATGGGCTGGGATTCCATGTAGAATTTAAGGCTCCATCTTTTCCTTGAGCTTGAAACCCATTAGGCCTTGATGCCAGAGGCTTGAACTCAACCGGGTGCCAACGTTCCAACCTCATTGTAGGATTCTGGCTCCTAGATGTAGCCTGACTCAGGGCTTGGTGTAAGGCTGCTCCTCTTCTGAGTCGCTCAGCTGAAAGTTTCCATGCATAACATAATCTAGGTGTATACGCAACTAAGGCTAGCTACCCAATAGAAGAGATGCTATTTTCTTGCTGTTTTATTTAGAAAATCTTCATTTGAATTTGTTAGATCTTAAAATATATATTTATAATTACCATTTACCGTATTTATCTGTGTATAAGATGCCCCCATGTATAAGACATTTTGGGGGACTCCAAATTAAGAAAACACCCCTTAGCACTACCCGTGTATACGTGTATAAGACGAGCCCCAATTTTAAACCTTATTTTTTGGTTAAAAAAACCTAGTCTTATACACGGAAAAATACGGCGTATACCTTACAACAATAGTTCAACTTCCTCCTCTTTCTGCAGTTCCTTACATTTATATTTTATCATTTCCTGCATACTTCACTTATTCTTTTATTCATCTATTCTCATCTATTTCTCGTATATGTTTTTTGAAACTTCAGGTTTTTACAATAATCCTGCCAAAGTCTTAATCTGTTTACAGTTTATTTGTAAATATTCAACAAACCATTTCCATTCCTTTCTAAAAAGTTTGTTGTCTTGATTTCTTATTCTTTCGGTAAATTTCACCATTTCTACATAGTCCATTAATTTCTGTAGGCAGTCTTCTCTCATCAGGACTTCTTTCCATTTTTGGGCAAATAACATTCTTGCAGCTGTAGTTGCATACATAAATAAATATCTATATTGTCTAGGTAGTTCTAATCCAATAATTCCCAAAAAGAAAAGCTTCTGGGTTTGTTTGTTTTACAAATATTATCTTAAACATCTTTTTCGGTTCATTATAGTTTAAAATATATATTGTATCTTCAGGCAGTTGCCAGGGCCCACTGTTGATGCTGATGCCTCCTAGCGTTCTCCATCATGTTTTTGCAATGGCTGCTCCGTTTGTTTGCTTTTACTCACAAAGTTATAGAATGATAAAACTTGTGATGACGACGCTTGCAGGGAACTGTATTCTGTGAAAACTAAAATCGCACTACAGACTTGGCCACTGGGGTCTCATCAACCAGCACTTCATATGATGTATGTCTTCCCAGTTGGGTCATTACCAAAATATTTTCTTTAAAACATAGATCCTTGAAATGTTACAAAAAAAATTAATCCATGGATTAATTTTTAATCTTGAATAACTACTCCTAGTCCACAGCATGAATGAGGTTGAAATCTGTGCTCAGCACATTTCCGGACAGATGTTCTGCACAAAATGTAGTCAAACCTACACCACAAATTCCCACTGGAGTTAAAAAACAGTACTGGAACCACTCAACCTTCTTGGCTCTGATTCAGTGTAAATTGTTAGCATCTACAGAATTATACCAATTGTCTAGACTCTCTCCTTCCTTAGAATAGAAGGGCTCCGTTCCCCCAAATAAGCATTCATGCTCCACATGATGTTTTTCTCCTGTCTGTGGCTGAAGCTGTTCAGTCTTGGGGTCCATTCTTCTTCGCTTGTACTTTGGGAACCAGATGTGCAGAAAAGTACCTGGCTCCTTCTTCAGCTTTTAAAAAAAGTTTAGACAAAGTTCAGATTCTCTTACACGCACCGAGATGTAAATATCTGAAGGAAACATTACAAAGAGTCTGGGGGTTGGGTTCAGATAGTACCCTGTGCAAAACTGCATGTCTACAATTAATCAAGTATTGCATTTCTTTATAAAGAATCCTCACATAATAAGTTGGTGGAGAAAGGTAGGCCAAGGGGCAGTTAGGAATGGATTGGCTCAGCTCACACAACTGGAGACTTTGACAGTTGAGTGTGGAAGCAAACTTGGGGAAATATGGAGAAGATCCACCCTTTGGGAGTTGGAGCTTGCAGCCACTATTGTATCTACAGCTTCCTGACACCCACACCCACAACTGCTGCCCATTGCTACCATCCGAAGCAGGGAGCAGTAAACAGCCTGGGCATCTCTCCTGACAGCTGTGGCTGAGCAGTTGCTCAGATGACTCTCTCGTGGGTGGGGTGGCTCTGAATTCAGATAAATAGGATTGTGCAATGTTGCACTCTGCGGTCCAAACAGACCTCAGTGTGAATATTTGTTCATAAGTATTCCTTTTGCAGAGCAGGTTGCATAAGTTTAATAAAACACTCGGGCTGCAGAACGGGAGATAAAATAAACATGCCTTACATGCTCTCTCTGTGTGTGCAGTATATTATATATAATATTCCAAATGAAAGTTTGTGGTAACATTCAAATGAGCAATTATTTACTGTTTTGTTAAATGCTGACATGTATGACAGCAATCATATATTACTATAAATAGTTTTCTGTTAAGAATGGCTCATTAGTTATTGTATAGAGCTGTGTTCATTTTAAGGTTCAGATTTGCAATCTCTTTTTTCTCCTGCTTAATTTTTGGCAGCAGGCCAGCTGTAGATATGCATAATATTTCACTGTTAAACCTTGCAAACAGAATATCCTGCTGTGCTAAAGAAAACATTATGTTTCATACCACATGAAAACAATCCATCACTTTTTAATCAGCTCCCCCAAAAATGGGAAAGGGAAAGAGACAGAAGGAAGGAAAGAAGGAAGGAAGGAAGGAAGGAAGGAAGGAAAGAAAGAAAGAAAGAAAGAAAGAAAGAAAGAAAGAAAGAAAGAAAGAAAGAAAGAAAGAACCTGTACCTGGGTTGTTGTTTTTCTTCCGGCCTCTAGAAAAATTAATAGCTCTAATGTGAAATGTGGACTCTGCATATATGATCCATTAAAGTACAAGCTAATCCCAATGCAACTGACATCCGATTTGCTGAGCAACATGGAACCAGAAAAAGGACGCTGTGAAAGCAGACCATACTAAGGCTCATAAAGCTTGGTCAGTTCGTGTTCATTTCTCTTTTTTAAATATTTTATGTAAATGGAGACCTTTAACAAAAGTCCACTTCACATCTACTGTGTCCCTACCAGTGCCGGATTTACATGCCAACCTAGCAGTTCGAAAGCACCTCCGGGTGCAAGTAGATAAATAGGGACTGCTTACCAGCGGGAAGGTAAACGGCGTTCCGTGTGCTGCGCTGGCTCGCCAGATGCAGCTTGTCACGCTGGCCATGTGACCCGGAAGTGTCTGCGGACAGCGCTGGCTCCTGGCCTATAGAGTGAGATGAGCGCACAACCCTAGAGTCTGGCAAGACTGGCCGAACGGGCAGGGGTACCTTTACCTTTAAACAAGCTATAGCTTAGGGCCCCACTCTCTTGAGGGCCCCCCCAAAAATTCACCATTAATATACTTCTTCTTAACTGTATTCAACAATTACGTTGATAAAATATATATTTTGCTATGTGCAAATGGCTTTAGATACCTATTAGGTCCATAAATTACCATACAGCATATATTCAACACAAAAAACAGCGGCAATTTGTTGTTGACAAAGGACAGCTGGACATATAAAGGGCCCCATTACCTTCAGTAGCTTAGGGCCTCATCAAACCTAAATCCGGCCCTGGTCCCTACCTGCCTATACTTTCCGAATTCTGTTAATTTGTTTTCAGTTCCTCCAAGTTGTCATATTTCAATAAATAAAGCTTTGATCTCAAAGTCTGATCTCATGAGTGGATGTGGTGGCAAAGGGAAGTTTTCTATGCCGGCTGAGGTTGATGGAGTCCACCAACATTTGTGTATGTGGGGGGATGTTCCTTATCTCTGGTTTGGGCCTAATTTAGGCAACAAGGCCACTTTTTCTTTGCACTGTAGTGCAGTGTGGAGGGATGGCATCCATAGTCAGACA
The DNA here is from genome assembly GCF_964270895.1 of Podarcis filfolensis. Lineage (NCBI taxonomy): Eukaryota > Metazoa > Chordata > Lepidosauria > Squamata > Lacertidae > Podarcis > Podarcis filfolensis. The sequence goes on along the minus strand of NC_139606.1, from coordinate 7,064,355 downwards.
CACCTGTGGATGGAATGTGATGGAGCGTTGGGAGAAGAAGCTGGCTGGAGGGGGCAGAGTCACTATACCTGCTTCCTGGCAGGTGGACGGCTGTTGCTTCCCAAGAGGGGAAGGAAAATGTGACTGGGCAGTCAGTGCAGTGCAAATGAACTGGCTCAGCCAATCTGGCTTGCCCGCTGGTGTGTTTGCACCATGGCCACCTCCTCACTGCCTTGCTTCTCCCCCTCCCAGTAAACAACAGTGACTCAATGATGTAGCTCTGCCCCACCTATTGGCATTGTTTGTTTCAGCAGTGCAGTCATCCCCATATCACCAGGTAAATATACTTTGTTTGTGTGTTTTTTCCTGTTGTCATGTCCTTCTAGTTCTATTTTTAAAATTTTAAAATAATATTTATTAAAGTTTTAAAGGTTACAAAAAGAAAAAATAGAAAACACCATATTAAACAAAAACAAGACAACACATCACAGTAAGGAAAAAGAGAAAGAAAAAAAAACAGAAAAATAAAAACAATTAAAAACACAACGAACCTTCCCATGACTTATCTTTCATTTACTTGTTTCCTTGACCTCCTCACACCTCCCTTTTTTGTATTCTAGTTCAGTTAGCTATTTCAGCAAATCCTTTCCATCTTTTCCAGTTTTTGTCCTGTAGTTTATCTTAATATAATGTAACTTTACTTTCCCTCCTTTCACCAATTAACTGTTTTTTCTTAATCCTTTATAACATTTCTGCTAAAACCACATAACTTCATTCCAACATCCTTCTAACATTCCTTAATTTTACAATGTTTCTGTAAAAAAACTTTAAATTTCTTCCAATCTTCTTCCACCGACTCTTCTCCCTGGTCTCGGATTCTGCCAGTCATTTCCGCCAGTTCCATGTAGTCCATCACCTTCATCTGCCATTCTTCCCGGGTGGGTAGATCTTGTGTCTTCCAGTACTTTGCAATAAGTATTCTTGCTGCTGTTGTGGCATACATAAAGAAAGTTCTATCCTTCTTTGACACCAATTGGCCGACCATGCCCAGGAGAAAGGCCTCTGGTTTCTTCACTTCTAGTTCTAATGCCTCTTGCTTATCCAATCTCATCCAGTCCCTGATCCATACCAAACGAGCAGATTCATAATACAATTTAAGGTCTGGGAAGGCAAACCCACATCTGTCTTTTACATCTGTAAGTATTTTATGTTTTATCCTTGACCTTTTGCCCCCCCCCCCCAAGATAAATTTTGAAATCTATTTCTGCCATTTTTTAAAACATTCATCTTTCAGGATGACTGGTATTGCTTGAAAAAGAAGTAGCATTTTTGGCAACACATTCATTTTAATCGCTGATGTGTTTACAGCGGGACACGCCAGAGTAGCCATAAGTAAAATTGGCCTAAAGTGTCAAAAAGTTCTGATGGTAAATGAACTTGCCAAGTGGCTGTAGAAGAATTGACTTGATACCCTTTTGGTCTCCAGAAATTCTAAGATTCTATGGAGCTCAGCTAATCCGCTGCAAAAAGAAGTCATGAGGATTCACCCATGACTTTAGTTGTGGCTATTTTTATCGAAAGATCAGGCATTTACTGCATGTAATGCAACACATTTATTCATTGTGCCTTATTTAGTTTTCCAATCTAAGCAAAACAGTTAAAAAGAAATCTTTCAAAGCTAATGCAGATAGTAGCAGTCATAAGAGTTTTAGTGTGTGATGTGGTTTTGCCCTAGTAAAGAATTATGTTCCATAAACATTTGCAGGCTGAAGAGTGTGTCTGGTGGTGCAATTGGATAGGAATCTATGGAAGCATGTTAGAAAAACAGTGGCTACAACATTGGGGGATGGGGAACCTTAAGACTACACCACCAAGCCTAGTAGCATAACTGGATACATGGGCTGTTGATAAAATTATACATGTCATTTGTTTTCTTTTTTCTTTGGGAGGGAATATGGTGGGGACAACGACAATTTTTGAATATTTGACCAACGTTTTCTTCTTCACTTGGGACAGCAAGAGTTTCTAAGCTGAAAAACAGTTTTCAACAAAGCCTGAAGTGTGAATATGAGAGATCTGTTACGTATTCATGAGATTGTTGACTACATCTGGACCATGAGTTAGCATTATCATTGGCTCATACACCCGCTTAGCTTATATGCTCACCTGTTCTACCCCTCAACTCTTCCAGTGCAGCCATGAGAAGGAGATAAGAAGTTTCCATTAATGTTCTAGAACAGATTAATTGTAATTTAGGGTGTCATCCAAACCTGGACAAACTGTGGTTAATCATAACCAGTTAGCTTCTGGGAACTGAAAACCATCAATTTTGGTTACATTCCCCAAGTAATATGGACTGTTGCCACCAACGTTGCTTTGTTCATCTCAGTCACTTATTTTAATAGTTGGAACTAATATAGGAGATGCTTGCAGTATTTACCATTAAAACTGCTTGCTCACTTCTCTGGCTCAAACAGACTATAGGGACAGCAAACTTTCCATTCGTTGTTTTGCCAAAGAAATGATTTCTTTTCCAGTTACTTATTTTGCTCCTGCAGAAAAAAAGACACAAAATTAGTATAAACTAAGTTAATCCAGAAAATTGGGTGAGCTATAGGCAAAGGGGGCCCAATGCATATGTATGTCAAAAACATTTCTGGTATTCATGGGTAATTCATGGAATTAAAGAGCAACGTTTTTGCATTTCCCCCCCCCCCCCATGGCAACATTGGGGAACGTATTAGACTTAGGTCTTCTACAATTCTCTTTTTTAACTAACGTGACATTTTGATCTGGTATTCTTGGTGAAATAGCCACAATCATTTCTTTCACAGCGTGGAATGACTAATTTAGAGATCAATGTTGTCAACACTTGGTTAATGTTATATCTGATCATCTAGTTTCATCTAGTATTTTGTTACTTGCTTATCCAGCTGTGTGAGCTCCTTCTGTCTATGAATTATTCTTGGTTGGGTTGGGTTCCCCCCCTTAATTAATCAGTGAATTAATCATTTAAATTAGATTTGAATTGTTGGTTTCCAGCACATGTCTCTGGGTCACTCTCACCTTTCCATTCTATTATTTGGGAACCAGCTACTGTTCAGCTGCTGGGTGACATTTAAATTTATACTTGGCTCCTGATTCAATATAAAATCTTCTTTTGTATTTGGGGGCTGGCTCGCACAATGGTGTTCATTGCTTGACTGCTGTAACATCAAGTGATAATTGAATGAACTAACAGACATTGAGCTTTCATATAGCTTCACATCACTTCAGCATTTCAGTGCAAACAGGTGAAACATTCAACTGTCCATCATCTAGCATACAGTAATTTTAGAAAATCATCAGAGTCCCCTGGCTCAGGATAGATGACTTTCCGGAACACCCAGGCACACCAGCTCTAGGGGGCGGATATGTCCTCAACCCCTCTATATTTCTATGAAGGGGGTCCAGCCCCTTACCCCATTTTGAGGGGGCCCGACACTGTCTTGATTGTTCTCTGGTGGTTGGTTGTCAGAAAGTGTGTCCACAAAAATCTGCTGAATATTGGATACAACCCTATTTCCTGCAAATCTTTCATGAATAGCCGTGATACAGCATTGTCCCCATTGAGCGATTCTGTGGGACAGAAGAATGCCAACATCTTGTGCCACTGCAAGTAGCAACAAAGCTTTTTAAAAAAAGTAAGGAAGAAAAACTATAGGCCTCTGCTACCTCCTTTCCTAATACTAACCTCTCCCAAAATTTGGAGACGCCCCCCCCCCAAAGTTACAAAAAATGCCTCCCCTTTTGTTTGAAACACAATTGAAGGAGGATGATATTCAGTGCAGCACTATATGTGATGGTTGTTGTTGTTGTTTAGTCGTTTAGTGGTGTCCGACTCTTTGTGACCCCCTGGACCAGAGCACGCCAGGCACTTCTGTCTTCTACTGCCTCCCACAGCTTGGTCAAACTCATGCTGGTAGCTTCGAGAACACTGTCCAACCATCTCGTCCTCTGTCGTCCCCTGAGAGGCTCAAATATTCTTTCCTAGATAAGAAGATATTTCAGAGTCTTTGGTCTGACGCAGGTGGAGCAGAGAGGAGAAGCCAGCTAGGAGGAGACTCTGGAATTTCATCCAATGTAGAAAAAGAAACTGAAGCAATAGTGCAATCTGTAAAACAAACATTAAAAGAAAAATACGAGCTTGTCAAAGCTTTTACCAATAATGTAGAAGAGGCAAGCGCAGCCAGGAAGCTGTTCCAAACATCCAACCTTGCCAGTTGGCACCTTTTGAAGAAAGCAACTGTGATTGGCCATTTTGCTTTGCTTTTCCTTCTTCACTGACCATAGCAATATTTATCGAAGTCTTTTGCAAAGTCTGCTATGTGAATACTAGCCAAGAAATGGAAGCCACACGTGCTTCCAGCATTTGTTATACACTGACAGGTATCAAAAACAATATAGTTTTTTTAAAAAAAAATGGGGTGGGAATATGCAACTTGAAAAGGCTGGCTAAGAAAGCTCTGAGGAAAGTTTCAAATAACTATGAAGGGCTGTCTGCAGTATAGATTCACATTGTTCATATTTTGTATTATCGTAAGTTATTATAGGGACGCAGGTGGCACTGTGGGGTAAACCACAGAGCCTAAGACTTGCCGATCAGGCAGTTTGAATCCCCACAACGGGGTAAGCTCCTGTTGCTCGGTCCCTGCTCCTGCCAACCTAGCAGTTCGAAAGCACATCAAAGTGCAAGTACATAAATAGGTACCACTCCGGCGGGAAGGTAAACGGCGTTTCCGTGCGCTGCTCTGGTTTGCCAGAAGTGGCTTAGTCATGCTGGCCACATGATCCGGAAGCTGTACGCCGGCTTCCTCAGCCAATAAAGCGAGATGAGCGCCGCAACCCCAGAGTTGGCCACAACTGGACCTAATGGTCAGGGGTCCCTTTACCTTTACTTTAAGTTATTATAATCAGTCTGCAGCATTCAAAAAGTGCCACCAACTCTTAAAAGTGAACAAAAAATAACCTCCGAAGTCTTGAACCTGTAGCATGTGATCATAGCTTTCTGCAGACCCTAAAGTATAGAACAAAAAAGTGAAAACTCAGCATTTGCTCGTAAAATAAATAAGTTTTGGTTTTTCAAACAAGTTTGCCATAGATAAAGATCAGAATGCTAACAATGGCTTCCACTCGCCTTGGTAGGGTTAAGTAACAGCCAAGTATGATTGGGATCCAACTGATGTATTTGTGCCTATGAGAGCGGTTTTGGATCCAGTGGTTACCTCAGCTACCAAAATAAGAAGGTTGGCAGTTTGGGCTGATTCTTCCTCCCCACTGCAGCATCCCTCCCACTCCCCCCAAAAAATCAGCTCCAGAGAGTATTAGATTCACCCTCCAGAACTGGGGGGGCTGTAGCAAGGAGGGTGAGCAGACAAAAATTGCTTTCCCCCTCCCCTTCCATTTGTGGAGGGGGCCACTGGGTCAAAACTCACTGTGCTCACAGAAAATACACCCGTTACATTACCCCCATTTTTAGTATCAAGATTAAGCTTTCTGTTCCAAAATTACCGTATTTTTCGCTCTATAAGACACACCTTTTCCCTCCTAAAAAGTAAGGGGAAATGTGTGTGTGTCTTATGGAGTGAATGCAGGCTGCGCAGCTATCCCAGGAGCAAGAACAGAGAGAGGGATCACTGTGCAGTGCTCCCTCTTGCTGTTCTGGCTTCTGGCTTCGCCCCTCAGTCCCTTCCCCCACCTCCTGGAAAAGCCCCCAAGAGCTGCGCTCCCTTTCACGACCCGCGTGGAGCGTGTGTGCGGCTCTTGGGGGCTTTTCCCCAAGGAGGGAGAAGGGCAGCCCATCAGTGATGGACTGCCTTTCTCCCTCCTCGGGGAAAGCCCGCAAGCGCTGCACACACGCTCCACGCGGCTCGTGAAAGGGAGCGCTGAGCAGAGCCTGGGATGCATACAGGCTCTGCTCAGCGCTCCCTTAAAAGAATTTTTTTCCCCTTGCATTCCCCCTCTAAAAACTAGGTGAGTCTTATGGTCGGGTGCGTCTTACGGAGCGAAAAATACGGTAGTATTAGTATTAGTTTAGGGGTACTCTCGTTTTCCTACACATTCTGAAATACTGCCCCTCAATGAGGCCAAAATTAGATTCACAAAATATTTAGGGGTATGCGTACCCCTGCATCCCCCCAGAAAGAAAGCACTGAGTATTACACATTTGAACCTTTGTGCAAACTGGTCTCCATTTGTGATGGCTAGTGATATGTTGTGCTGTAATAGGTATTTGCATTTTCACACAAGTGAGAAAAACTGGAAAGATAATTACTGAATTAAATCCTCTCTTACTTATCAAAATCCACCCAACAAAAACCATTCAGGTATCATATATATATATATATATATATATATATATATATATATATATATATATATATATAAAATGGGGGGGCAGCAACACTAGTAGTTTTTGCCCTTTCATTTTAAAAATACCAATCTGCTCAGCGATGTAAGGGAAGCGTGCTAGGAAGAGTGAAAGACTTCAGATGATGCAAGGCCAAGTTTATATTCTGAGATCTCATCACCTACCTACTGTTTTTATGATCTAGAAACCAGAATATTTTGTTTACGATGGTAATAATGCACCGTGCTGCAATAACACAGCAGACGGTTTTCAAATTACTGAGCTAAAACATTGAAGATGGTGCTCAGGACTCAGATTAAGGGGTAATGGTGGCAATGCAATTCCCGTTGGTAAAGTAGTGCAATTAGTTTAATAAATAAAAGGAGAGCAATTAGTTTAATAAATAAAGGGAGTTGCTTTCTTAAACAGTTATTTTTTTCCATAAGTTCTTACTACCCTGCGTATGCAGAGCTACAGCTATGGGCACAGTCTCGCTTGTGGGAAATTCTGTCTCTAATTGCTATGTACTATTATATACATGCAAAGTTATTGCTTTAAATAAAACTGGTGGTTCGTGTCATCGTCATCATCCACCCATCCACCCATCTAAAGGAATGAGATATTATCAAGATGAATGCTATTTCTGTACTGGTCTTCCTCTCAATGGGAGCTCAGGGCAGTTGTACAACACCATTAAAACACCATAACAAAACAAACAAACAAACAAACGCCATATATTTACAACTGTTGGGTCCGTGGGACACTTAATTTACAAAGGCCCAAATGAATATGTAGGTCTTTAACTGGTGCCTAAAGGCCAGTAATGAGGACGACAACCATATTTCCATAGGGAGGAAGTTTCTGTTTGGGCACCAACACTGAGAAGGTATAATCACACAAGCTGCCTGTAGTGGCACCGTGAGCTGAGCCTCCATAGCTGGTCAAAATGCATGGGTCAGTAGATGCTGAGAGAAGGCTAAGGCTGAAGAAGAGGGAACCAGAATCAGAAGAGAGTGACGAAAGAGAAACTGTCACAGTCTTAGAAAGAGCTCATTCCAGTCTTTTCCTGGGCCATTGGTAAGAGATAATTCTGCACAGTTGTTGAAAATAACTATAGGTGACATTCAAAGGGGTCCACACAGACCCCAGTTCTCCATACTTCAGCGAACTGGACCACCATTGATGGAATGCTTTATATATATATATATATATATAAATATTTATTAGATTTTCCAATTTTATATAAACACAAAAAGAAAAAGAAAAAGAAAAATATTAAAAACAAGTCAATTTCAGTAACAATTTTTCAATAACATGTTTCTTTGACTTCCTCGTACCTCCCCTTCTTGTTTTCTAGTTTAACTTGTTAATCCAGCAAATCCTAATCTCTTAACATTCCTTTTAAAATAACACCTTATTTTCCACTCAACTTTTTAAATTTAATGACTTAAACAATTTTAATCCCTATTATCTTTATCATAACAGCTAGAGACCACAAAAGTTCAATCCAACATCTTTTCAAAGTTCATTAATTTTATAGTATTTCTGTAAATAGTCCTTAAATTTCTTCCAATCTTCTTCTGCTGACTCTTCTCCCTGGTCGCGGATTCTGCCGGTCATTTCTGCCAGTCCCATACAGTCAATCAACTTCATCTGCCATTCTTCCAGAGTGGGTAGATCTTGAGTCCACCATTGATGGAATGCTGATCTTTCCCTGCTACGTATTTTCCCCATCGCTGCTCTAATAGGTTGGAGGATCCACTGGAGCAGATTGAATGGTGGGGCTTGTGGGCTGGGGGGGGAGGAGGAAGGGGAAGTCCCCTCGTCTAAGGAGAAGTCTGCTTTCATAATGTCAGATGTCACCCTATAATAAAAAAGATGCATGTACGTGTTTAGCGATTTTAATAAATGTATGCAAGAAATATAGACCAAAAGTAAAGACTATAGTAGATGATTAAGATGACCTACAATGAAGGGCTATTAGAAAGAATTAAATTTTAAGGGGGGGTGTTTCCCCCTCTGATCATCATGCATCAATCACCCTTCTGTCATGAAGACCTGAAAGCTATTTCTGTGCTAGTGTCCCCATTTTCCTTTATATTCTCAGATCATTGACCCCTTTTGTAAAACTGATCCTACTTGCACCTGCTTAACACATGGACTTTACACAGCATTGTCTGGAAATAATCAGACTTCAAACGGCAAAGTGTGCACTCAAAGGAATGTTTTAAGCTTAAGACTGAGATTATAGGTCAGTTGATTTTGATGTTCTCAGGCCCTTCCATTTTATTGTTGGCTTTTTAAGACTTATAATTGTTTGATTTTATTGTTTATTTACATTGACTTTCATACCTTGGTAGAAATACAACTAAGGTAAAAGAAGATTGAAAGAAGTATTTGCACAATGAAGTAGTGCCAGGATGAATGCTTTTGTTTTAACCGCAAATTCTCACACCTCCTTTGTGCAATGTTCTGTTTAGTACCCAAGCTATATGGAAAGACTCAAAGGAGGCCCAGACTCCTTAAATTTATGTTTTGATGGTTCTCATAGCTCCTACGTTTAGAAGGATTTGGTTAAAACTGATTGAGAGTGAAGACAATCTTTCTTCAGTTGGACACATGGATGACCTCAGTCAAACCATCTCTGTGACTGCCTTCATTTTATACGAGTGAAGAATTTCACCCACTTTTTATGTGAATGCCAAAATATCACAGTAGTGCTGAAATTGTTCAAGAAAACTATCACACTTTGGTCTTAGCCTAGAAACTAAGCATAGTCATGTCCTCATTTCCCACCAAGGCAAGATCTGTCATGAGTTGGAGTGAGGCAGATGCTACAGGTGCCAGTATTTGAGTGTTGCTTACAGAAGACAAATAATCAGTCATTTAACATAACTTTCTTTTTTACTTACGTTATTGCAATTGTTGCTTAAATATATTATTGCTGGTGGGACTGACGTATACCCAAGTACAAAATAATATTATAAAAGGCCCCGAAATGGATCTCTATCAGTACAGCAGCCAAGACACTGGAAAATGTCCAGGGTACAACTGGATGGTTTGCCTAGCTATTGGCATCATCCTACAAAGTATGAGGTTAAGATATCAGCAGATCAAGACTGAGGTTAATTCTCTGAAACCCTCTGAAACAATGTGCAGGTGAAAAACCTGGGGCCCCAAAGGCCGTGTTGTAAAGAAGCAATCCTTAGTTTATACCCCCGGGGTTACTGATAGCAAAAGACTGCAGCCAGCGTCACTCTGACTTGCAGGAGACATTCCTCTGGGAACTGTGCCTTTGAAACAAAGAAATGTCTATGGTCCACTTCTCTACCCACATCCAGAGATCGCAGGGAACAATGGCAGATAAATCATCTGAAGCTCTTTTGTTTCCAGGTCAAAGGTTGACAAGTGGATTTTGAACAGAACCAGAATGATCAATCAGGGATGCATCCAACTGCCAAGGCTTCTGCTTAATAGAAGCATGTATTTGCCTTCCTTAAATGTCTTTCCATAATTCATTATACATTTTTATGCATTCCTTAACTAATGATTCAATTAATATCAAGCACCAGATGATGGTGATTATGACGACGATGATTAAAGATCTTGCCTTTGTGGCAAATTGTAATAAAGGGATTCCTCCTAAGCAGGTGTCTTCCTTAGAAGGCTAAGGCGTCCACCTGCTTCCTTTGTCAGGATTGCGTCTTAAGTGGCTGCAGCTTTAGCGTATATTCTACTGGCATGAGAGAAATCACAGAAGGAGGTCATGAAAAATCATAGAATCATAGAATTGTAGAGGTGGAAGAGATCCTGAGCGTCACCTAGACCAACTCCCTGCAATGAAGGAATCTCAATTTAAGCATGACCATCCAATGACAGATGGCCATGTCCAAAACTCCAAGGAACAAGAGTCCACAACCTCCTGAGGGAGACTGTTCCATGGTCGAACAACTCTTACTGTCAGAAAGTTCTTCCTGATATTTAGTCGAAATCTTCTTTCTTGTAACTTGAAGCCATTGGTTCGGGTCCTACCCTCTGGAACAGGAAAAAATAAGCTTTCTCCATCTTCCATGTGACAGCCCTTGAGATATTTGAAGATGCCCATTATGTCTCCTCTCAGTCTCCTCTTTTCCAGGCTAAATATACCCAACTCCCTCAACCGTTCCTCATAAGACTTGGTTTCCAGGCCCTTGATCATCTTGGTTGCCCTCCTCTGCACACATTCCAACTTGTCAATATCCTTTTTAAATTATGGAGCTCAGAACTGGACACAGGACTCCAAGTGTGGTCTGACCAAGGCAGAATAGAGCAGTACTTTGGTTTCCCCTAATCGAAACTCTATGCTTCTGTTGATGTAGCCTAGATAGCATTAGACCTTTCTTTTGCTGCTGGGTTTCAGTGATGGCTCATGTCAATGGCTGTGGTAGCATTAGCTACCACACCTGGTTTGGTGTCATCTGCAAATTTGATGAGTGTCCCCTCAAATCCAAGTCATTTAGAAAGATGCTGAACAGCAACGGGCCAATGACAGAACCCAGCTGCACCCCACTTGCAACTTTTTTCCAGAATGGTGAGGAACCCTCAGCAAGCACTCTTTGGGTTCAGTCAGTCAACCAGTATAAGTCTACCTACCAGTTACCTTGTCCTGCTCACATTTCACCAGCTCCTCTGCAAGAATATCATGCGGACTTTGTGAAAAGCTTTACAATTCTTTGGCTTTGCTAACTACAGCCAGAGAGAAAGGAGCTAGATAATAATTGGCCCGGATCTTGTTTTTGCTCTGTGAAGGAAAGAATCTACCACCCACAGAAGAAGGAGCTGGGCTCACATAAGGATCCTGTTTTCCATTCACACAGAAGCTCCCAACACAAATCCTGCTGATTGCTAAATTCATCATATTGAGGTGCTCCACCAAATGCTATACATACAAACACACCAAGTTCTGAATGGACCACTAAGATAACTTAAGGTTACCAGACGTCCCCGTTTTCTGGGGACAGTCCCCAGATTTGTGAATAAGTCCCCGGACAAATTCCATCCCCGGCATGTCCCCGGATTTCATCTAATGTCCCTGGGAAATGCAGCAGCGGCAGTCTCAGCAGCCCAGAGCAGTTGGCTCTGGCTGGCTTCAGGAGCTGCTTGGAAGTCCCCATATGATGGTGGTGCAGGAGCTCTAAGATGCAGCTTCTGGGCTGCCTCCACCTTCCCTGACCCCAGAAACAAAGCTGTGAAGGCAGGCTTCATGCTGCCTATCGGAGCAGCCTCCCAACTCCTACTTGGATAAAAGCAGGATCAGGGCAGGGATTGAGGAGATTTCACCCCTCCCATATCCAAGAATCTCCTGATGAGTCTGCTGATTCTCCAGAGAGGAGGGGCAGTGTTCTGCTCTCTACGTATTCTGCTCCAGCACCACATCAAAGAGTCAGTCAGTCAGTGTGTCGGAGAGAGAGAGACTGAGTGTTAGAGATCGTGTGTATAGATAAGGTTGCTGCTAAGAGCAGCTGCAGACACTCAGTGCAGTGCAGCATTCATTTATGCTTAGACCTCATTTAGCTCTGTATATAGTTGTATTATAGTTGTAGATAGAATAAAGAAGATATTCTACAGAGCTGCTCTCCGAGTCGTTTATGCTCTGCTAGACTCTGCTATACTCTGCTGTGTGACGACTGTCTTCTTGTTGGAGTGAATCCGGTACTCACAACTCTAAGCTGTGAGTCCACAGCACTTTGACCTGTTCCTGTGCAGAAGGTGGTCTCTGGAAGTGCTACCCAGCTCGCCTAGCCCAGTCGGGGCCGAAGTGTGTGAGTCCAGTTGGTGGCACTGGCTCCAGGGCGATGCTGAGAGGGATCTCTCAGCTGTGAAGGGAGGCTTCATGCTGTCTATCGGAGCTTGTGTGCAAGCAGGAGGGGGCAGGGGTCTCTCAGTTAGGCAACGGGAAGCCTCTCTTCCCAGCTGAGGCATCCCCGCCCCCTCCTTACATGCAAGTAGGAATGGGATTGCGGCTGCTCCGATGGGAAGGGAGGCATCGCGCTGCACGAGCCTTGCTTCCACTGCCACTCTCGGCCCTCCTTCTCCGCAACTCAGGGGCTGCCCAGGCTCATGGAGAAAGGAGATAGAAGCCTTGGAGGAAGGGGAAACATGGTGGTTGAGGTCAAGGCGGCGGCTGCTCCTCTGCCACCGCCATCGCTGCAGCATCAGTGTCGCCGAACCTGTAGTATTTAATTAATTAATTAAAGTGTCCCCGGATTTCATTGGAAAAAATCTGGTAACCTTAAGATAATTAACTTTTGATGAATATATAATGAATAGGCTTCTTTGGAACGATAGTTTCTTTGGATTTTGTAATACATAATTTTTATGCGGAAAGAATGCGACACCCAGAACCTGGCTAAGGTGTTTGTTGCTTAGTTCCACGGTTTCATATGGTTTTGATTTTAATCATGAGGAAGATGAAAATGTACATCTTGCTTTCAACTCCTTGGCTGCTTTGCCATCCATCTTAGTCTATGTGTGGTTTGTCCAGGACACAGCATTAATGATAGCTGTCAAAATAATAGTCAGGGCAGCAGGGTTAGAGGTCAGGAGAAAAATGTAAAAGACTTCAGGGTTGAACCAGATGATAAAGTAACTCATTTAGGCCATTAATTTCTGGAAGAGTATGGACTCAATGGGTTCAGAGGTTACTAGAAGCAAGAAGAGTAAATGGAGACGTCTTCAAGTAGTTTACTCTTGTTAAAAAGATGAAAAAAGATGATAATAGCAATAGCAAACAAGCATGCTACAGGCAATTTTCTTAATTACAGTGCTGACCCAGCAGTGCATTCAAAGTAATCTAGCTATTAGAACGAGAGCTTTCTCCCCTTTCAAAAAGAATTAACCCTTCCAAGTACTGTATGGCTTAATTAAGAATACTTCTTGAGGTTCTGCAACTTTCAACACCCCATTGCCTGAGAGCTTGAGAAGAGGGGAAATGTGCAAATCTCTCTCAATCTCTTCCCAACCCCTCTTGGATGGAACTGAAACTTTTATTTCTCTGGCCGGGTTTTTTTTTCCTACTTTCCCCTGAAATCATGATAAGATGCCATGCTGCGTTAAATGAACAGAACATTTCTCTAAAGTGAAACGGATTGTGGAACAATATGTGGGGTAGGAAAGAATGTGACTTTTTTTTGTTTTTAACAAATTGCTGGGCACTTCACTTGGTGGGGGGGCTGAGTCCTGGTTGCCCTAATGACCAGCCTTCACTGCATAGAGCAGGCACATCCAACAGGTAGATCGTGATCTACTGGTAGATCACTAGACGTCTGTGGTAGATCACTGGTAGACAACCAGCTCCCCACAAAGAAGCTCAATAACTTTGGCTCCCCTAAAGAAGATCAACATTTTAGCCCTGCACCCCCCCAAAAAAACGGTGCTTTCTTTCCTCCTCCCTAAAAAAAACAACTCAACAACAAGGGGGTAGATCACTGCCAGTTTTTAACTCTGTGAGTAGATCGCAGTCTAGTAGATCACAGTTGGCCACCCCTGGCATAGAGCATTGCTTTTAATTATTGGCTTCATGTCTATTTTAGGAAATCTGCCCAGTTGGTTGATTCTTTATTAACAGATTCTTTCATGAATTTTTTGTGGACATTCACCCTGCCTTTCATTATGGGAAAACTACCATGTATTAAACAAATAATTAAGGATATGGATTTATAAGATCTGGAGGCCTTTTCTCTTGGAACTTGCTCCCCAACATATTTGGGTTTGGATAATGGGAAATGTTATCAGTGGGTTTCAGCTAAATTTCTAAGGGTCTTTATGCTGTAATGCTTTGCCAGGAGCATTGATGGAGAGCTGATTTAACTGGAATGCCTGGGTTGGTGGTGGAAAGCCTTGTGATAAAGGTTATCGGGACTCTTTGTCATTGTGTGGGATGTATTTTGTTGATTTCGTATTTTTGCAAATGCTAGAATGGAGCTAGGAAGGATTTCATCCTCCCACTTTTAAAATATTTATGTGGAAGACTGAATGGTGTTATGTTGGGATTCTGAATGGCAGGAGAGAACAAGTACATCACTAGAGAAGTAGCCCTTTTTAAAAGTTCTGTAACCAAGAGAAGAGCTCAGATGGTCTGAAAATAAGTTTCAGATGGACGCCTCATTCTGTATGTCTTGCTTGTGTTGTGCTTAAAACTACCGTATTTTTCGCCCTATAGGGCGCACCGGCCCATAGGGGGCACCTAGTTTTTTGGGGGGGACAGGTTGCTATCCGCAAGCCTTGGGAGCCCGGGGGGACTTCCCACCGGGCTCCCAAGGCTTGCGGAGAGCTGCCCGAAGCCCGGGGTGCGTTCCCCGGGTTTCGGGCTGCAGGCTGCTGTCTGCAAGCCTTGGGAGCCCGGCGGGAACTCCCGCCGGGCTCCCAAGGCTTGCGGATAGCTTCCTGAAGCCTGGAGAGTGAGAGGGGTCAGTGCGCATTCGCCCCATAGGATGCACACACATTTCCCCTTCATTTTTGGAGGGGAAAAGTGTGTCCTATAGGGCGAAAAATACGGTATATGTACCCCCTTATTGTTTGGTGGATTATTCTCCTGTTGAATTCCCCAGGGGGTCTATGACCATATAAAGCAGGCATAGGCAACCTTCGGCCCTCCAGATGTTTTGGCCTACAACTCCCATGATCACTAGCTAACAGGACCAGTGGTCAGGGATGATGGGAATATAAAGATATAAAGAGATCTGCTCTGATCTACTACTTGTAATAATAACAATAAATAAACTAGCGATTACATGGGAGATTACATACTATAGATAGCTAGCATATCACAACAAAGCAGCATATTCTAGCTTCTAGTTGTGACTCTAGCTTTGCAATAAAAAATACTAGCTGAGCAGGCATAGAGCTTTTGCAGTCACTAATGGAAACTTTTCCTTCCATCTAAATGGTGCAGTTGTCTAATTTGTTTAGCTAAACAGCATTAGCTATACTGAAAGTTTTATTAGCACAGCTGAGAGCAGGAAACTGAAGTGGACATACCATATATATTTTTTAAAAACTAAAATAAAGCATTTTTTGAAACAAACTCAGCTTGTTCATTGATTAGCTTATTTGTTAAACTAAAGTCTCATTGCTTTTAATAACGGGCTCCTTGTTGATACAGATGGGGGTGAGAGGGGAATCTTTGAATCCTGTTCCATTACAAAGCCTATGTGTATCAAATATTAAACAAGCACTATACAATAAATTTTCCCATTTCCTTTGCTGACTGCTGATACTTGATGCTAATATGCTGTCTCTAAATCTACTTGGACAATCTACTTACTCAGGTAGGCTAATGCAACATTTGCAAGACCATGTAGCTCCTCAGATGGAGGAGCTGCTTCCGTAACGTGGGTGGCCTTTGCGTGATCGCGCGCGGGACTACAGTTCCCAGGGAACTTACTAGTAAAAGGGGGCTGGCTTGCTTCTCAGGTTATTATTCAAAGGCTCACACCCAACCTCAGTAATTAGTTCTTGCTGAGAGGTGGGGACAGCCCCATTTATAAATGGGAGGCAGAGCTGACAACAGCCAGGCAGTCTGCTCTCGAGATTCACCCTCCCTACTTCCCCGTACAGTGATACCTTGGGTTAAGAACTTAATTCATTCTGGAGGTCTGTTCTTAACCTGAAACTGTTCTTAACCTGAAGCACCACTTTAGCTAATGGGGCCTCCTGTTGCCGCTGTGCCACCAGCGTGTGATTTCTGTTCTCATCCTGAAGCAAAGTTCTTAACCCAAGGTAATATTTCTGGGTTAGAGGAGTCTGTAACCTGAAGCGTCTGTAACCTTTGTCCCCCGCCCCTAGAGGGGAGTGGGTGACCACATGGTCCACCGCAACTCCTCCCCACTGTGAAGTGGAGCAGATTTACCATGCTTAATAGTTCAACATGAACCTCACAAGCTGCAGCAAATGAAATGTCATACAGAGCACTTCTTATCAGCTTAGTTCGCACTTTTATTTCAGTGACGTTTACATTGGGTTGGCCATGCCCACCAAAGGGAAGAAGGGGAGCCTAACTTCAGCCACCAGGCCCAACGCTGCATTATAAAGATGTCTGCAAATGTGACACAAAGGCTGACAACATTAACCCCGCCATGTGGGAATCCCTTGCACATGACAACAGTCCCTGGAGACAGACAGTCAGGTCATGCATCCACAGCGTTGAGGAATGACCACTGGGAGGAGCACACAGACAAGAAATGCCGTGGAGCATCTGTAACAGCAAAAACAGTTGCCTTAATCTGCCCTGCCTGCAATAAAACATGTCTCTCCCATATTGGTCTTTACAGCCACACCAAGCACTGTAATTCTCCAGCTGTTTGACATTACCACTGATGGCACACTCTTCCGTTGTCTGCCGAGACAGGTAGATACCAACAAGTGTTTATGCATGAGTTTCCACAAAGATGTGCACAGAAGGCCACATACAAGTGTGTTCCCAGTACACATCTTTTAAAAAGTTTTGACTAATGTACACACTTTTGCAAGCAACTTCCTAATATAATGCATTTCTGTATGTTATTGCTCTCATATTGTTTCAGAAAGTGCTAGTTCGATGGATTTTCCTTTAAACTGGAACTAAGTGGAATTTCTCCACCATTTCTAGTTACAGATAGGTAGCCGTGTTGGTCTGCCATAGTCAAAAAAAAAAAAAAATTCCTTCCAGTAGCACCTTAAAGACCAACTAAGTTAGTTCTTGGTATGAGCTTTCGTGTGCATGCACACTTATCTGAAGAAGTGTGCATGCACACGAAAGCTCATACCAAGAACTAACTTAGTTGGTCTTTAAGGTGCTACTGGAAGGAAAAAAAATTTTTTTTTTTTTGTTTCCACCATTTCTAGTCATGATTAACTTAAGTCCCGTTGATTTCAATGGGTCTGGTGCAAATAAAATCAAGTCTGGATGCAACTCCTGCAGTTCACAACAACATTTATAAAAAGTTTACCCAGAATTTCCATCAAAGACCAAATGGAGACATGGCATGACAGATTCTAGAAAATGGGGACTATCCTTAATAAATGGGACAATTATGGTATATATAGAATGGATCTCAAGCTGAATCTCATTTTATTAATTTTTAGCGCAGTAAATTCAGTGGCTTCTGTTACTGCAAAACAGCTGATTTTCAACAAGAGGTAAGGAAAATGCAAGGGCTTTATAGTTGTAAGTCACAGTGCACTGCACATGCCCAGAAGACCCTGAGTCACTTCCAGATTCAAGGACTAATAAAAATTGGAAGCACTCCAGTAATTTTAAATTACTTTGCACATTGAAGAGTGATTTAAAACCAAGGAGGTGATTCCATTAAAAAAAAAAAAAACACCCAAGAACAACAACTATGTGTAGTTCAGTTTGTAAAGTGAATCTTATAGACAAGCATACACACCACAGAAGGTTCTGGATGTATTGAACTAAACCAAACGGTTTAAATTCAAGAAGTAAAGGCAAACCAAGAGCACATGCAGTTTACACCAAGGAGCGAGTCTGATGAACTCCCTTCTGCATTGTCACTGATCAAATAAATGTCTGTTGCCATTGGAAAAGGAAAACAGTAGATGGGTCCTCTCCTAAACTAGTGAGGATCTGGCTTCTTTAATTAAATTAAGAGGTGCTTAGAAGTGGTAGGAGCAGGCAACAGTGCTAAACGTTGCTCGATTTCACTTTCCCACTGGTATTTATGCAACTACGTTTGTGCTTCTCTCAGTGTCCTGGGATAATTGGCTAAACTAGTTGCGGAATGCATGGTGATAGCACTGTGCTGAACATATTCCACCTTGTATGTGTGTATTTGAACAACATTTGCCTGCCAGCATGTGGGCTTAATTTCAATATTGTAAGTATTCATTAATAAAAAGGATTCCACGTCCCTGCACTTCTGTAAGGCAAATCTTGTTCTTCCTCGTACTTCTCGCCAGGGCAAAGTACTTAGACAGGTGTTTGTGTTCTAAAGTGCATACGCACAAAATAAATCTTCTCATTGATGGTAGTATGCTAATCTATTTTGGGGTGTGTTATGTTAAATCCATCCTATAGGCTTCTCTGTTACAAAGGTATTTTTCTCACTTGCAATCTCCCATGGTACAAAAATAATCTGAGTGTTGATATTGTACAAAATAGTAATATGGTACAGAAATATGCCGAATTGTAGTGTTGATCATTCTGGAGCCATGAATCGCACTCCAGTAAAGCAGGTAGAATGGATACCCTGTTGGGATGCTGCCAGGGAGAGGGGGGCATCAGACAGGCCTCCAGCTGGCTCCAGCCACCGGCCGGCAGCTGGGCGAATTCCGGTCTCCCTTGGAACAGCATCAATCAGCGACTCATAGCTTCAGAAGCCTTCATAAACTTGAGCATTGCGATGGCCTGGGATTCGGACTCGGATGCTGAACCTGAGGGATCCCAGCCTGCACAGGATTCCCCGCCTCCAGAACCAGCTGAGCCAGGGCTGGGGCATGAGCCTGAAGGGTCCTCACCTGTGCTGGATCCTCAGGTGCAGGCACCAGCTGAGTCTGCTCTGGCTCCTGAGGGGGTGGAGGACCAATTGCCTGCAGGTGCTCCACTCTCAGCCCCGTCAGAGGAAGCTGAGGTTGCCTCTGAGTCCGGTAACCCTCCAGCCTCTCCTGAGCTGCAGAGGCTCAGGGCAGAGAGGCAGAGGGAACTAAGTTCCTGCAGGAGGAGTGCTCGCCTCCAGGCCAGGAGAGGCGAGTCACCAGAGGATTGGGGCCGCCCTATGCCTCGGGGCAGATATAAACCAGCCAGCCCCAGTCCCAAGTTGCGGGAGCAACATTGTTGGTTGCTAGTTCCTGCCTGAACCCTGTCCTGCTTACCTGCCTGAGCTCCTGACCTGTCCTGGCTCCCTGCTTGCACTTCACAATGGAAGTGGCGGACAGAGATGTATGCATGCATATTTACAGCATTTTATTCAGCAGCAGGACAAAAGAAAAACATGTCTGCTTCCCTTCGTGTCCAAGCAAACAGCAGCATAGCAAAAGCAATCTACAACGGAAGTTCCCAGCAGACTGTGCTGGAAGTAAACAGACATGTGACATACAACAATCCACACATCTGTTCTAAGGGTGGAATGGAACTATATCCTAACATACCCAAGGTATTGATCAGTTATCAGCTAACAAGGTGTCTCAGATTAAGCAAGGGTGCAGAATTATCATAGAACTGCAGAGTTGGAAGAAGAGAAGAAGAGTTTGGATTTGATATCCCGCTTTATCACTACCCGAAGGAGTCTCAAAGCGGCTCACATTCTCCTTTCCCTTCCTCCCCCACAACAAACACTCTGTGAGGTGAGTGGAGCTGAGAGACTTCAGAGAAGTGTGACTGGCCCAAGGTCACCCAGCAGCTGCAGGTGGAGGAGCGGAGACGCGAACCCGGTTTACCAGATTACAAGTCGACCGCTCTTAACCACTACACCACACTGGCTCCCGAGAGTCATCTAGTCCAATCCTCTGCAATGCAAGAATCTCAGGAATCTCTGCTGTGTCCTACCATACCCAACTGATATTCAAGAAACCAGGTAAGTTGGAGTATATTAGAGATCATGTTGTTTGGAAAGAGCAATGGTGGTGACAGGGAAATATGGGCACACACAGCTCCCTACACACATAATTTTGTGCACACATACTTTGCAATATTACAGTGTCGGACTAGGAACTGGGAAAGCAGGGTTCAAATTGCCACTTGGCCATGAAGCTCACTGGGTGACACTGGGCCAGTCACTACCTCTCAGCCTAACCTACCTCACAGGGTCGTTGTGGGGATTAAATGAGGGGGGGACTTGATGTATCATCTTGGAGAAAGAAATTTGAGATATAAATGCAATTAATCAATGAGTCACTGTTCACTGCAGTATATAGTTCCACATAAATGTAAGTTGCACAGACTTTAAAGTTTTGCTTTTGGAAATGCCAGCCACTGTAAACCAATATCCCATCAAAGACTACAAGTGATAGGATGCATTGCTGTGTCATTAAAAAAAAATCCCGGAAAGCTAGCAAGTGATGGCTAGTCTCAAACCCTATTCCCCTGAAAGGGAATGATTTTTTTTGTATGGAGAAGCACTCATTCATGTACCTCCAGGATGAGCTTGCAGTACTGAACACACAGAGAAGTATCCAGTATAACCTAATCCCAGTCTTTATTGCTTTCACATAAATTCATTCACATTCCATCCCATTTATACATTAATCTGGAAAAAGGGTTCCCCCACAAAATGACGCAACTTTCAATTTCAGTACATATTTTGAGTATTCTCAAGCATTTCTAAACATATTTTCCCCTCAAAATAAGACTTTTATAATGTATTTCATCCTACAATATGTATTTTAAAATTCATGCTTTTGAGCTGAGAAGTATGTTGGAAAATTTGGAGAAACGAGATATCTGAAGGGTTAAATAAATTCTAATCCGCACATTAGAGGGCAGGATCAGGCCATTTCATATCAGAATCCACAAAAACAGACCTCCTCAACCACCACAGCTGTGGAGCTATGGATTATTATTTTATTTCCATATTTTTCTGAAAGCTTCTTACCTTCGTTTAACAAGGCTTTGGCTATCTCTGATGAGCTTCAAAAATGCATTCACATCCACCAAATGTGTGGATTTGTATCCCATCCCAAATTGTCATACTTCTCCTTTCCCTTCCCTGATTTCTGGGTGTCTGACGCATTTTGGAACTGTAAGGAGTTTGATGCCCCCCCATTTTATTTCACATTGTAATAGAGTAGCCTTTCAGAGAGAACCATAATTATTGACTTCTGTAATGGCCACTTTAGTTGAAGCTATTTGGTAATTCTGCAATCCAATAGTCCAATACAAGCAAAAATTATTACCCACCGTAAAGGCTTGAATTGTAAACATTTAATGCGAAGAATTTCCTTCTCGCCTCTGGCCTGCTCCAAAAGTATCCCATACACACTCCTGGAAGGTAGCTATCTTGGCTGCTTTCAGAAAGTCCGGGGAAATTGGTTCTTACAGGAGACATTGACTTCTCCCTGCCCTTACCTATATAAAAATATGGGCATTTATGAGTATTAGGGAGATGTTTTCATTGTTTGGTTTAAATAATGTAGACACAATACTCATAGTCTTAAAGCACTTTTGAAACATCCGGGGTGTTTCAGTGCAGCTTTAAATTGGGCTGATTGCCAATTACAGTTTTAAGTGGAAGATGGAGGGAGTCATTTTTCTTGGAGTTCCTTTACAGTTCACTCTCTTGTCTTGGTGCTAATTCTCTTTCTTGCCATTGGGTAAAGAGGGGGGAGGATTGAAATACCCTGCCGGAGGGCCTCCAAAAACTGTACATCTGTCATAGATCATGTCACAGAACAGAAATGTTTGTTTTTTCACCCATTCATTTCTGCTGGCAGCCAGTTATTATTAGAATGAAAAATTAAGCTATTATGCAGTGGGAAGCCTTGCTGGCTCTACAAAATTTATGGCATTAATACAAGAAAATTATCCTTTATAGCTCGTATAAGCAGCTGTATGTATAATGCAGGCTCCTTCTGGATAACCCCACAACAAAATGGCCACCCCATCCATCCTTTTCTTATTGAAAAGATCTCTCTGCATCAGGATTGTATTCCAAAGGGTACGATGAAGGCCGGGCGGAGCCATATTAAGAATGTAGGCCCTCCCCAGAAGTATATGCTTCCAGAGATATTTTCAGCTCAGACTGGACCCTCGCTTAAATTGTAGCTCAACCCAAGCAAGAAACATATTAGCTAACTGACACTGAGGAAATCATCAGGTCTGGTTAATGTAGGAAGTAACAAGACCTTTTTAACAAACCAGTTCTTGGGCATGAAATCTTTTGACTCGCCTACTGGAAATGCCAAAGGGAGGAGGGGTCATTTTATCACATGTGAAAAGGCGAAAGGGCTCTGGGAAATGATATCTAAAAGGGTGTTTAAACTGATAATTCCCAAACAAAAACAAAACAAAACAAAACAAAAACCCTGAAACCTTTTTGCTAGGAATAATGGGGACATTAGTCCTGAGAAAGCTGGCTAACTTATTTATGTAGGCGACAACAGCAGCTAGAACTTTATATGCACAGAGGTGGAAGAAGGAAGGATTACCAAGGAAGGAGGAATGGCTTATGAAACTGATGGACTATGCTGAAATGGTGAAATTAATTGCTAAATTAAGAGGACATAACAACAAAGTGTTCAAGGAGGAATGAGACCAATGAAGGATTATCTGTCAAAGTATCACCCATACATGGAGTCGTGGGCAGGATTTGAAATATAAGCAGTAGGTTATTGAAAGAACTAATGATAGTGAAGTTTAGATAAGAAAAACAGCTAATGTGTTGTAAAACAGCTAATAAAAAGAAGAAAAACATCAGGAAAGCAGGGGTGGGAAGTCAAGAAGAAACTTTGCGTTAAAAAATGTATATGACAATAAATTTTTGGAATATTATTAAGATTTAATAAAAATGATATTTTAAAAAAGAAATATTTTGACTCCATCGGCTGAAACACCAAACCAAGCATTCCTCAGAGTAGCCCCTTTGAAATTAACAACCATGAGGAAGTTAGGTCCATTAATTTCAGTGGGTTTAATTTGAGTAAAACTTAGTTGACAACCTCCTGCCAACCTAGCAGTTCGGAAGCACATCAAAGTGCAAGTAGATAAATAGGTACCAATCCGGCGGGAAGGTAAACGGTGTTTCTGTGCGCTGCTCTGGTTCGCCAGAAGCGGCTTAGTCATGCTGGCCACATGACCCGGAAGCTGTATGCCAGCTCCCTCGGCCAATAAAGCCGGATGAGCGCCACAACCCCAGAGTCAGCCACGACTGGACCTAATGGTCAGGGGTCCCTTTACCTTTACCTTTAGTTGACGACAACTGCTTGGGTAGAAAGGGAAAGGTGTCAACCTGGCCTTTACTTTCCACTCTGAATTCAAAGAGCCACACATCTGCTTAACAAATTCAGAAATATGGAAGGCAGATGTTTAAGAAGATCATGAATATGATTCATAGGAGGGCTGGCCCAAGGCATTTTGGCCCCTGAGGCAAACTACAAAATGGTGTCCACCTCCCGCCAGAGAAGAAGGGGTTTAGCGAAGCTCTACATCACAAACAAGGGGGTAAGAAAGATCTACGTTGGGAAGAAGGGTGGGCTGGCCCCAATTCAGAATGTGATTCAGACAGTGCCACGGACACAGTCCACATGTTCCCTCCCCCTCCTCCTGCCTGTATCCAGTACGGTCAAAAAGTGTCATTGATAATGAAACAAAGCTAATTAGAAAAAAGATTAAAACTGCAATCCTGCTTGCTCTGCATGTAGAGAACGGGGCATGGAATGGCTCTCTTGAAAAAGCAACATTGCTGCAATCCCTATCATGCTTCCTCCTGCACTACAATGGTGCAAAAGCATTAATAACCAAAGTATTCAGAGAAGTCTGAACTCTGTGACTGAAGGTGGCCCACTACAGTATGGGTTGGAAGTCGAATATTCAGCACCAGCTCCATGTTTCCTCTCCTCTTTCCCCAACCCCCCACCCCAATATCTAGGGCAGGGACATCCAACTCTCAATCGACTGCGATCTACTCACAGTATTAAAAAAAAACTGGCAGTGATCTTCCCAAAGTCATGGAGCATTTTTTAGGAAGCCAAAGTTAGGGTGGGGTTTTTTCCCTTTTTTCTTTTCTTTTCTTCTTCTTTTTTTTTTTTTTTGCTTTTTTGTTAGGAGATCACTGAGGGGCCAGAGGTCAACCAGTATCTACCAGGAACACCCCGTGATCTACCAGTCGATCACGATCTACGTGTTGGACATGCATGATCTAGGGCAAAAACCTTCTATTTTAGGGTTGAATTACCTTAGGGGTAATTCAATACCTTAGGGGACGTGGGTGGCGCTGTGGGTTAAACCACAGAGCCTTGGACTTGCCGATCAGAAGGTCGGCGGTTCGAATCCCCACAACGCGGTGAGCTCCCGTTGCTCAGTCCCAGCTCCTGCCAACCTAGCAGTTCGAAAGCACGCCAAAGTGAAAGTAGATAAATAGGTAAACGGCATTTCCGTGCGCTGCTGTGGTTCGCCAGAAGCAGCTTAGTCATGCTGGCCACATGACCCGGAAGCTGTACGCCAGCTCCCTCGGCCAATAAAACGAGATGAGCACCGCAACCCCAGAGTCGGCCACGACTGGACCTAATGGTGAGGGGTCCCTTTACCTTTACCTTACCTTAGGAGTAATTTGTTTGGAACCAGAAGCAGGTGGCAGTGTTGCATAGATCTTCCTCACTTTCACTCAGGCTGTATTCAGGCAGCACATCACTCCATCTTCCTGAGATTTTCTTACCTGTTAATCTTTCACACAATGTAAAAGCCACTAGTGGAAACCTAGTGGAATCTAGCAGTGGTTTAACACTCATTTCTGTGTTAATTGTTTCCTTGGGGATGGGCGGGTATGTTGGCAACCCTAAGGAAAATTGTGGGATTTTTGCGTTGCAATTTCACATGATTAAATCTGGGGCTGTTTCCTGGCACACAGTCCTCTCTTGCCATTTAGAAATTAGCACGACGTGGTGGATGTCAACCAAAAAGCTACCATCCCATAATTCAGCAAATACTGCAATGTAAAAGAGCTGTTCGACATCAGCACAGAAGCCAGTGTAACGAATGCAAGGAAAGCTAATGCAATAAACCCCATGTCTGAATGCAGGCCCACTCTCATACACACACAATTCCTGGAAGCAAATCCTGGAGGGGTTGTCCAGAGAGGAGGAGTGGAACCATTGCATCTGCTGAGCTGCTGATTCCCTGCCATTAATCTAAGAAAAGCCAGCAGGTTTAGTTTAGAATTGTTTCTATAATATTTCCCTACTGTGAAGAACCATGAGGGGGGGAAAGAGGGAAATGTCTTTCGTGGAGTTCCAGCCTTGATACAAAATTCATACAGTTGATGAAGTGACTAAGTGACTTGGCTCCAAATCAGGAATAAAAAGGTAAAGGTAAAGGACCCCTGAATGACTCCAGTCGTGAATGACTCTGGGGTTGCGGCGTTCATCTTGCTTTCCTGGCTGAGGGAGCCGACGTTTGGCTGTGGACAGTTTTTCCGGGTCATGTGGCCAGCATGACTAAGCCGCTTCTGGCAAACGAGAGCAGCACATGGAAACTCTGTTTATCTTCCCGCTGGAGCGGTACCTATTTATTTACTTGCACTTTGATGTGCTTTCAAACTGCTAGGTGGGCAGGAGCAGGGACCAAGCAACAGGAGCTCACCTGCAGGGATTCGAACCGCCGACCTTCTGATCGGCAAGCCCTAGGCTCTGTGGTTTAGACCACAGTGCCACCCACATCCGTAAATCAGGAATAGTCCCCAGTTAAAAAATTTTCTCTGCCTACAACTCACTAGGAAGCCACTCTGCATCTGCCCCCTCTCTGCAATTTGCAGATACAATGGTACCTTGGTTCTCAAACGCTTTGGTTCCCAAACACTCAAAACCTGGAAGGAAGTGTTCTGGTTTTTGAACATTTTTCAGAAGCCGAACATCCGATGCGGTTGTCGGCTATTGTTTCCGGGGCGCCTGCACCAATCAGAAGCCGTGCCTTGGTTTCCGAACATTTCAGAAGTCAAACGGACTTCCAGAACAGATTAAGTTCAAGAACCAAGGTACCACTGTATTTGGCGCTTTTGTTTTTGCTATTTATTTTGCGTTTTTGTTTTTGAGGCTTTTTCGGTTAATTTGTTTTTTGTCACTGTGTGGAACCCAGTTCAGCTACTGATTGATTGATTGTGTGACTGCGGAAATGGATAAAAGACCCCCATCCAAACAATGACTATCATCAGTGCAGGTAAAAAAGAAAAATAATTTTAATTTTCATCATCTACAATACTGTCTTATTTATTTTATAGTACAGTACATTGTTTATTGCTTTCATTTTATGGATCAATGGTCTTGTTAGATAGTAAAATTCATGTTAAATTGCTGTTTTAGGGGTTGTTTTTAAAAGTCTGGAACGGATTAATCTGTTTTGCATTACTTTCTATGGAAAAGCGCACCTTGGTTTTGGAACGCTTTGGTTTTGGAACGGTCTTCCGGAACAGATTAAGTTTGAGAACCAAGGTACCACTGTAATAATACTGACCCACCTTCAAGGAATGTTGTAAGCCTGTAAGGACTGCATCAATGTCTTATTAATTAGTTATTGTTATGAATCAGGAACAGGACTTTGGACCCAGCTTTAGGCCCAAACCATCCTTTAAATCACTGTTTTCCCAGAACTGATGGTCATGTCGTAAGGGTTTGGGTTTTTTTTTTTAAAAAAAAGTAAAACCAGCTTAAAATACTGCAGTGAGAGTGTTTTCAGTGATGCTGAATAAATAGGGATGGACTGAAGAAGTACAGTGAACAGCAGATGCCGTGGCTTTTGTTATGAAGCGACTTCTGCCTGCCAGATTTTGCCCTCCAGGCACAATGGCAAAGCAAGACTTCCACCTGTTATCTCTCACCGTTATGGGCTGTTCTTTCCCCCCCAGTTGAAGTTTGGGTTTAAAATCGTACGTCTTCCCAGGATTTAGAGCTCATCATCCCAGCTGTGTTGCGCACTGTCCTTACATGAAACATCTGGAGACATGGTGTAAACAAAGTTCACCTCTTCTTGCTCACATCTAAAAGCTGTTATGTGACTTACTTGGTCATTGCTTTACAGAGGAGTATTTTTCTTTAATCATTTTTTCTCAGAATTTTTTTAAAAAATATATTTTGCACTATACCTGCATATATGTTATATACAGTGGTACCTCCGGTTACGAACTTAATTCGTTCCGGAGGTCTGTTCTTAACCTGAAACCGTTCTTAACCTGAGGTACCACTTTAGCTAACAGGGCCTCCCGCTGCCACCGTGTGATTTCTGTTCTCATCCTGAGGTAAAGTACTTAACCTGAGGTACTACTTCCGGGTTAGTGGAGTCTGTAATCTGAGGTGTCTGTGACCCGAGGTGTTGTTGTTGTTTAGTCGTTTAGTCGTGTCCGACTCTTCGTGACCCCATGGACCAGAGCATGCCAGGCACTCCTGTCTTCCACTGCCTCCCGCAGCTTGGTCAGCCTCATGTTTGTAGCTTCGAGAACACTGTCCAACCATCTTGTCCTCTGTCACCCCCTTCTCCTTGTGCCCCCCATCTTTCCCAGCATCAGGGTCTTTTCCCGGGAGTCTTCTCTTCTCATGAGGTGGCCAAAGTATTGGAGCCTCAACTTCAGGATCTGTCCTTCCAGTGAGCACTCAGGGCTGATTTCCTTAAGAATGGATACGTTTGATCTTCTTGCAGTCCATGGGACTCTCAAGAGTCTCCTCTAGCACCATAATTCAAAAGCATCAATTCTTCGGCGATCAGCCTTCTTCAACCCGAGGTACCACTGTACATATTTATGCAAAGGGATGGAGCAACTTCCCTAAAAGGAAAGGCTGCAAAAATTGGGGCTTTTCAATTTAAAGAAAAAGAGAGTAAGAAGAGAAATCATGGAGGTGTATAAATGGTCCACACTGTGGTGAAAATGGACTGGGGGAATTTCTTCTCCCTCTCCAATAATACCACCTGGGGACTGAACATTGGAACATTGGAAGAATCAGGACATATGAAAGAAAATTCTTCTTCGCACAGTGTGTTGTTAAATTACAGAATTTGCTTCCACAAGACGAAGTGATGACCACCAACTTGGATGACATTAAAAAAGGCACACCAGGTCACCTGTAAGCAGCACATGCCTTCAACTTCACGAGAAAACTCAGTAAGCGTGCATACACAATAGCAAGTAACACACCAAGCCCTAATCTATAGAGGCATAAGTGGAAGAAATATTCAAAAGCCACCTAACACAATGTGGAAAGGTCCTCCATAGTATTATGCTAGGCATCGCACTGAGGTTAATCCCACAGAAAATATTCCTCTGGGCCAACTGAACTCCAGCTTGTCTTAAACACATAGGCATTGATCCATGGGGGGCTGCTAGAGATGCATACAGCCACAAAGAGACCTCGTTCACCTCCTATGGAACTGTCTGAACAGAACCTTCCTGAACACAAGGGCAGGCTAAAATTAACTTGGTCCTAGACAAATCCACATTAATAGGAGGCACCAGCATAATACTTGACTTCATAACTGACAGAAAAAGACCATTGTAAGGTCAGGAAGGATGTTTCCAGCAAGCCAAGCTGGCAGCAAAACCAATAATGCTCTAGCAATTGAAAGTTTGGGCCACACAAGCATGGAAAACCGGATTTGAGACCTCCTACAGGTAGTTGTGGATGCGGGTGGTGCTGTGGGTTAAACCACAGAGCCTGGAGCTTGCCAATCAGAAGGTTGGTGGTTTGAATCCCCTCAACGGGGTGAGCTCCCATTGCTCGGTCCCAGCTCCTGCCAACCTAGCAGTTCGAAAGCATGTCAAAGTGCAAGTAGATAAATAGGTACCGCTCCGGCAGGAAGGTAAACGCCGTTTCCGTGTGCTGCTCTGGTTCGCCAGAAGCAGCTTAGTCATGCTGGCCACATGACCCGGAAGCTGTACGCCGGCTCCCTCGGCCAGTAAAGTGAGATGACCTCCACAACCCCAGAGTCGTCCGTGACTGGACCTAATGGTCAGGGGTCCCTTTACCTTTTACATGTAGCTGTCAGAGAAAAAACTGCGCTGTAAATGACATGAAGGGTCGAAACAGTACTTTTGAATAGTTTCACATACATTATCCTCTCTTCCTTAAAATGCTTACATTGCAGGCTGAGACTGAAAAGAGGTTGCCTAATGTCACCTTGTGAGTTCATCGCAGAAGCAATATTCAAAACTGGCACTTTTTGATTCATAGCTCAGTCTCTCAACCGCCACCAAGTCATGGCAATCTGTCACGGTAACTGCTGTTCTTCCTAGGCAGACAGTTCTCACCCTGGGAACCCATACACTCCTGTGATCTGTGGTAGAAATCCCGTTGTTTGGACCCTTTCCATTTAAAACCCAACTCTCTCCAGATGAGCCACACCCAGCCCTAGATTGCAGTACTTACAGGCCGTTCGAAGGAACAGCATGATCTCATAGTAAAACATTTTGGCGGATGCTTTTTGAAAGAGTGGTTGCTTGTTTAAAAGAGATAGCAATCATCTTTGCTGTGTGTTGTCTCAGTTCACAGCCAGGCTCCTATAGTAATCAACAGGTCTCTTCCATCTGATTGTCTTACCAACTATCTGCTGAAAACTGTGTGCCAAGAATAGCTTTGGATGGCATTGAGATGGAGCTACTCTTCCATCACAAGGCTTTTGGTTGTCATTCTTAGGAGGGTTTTTCAGGGGGAGGTTTTTGGTGGGTGTTGTTTCTTAAGCCAAATAGGTAGTTTGCATGGCTAAACTCCATTGCATTCCAACCATTTGATTCCATGAGGATGAAGCAGATTCTGCTCTTTCCTTTACTTCTTGCTTTAGCGGCACAAAACTGTGACTCATCATTTTATAATTCAGTTCTATAATTTGTCTGGCATTATATTGCAGTAGACACCAGTCAGCAGATTTCTAAAAGATCAGCACCAGTGGGGTTAATAAATTATTCCCTTTCCTGGAAGAAAAGGAAAAAGAAAATGGCCCTCAGAACCCTAGCGTGGTGAGTAAAATATAATATGCTATTAGAAACATATTTTATTTTAAAAAATGGTGCTTCCACAAAATTATGTGGCAAGAAATACCATTTTAAAAGGTTATTTAAAAATAATTTCCCATTTTTGTTTAAATGTGCCTTCGTAGAGAGGAGTAGTTTGACTCCCATGCTCTTTTTCTTAGGGCAGCATTTAAAAGAAATACTTTTGACTTTTTTTTCTCTCTCCCGGAGATAATCTTATGAATTAACTTATTCAATTTCACAGGGCCAGAAAAATCAATATCCCACCCCGGCATTTAAAACTC
The DNA here is from genome assembly GCF_964270895.1 of Podarcis filfolensis. Taxonomy (NCBI): domain Eukaryota; kingdom Metazoa; phylum Chordata; class Lepidosauria; order Squamata; family Lacertidae; genus Podarcis; species Podarcis filfolensis. The sequence goes on along the minus strand of NC_139606.1, from coordinate 7,034,068 downwards.
CCCATGCTCCTACTTGAAGGCAAAGGAATATCAAATGATATTGCAAGCATATTTGGCTTGCAAAGATCCCGATATCTGAAAAATGTATCTTTCCCAAATAAGGGTTTCATGCAGGACTCACCATGCATTGCCAAAACTGTTTTTAAATTATTTTTAAAGGGCAAGACATGCGCAAATTATTATTTTTGTTTCTTTCAGAAAGTGTTAACAGATCTACCCTCTCTTTTACTTTGAGGTGCTGCATTTGGTGAAGAAAACTAGGAGAGGTGGTATTGAGAATTGTTGGTAGCTTGGTGCAGGGCCATCTTTAGCACATGCACCACTGGGGTGCAAAGATCTGCCCAGTGCCCCCAAATTTAGTTTAGCCACCCTCAGATTTTTTTGGGGTGTGTGCGAATTCAAAGTTGTTGACTTTTTTGGGGGGGGAATCGCTCACCTGTAACAACAACACAGTGGAAATAACTGCTTTTGTTTCCTGACTCATCGGGAATATTTGACGCTACGGAGTAACAGAGCGACGGAAGAGGGGGGTGGGGACTTTCGCTCCATTGCTTTTCACTGCCGCTGATCGAAAGCGACTGGTATACAGTAGGTATACATTTGGCACCCCTCAGAATACATTTGGTGCCCCCCAGAATTCAGTGACCGGGTGCACCACACCCCTGGCACCCCTGGGTGGGAAATTACGCTGGATTCGGGGTATTCTCCTGGATTCTCTTCCAGCTTATTAAAATTGTTCATTAGATCTTTTATCTTTTTGAGGTGTAAAAATAGCTTCTTCCTTTAAAAGTCTTTAGCTATGCAGTCACTCTCCTCTGCAATGCATAGGATGAAGGCAAACAGGCCAAAGAGGCTGGTCTGATGCCAAGACGAATGACAAGGTGGCCTCAGCCGAGCTGTGAAAATCAGCAGCATGGGAGTTTTTATAGAGAGTCCCATGGACTGCAAGAAGATCAAATCTCTCCATTCTTAAGGAAATCAGCCCTGAGTGATCACTGGAAGGACAGATCGTGAAGCTGAGGCTCCAATACTTTGGCCACCTCATGAGAAGAGAAGACTCCCTGGAAAAGACCCTGATGTTGGGAAAGATGGAGGGCACAAGGAGAAGGAGACGACAGAGGACGAGATGGTTGGACAGTGTTCTTGAAGCTACCAGCATGAGTTTGACCAAACTGCGGGAGGCAGTGGAAGACAGGAGAGCCTGGTGTGCTCTGGTCCATGGGGTCACGAAGAGTCGGACACGACTAAAGGACTAAACAACAACAACAACAACAACACATTCAAAACCAGCAAGTCAGGAAGAAGGCTCTCAGTGTGATCCTATACATATCTACTCTGAAATAATTCCCACTGTGGAGAAAGGGGTGTGTGGAAAAGTAAGTGTGTAAGGGGCTGCATCCATAGCTAGGATAGAACATCACCCCTCAAATGCTAGTTCAGGAGTGCCTGGCGTGCTCTGGTCCATGGGGTCACGAAGAGTCGGACACGACTAAACGACTAAACAACAACAACAAATAGCACCTGATTTGCCCTCCCATATCATCCAAATTCCCAGCCCAGGGAAGATCGTGATGGTATTATGAGGCTCTGAGTTGGAATTGTCTCTAGCAGCTGTTGCCAACCTGAAGTCATCCAAGTATTTTGGACCACACAGGATAACTGCCTTATGCTAAGTCAGACCATCTAGCCTGGTATTGCCTACACCAGCCTTCGCCAGGCTGGTGCCTTCCAGATGTTTTGAACTGCAACTCCCTTCAGCCCCAAACAATGTGAGCACTGGCTGGGGGTCAAGAGAATCCAAAACATCTGAAGGGTAACAAATTGGTGAAGCCCAGTCTGTAGTCTCTCTCCATCCACAATAGCCAGCAGCTCTTGCGAGGCAAGCATAAGCGACCCAGGCTCCATCTTTCAGCCCTGTGGCACCTGACACTCTGATGTGTACACAGAGCTTCCAGGTGTGCAAAGGCTTTCTCATTGGCTGCTATGAGAGCTCCTACATATAAATCATTGTGCTTCCATGGAGCTTTTGACTAGGTTGCATGTCTCAAAAATGTATCGGCTTATAATGTCTGGTCATGAAAGCTTTAGGATTTAAACAAGGTAGTACTGGTGTGTGACATAAATGGATTTAGGTGTACTATATATATGCAATAGGGCTTTGTTCTGATGAGCACACAGAGGAAATAGAATGGGTTAGATTTGTATTGTATCCATGTCTTGATTGCGCCTATACAGTCAAACTGAACATAACTTAATGCTGTATGGGAAGCAGATCCCTATGTACAATAGATAACCTGCCCTAAAGCTGAAGAACACTGGTTTAAGAGAAGAGATGGAGTACTCAAAAGCATGAGAATTGAAGCCTAAAACATTCACATTTAACCTCTGTGGTATGTAAGCAGTAAGCTTACATGAGCCCCAGATGAGGATGGCCAGCATCCCTTCTTCTGTCTGCTTAGCGGCCGCAATGTTGCTGCCTGATAAAGTCTTAGATAACTGCCTCCACATTTTCCTTTCTAACTTTCTTTGTATATGTCCAATTGACTTACATCTTTAAAACATGAAAGTAAAGAGTCAGGAGGCCCTGCTGGTTCAGGACCTGGTACCTGTGGACCCCCTGTACCCCCCTGTCAGTAGCCCTGGTGTCCTGTGGAGCCTATTAAGACTGCTAGACTATAGAGATGAGTGTGAATGAAATAGCTGCTATAGTTGAAGCATAAAACATGCTGTCTCCAGGCACATGTTTAATCTACCAGGGATGCCCTTCTTTGCATGTCCATCTATTGTCTAAAGTTGCTCTCTTGTTGTCTTAAGCGCTGCAGGTAAATTACCAGATTAACGGTAGTGTGCACTCAGCCTTTATGCAGATAGCTAAGATCTTCCTCTTTTGAAAGTTCTTTTCTAGGAAGAAGCTACTGGTTGGGTTTTTGAGTAGATTTTATGGGTTTTGCTGGTGGTTTAAAGTATGTGTTTCATTGCTGTGACATTTGATTCATAGCTGATGCACTTTTATGGATATAGTGTAGTGTTTCTTTTCATAATGTTTTCAGAAGCTATGGTTGGGAAGTAGAGTATACGTTGGTAAATAAATACGTGCAAGGGAAGAGTTCAAGTTATAGGCTGTCATCTTAAATAAGTTTATATGAATAAGTTATTTTCACCATATTTTTTTATTGGGGCTACACAGGCCAGCCTTAGTTACATAAACATACAGCACAGACAATATTCCCCCAATCAATATCAAAAATAAATGAAGAATATATTATCGCAAGTGATGTGGTTACATGGATTATATTTTCCCACTCTCTAAAAGCTGTCAGTCGATATTAGCTATCAGATTTTGTATTAAACTATCAGAATTAAGATGATTGGGAGGAGCAGGGTTGTATAAAAATCACACTTTTGACGAAGTGACAGTTGCACCTAATTGCCAAATAAGACTGTGTTGTGGAGGGGAAGCAAAGAACACTGTAAGTCAGGAAAGAAATGAAATCATTACTGGCTTAGAGTACTTCCAGGTGGCAACCTTAGATCACAAATGGATCATTCAGACCTGATCTTTATGTGTGTGCGTTTGGCGCATTAGCTTTGGCGCACTGCCATTTTTCAGTGTTTGATAAGGGATGTAGGAGAGGGGGCTATTGGTTTTGGGGGGGTTGCCTTGTTTTTCTTGTGTGTTTTGTGTTTTTATCTTATATTTTTATGTTGTGAACCACCCCAAGATCTATGGATGAGGGTGGTGTACAAATTTAAAAAATAAATATTTTGCCACTTGCCGTTTAGCCCAGTGGGTGAAGCTTAATGGAATGCATCTGGAATGTATTTTTGTTCCTCCCCTCAGTTACTTTATCCTAACCCTCTACCACCTGCTTTCTATTCTAGAAAATTTTCACTTCTGTGTGCATATATTTTAAATTTTAAAAATAAAACAGGTAGTACCCACCATGTCATCGCATCTGTTCTTGGTTCCTATTGGCTCCATTGCTCCCACTGTGCTCAATGAGATCAGAGCATAGCACACGCAAGGGATGGTGTGTACCTCCTCTTCATTCAGAAAACGTTAGGACTTGCCATTTGTATTTCTCTAGCAGAGAGAGAGAGAGAGAGAGAGAGAGAGAGAGAGAGAGAGAGAGACTGGCTATATTTTGCAAATACCCAGCTTGCTCTATCTGATCCATTAAATATTTATTAGCCAGTGTCTGCCCATTGAGGACTTGGAGGGAGGGGGGAGGTTAGTGTTATTGTCTGTCTGGTCAGAGAGTAATCTCATTGGCCAAAGATAAAAGTTGATTAGGATCATAAATGTAGCCTCCCTGCAAATGTCATTTAATGATGTAAGATGGGGGTGAGGTGGGGGGTTACTCTTTCTGATCAGTCCAAGCAGCAGTTTCTCAAATGAACAAAATGTTTGGGGAGGGTTGAAGCTTAATGACTCTTTATTAACTGAATGGACAAGCAGCAAGCTCTTGGCATATACTCCCCCAGATCACTGGAGGCAGAACACTCTCTGGAGCTGGCACAGGCATCAGGCAAATGATAACACTAATGTACTTTCCTTTTTCTGAAAACAATTAAAGCATGAGAGACTGAGACTCTTTGTGACACGTAGCGATTTGTTGAAAATCAGTTATCTGCTAAAAGGGGGTGGGGGAGGTCCGTTATATTAATCAGACCAACAAAGTCATAAATTTATTTTCATAAAAGAAAGGCGCTTGGACCTGGACAGTGCTGATTGTGATGGTGATTCTCATGCACACCATCAAAGCGATTTACTATCTATGGTATACTTAATAAACACTATAGTGTGGCTTTCTGTGGCTAATAAAGCTTGCTTTACATTATGCCCCTTGTCTGCTAAGATTTGCCTCCTAGGGCTCACTTAGAGTGCATTAAGAAGTTGAACACCAAGATCAGGGTGATTTGCTGCAAAACCTAAATAATTCATGCTGCTTTCAGCTGGTGTTTTTGCAAATGCTGTAACGAGACAAGCTGCAAAATGTTTTACATGGAGGAAAAACACAGATTACCACTAAAGGAAAACCCTTTTGCACAGAACTGCCTCTTGGGGCCCTGTCTCATGTTGCCTTTGCGGTGTGGGAACCCTACAGCGGTACAGCACGGCTTCTTCCCACACCATGAAGGTGATGCCAGGAGAACCTGGCCATGTTGGAGGAGCTCATTTTCGCAGTTCCTCTCCATGCCAGAGTTGCCCCTTCTTGAAAAGATGGAGGGGGTTTCACTGTGTGGGCTTTCCCCCTTGCTGTGGGGCTTCTGGTGTTACCTTTGCCATACACAAAGGAATGGTGCTGTGCATAAGAAGAGCCCTGTGGGATCAGACCAAAGGATGTAATCAAGCGTTTTGTTCCCACAGTGGCCAAACAGATTTGCATGCAAAGCCCAGAAGCAGGACATGAACCCAATAGCCTTCTCTTGCTCAAGATCCCCAACAAGTGTTACTTAGAGATTTTCTTCTTCTTTGGCGATCACTCGTAGCCGAGTAAGATTGTCTTCCATAAACACGGTTTTAACAATGAGTCCGTAAGTGACTGTGGAGGCCAATTCTGGATCCACACGTCCTACCACAGTGGAGAGATAGGTTTCTGGGCAGGAGCTGAACACAGTGAGGGTTTGCCAAGCGTGCCTTCCTCTTAGCTTCTAAAAAAAAAATGTAGTATAAATACCAACAACTGGGGAACACTGCCCTGCGAGTGCCCCAATTGGAGAACAGCCTTTACCAAAGGTGTCAAGGGCTTTGAAGACTTGGAGATATATCTCCTCTGACACTGGACATAATATATCCAACATTCATTACTAGTAGCCATTGATATACTTATCTTCCAAAACATTGTCCAATCTACTCCTAAAGCCATCTAGGCCTGTGTCCTTCATCACATCTAGGAAAACCAGATCCCAGCCTAGCAAAGGCCTGTGTGAAGGAGTGCTTCAGTTTTTTTATGTCCCAATTGTGATCGGGACGCCAGGTTTGAATGTTATGAAAGAGAAGATCTCATGCTAAAAAGATAACGTAAGAAGAAGCTTTTAAAAGTCTGCTGCAGCACATTCAATGAAGATTATTGGAGATGTCCAAGCAGTGGTGGAGCTTCATGCTCCAGCACTGGGGGGGCGAGGAGCAGGCGGAGGCGTGGCTGGTGCGCGTGCTGGAGGCGTGGAGCACTGCCCGCAGGGACGTGGCATGCGTCCTGGGGCATGGCACGCTGTCTGTGGGGGCATGGCGCCCAGCACGGGCGAGGGGGCAGCTGCAATGGCACCCCACCGGGATCGCGCTGCCGGGTGCGCTCCCCCCCCACTCCTCTTCCTCTGCCAGTTTCTCTGAGGCATATTCTGGAACCCTGAGACGGACGTCTATTTCCTTGTTCTCAAGGACCAAATATTCTGAACAACAAGTGGAATTGATGGAGACATTTGTAAGAAACTGAAGAAGTCAGGACAGAACTCTGGCCCTGCAGGGCAAGTGAGGGAAGGAGAGGTATCCTGGCTGGATTATGGGTAGGACACCCAAAGGTTGCTGGAGGAAAGGAAGAAAATACATGTATGTAGCAATGAGAGACATAGTGGAACTGGCAGGGTGAGAGGGGGCATTCATTAATTTTACCTGTCTTAAGCAAAAATCATCACAAAGGCTGCATAGCAGGAGACCACAGTCTATAATACAGAAATATTCCCCTCTTCCCTAAACAGTGAGAAGTCTAGGATGGGAATGAAGGATTTAGTTTCTGTTGGATGATTTATAGTGTCTTTGTAATATATGTTTATATGCTAATATACAACAAGAGTCTATTGAAAACAAACAGACTTAGATACAAAATATAACAGGCAGCACAACCACTAATCCTGCACTAGGTTCCCAAAATAGCAACTGCATCCAGATTTTGGCTAACTGCTGCTAAAAACTTTTGTACTTCTCACCGTTTCTTAAAATTTTGATAAAATTTCATCCTGCAGAACATTACCCAGATAGCACACATCAATCTTCTTTTCTTCCCTGCAACTTCGGAGGGGGGAAAAACACTTAGAGGTTTTCTTCATGAAGCAGTACATAGGTTTTGCTAAATAAATAAATAAGATACAGCACATCCCATTCATATTTACGATTGTATGCCAATCCATATTTTGTGGTTCAGCTGGTTCAGCTGAACAGTGTTGCTAAGTCTCTCCTTCTTTAATATACATGTATATTCAACCTGCATTTCCTAAACAGATTAATCAGTATTTCCGCCATCTGTTTTATAGTTTGTTTTTAAAATCCATGCAGCATGCCAAATGGTAAAGCCAGCTGAGCTCTTGTTTTGGGAGAACGGCTGTAGGACAACACAGTAGTGAAAACTGCTAAAAAAAGAAGCGTTGAACAGCTCAAGATGTTGTGCTGTTGAATCAACAAGCAGTGACCCAAAACCTACACAAGACACTGAAACCTGGTGGCATAAGAGCACTTCTTCTGAAAGGGTCAGATCTGCACCTTACATTTAGAGCAGTATCACACCACTTGGGGGAAGTCATGGCTTCCCCCCAAAGAATCCTGAGAATTGTAGTTTGTTAGGGCTGATTGGGGTTGTTGTGGTGTAGTGGTTAAGAGCGGTGGACTCGTAATCTGGTGAACCGGGTTCGCTTCCCCGCTCCTCCACATGCAGCTGCTGGGTGACCTTGGGCTAGTCACACTTCTCTGAAGTCTCTCAGCCCCACTCACCTCACAGAGTGTTTGTTGTAGAGGAGGAAGGGAAAGGAGATTGCTAGCCGCTTTGAGACTCCTTTGGGTAGTGATAAAGCGGGATATCAAATCCAAACTCTTCTTCTTCTTCTTCTTCTTACAGAGCTGCAATTGTCAGAGTGTCCCGGGAAGAGGTATTCGCTGTCCACGCACTCTGAGAATTGTAATAGTACACAAAAATGTATTATACTGGAGGAAGTTGCTTGCAGAAGATGTATACATTAGTCAAAACTGCGTAGGAAAATTAATAGAAACTCACACTGCAATGCCGAATTATTTTAATGAGTTTTGGTTTCTTTTTGTTTTGGAAAGGAGATGCTGAGGGTGAGAGATAGTGACCAGCCTAAAGCAGCTTAGAAACTTTAGCAGTAAACGTTGGGCTGGATCTGGAGATGTTGTTGTTGTTTAGTCCTTTAGTCGTGTCCAACTCTTCATGACCCCATGGACCAGAGCACACCAGGCACTCCTGTCTTCCACTGCCTCCCACAGTTTGGTCAAACTCATGCTGGTAGCTTCGAGAACACTGTCCAACCATCTCGTCCTCTGTCGTCCCCTTCTCCTTGTGCCCTCCATCTTTCCCAACATCAGGGTCTTTTCCAGGGAGTCTTCTCTTCTCATGAGGTGACCAAAGTATTGGAGCCTTAGCTTCAGGATCTGTCCTTCCAGTGAGCACTCAGGGCTGATTTCCTTCAGAATGGAGGATCTGGAGATACCCCAATTCAAATCTTCCCTTAGCCATGAAAAACCACAGGTTGACCTTCAGCCAGTTACCATTTCACAGACTAACCTGCCTCACAGCGTTGTTTTGAGGGAGGTGCTTATTTTCTCGAGCTCCTTGGGTATACATGTAATCAGATTAAGTAAATAAAACAAAATGTATTGTAACAGTGGCAAGGGTCTTTCTGGTCCATCACTCAGGCTCTTAGTCTCTACACTATATCAGCCAAGACTCCAGTGCCTCCTCCTCCTCCTCCTCCTCCAGTGGTGAGGCTGTTTTGAATTTTCTCACAACCAAAGGACGACAGAACAAACGCCTCTTCCCCACTTAAAAGCGAAGAGGGCTACTCACACGAGAGTGTTTTAAAAGAGCCTGACCTCCTGCTCTGCACACTTCTAGTGGCTGAGTGGCTGTTTTCTCCCCGTAGACCTTTTAGTCCTGTTGAATAAGTATCTAGTTCCTTTCAATAAATTCTGCGCATTTTGATGGCAAAGTGACTACACGTAGCTGAAGTGACAGCTGCTAGCGACAGGCGAGAGCTTGTTAAGCCCAAAAAGATGTCACATCATTTTCATAGCGCTGCTTGTCTTCTTCTTTTTTCAGCAGCTCTCTGCAATGAGCATAGAGTAATGTCATATATATATATATATATATATATATATATATATATATATATATAGAGCAGCCAGAAACAGGTAGTCAATGAGGGTGTTTATTCATTGAAGGTCAGGCTTTTGTATTATGAAACTTCCAGCAGATGCGATAAGCAGTAAATTGCAGATCTATCACTGCCCCCCTCCCTTCCCAGCGAGCGTGCGCGGGAAATCAGCAGAATCCTGCCTCTGTTTGATTTATAGCCCACTTTTGACCAACCCTTATCTAGTTCCCACAAGCCCTTTTCTGATGCAGCTCATGTCTGAATGACAATAGACAACCACTGCCATTATGCTCCAAAATCCCTCTCTGCATTCTAGACACCTAAGATTACATCTGGGCTATTGATTTATTACTGCCTCCCCCACCCCACTACCCCTCCCGGGACCAGTTTGTTCACCCTGAACAAGATAGACTATTATTAAACTGAGCAAACAACTCCATGTGAACTTGCTAAGGGAAATAATCATTTGCAGCCACCTTTCTAAGAACCTGGATGCACAAAGCAACAGAGGCGTTGAAATATTAAGGCTATTTTTATGTCTGTAGCCACCAGTTGTGCTTTGCTCAGATTATATTTAATTGATGCACAATGTGCGATAGCATAAACATGCTCCCTCCCCCCTATCTTGTAGTGCCTCTCTCAGAACGTTCAGATGCTGCAGTCCTCCTGCGGATACTTTCCAGTTTGAATTAAAACCTAAATAATTGCAGGACTGTGCTTCCTTGCCTGTTACGGTAACACCTTCCCCATCAAAGGCAAAGAGCTTTTACAGCACCTCTTGGAGCCTCAGCAAAACACACACACATCTTCTTTCAATTTGTGAGAGATTTCTGGGAGATATAAATATCCTACAGCTATCATCATCTCTGTAGTCCCACTTGCACATTGAAATGTGATGTGATGGCAATAACAGTTGTGTTGTTATTTGTGTGTTTGTTTTTTTTATTTAATATCTTCCATCCCAGCTTCAGCAGTAGCATATGATGTGGTTTCTCTTGGGTGCTAACCATGTGGGTGTTGCAGAAATGCTTCTCCCTGGATAGAACAAAGACAGTCCTGTTTCACCTCCAGAGGGGTTGCTAGGCTTATAAAATTTCCCTCTGTCACCGACTGATCACCTGGAGTACAATATTTCTGCCAACCTCTGTTACCCCACCATTGTGGGACTGTAATGTTGTTGGATGCTGGCATCCACCTCTCTCGGGAGACAATGGAAGAGGGACCCTTTGGGGGCAACGTCAAATCACTGGAGAGTTACAGCGCTTGCTGCAGATCGTGTCCTCCCTCAAAGAGGGCACGTGTTGCGGTGCGACCTGACAACCAAACCCTGTGTTGTGGGTGGGTACAACCTTACAAGTTGTGATGATTTGCTACGTGGCAGGCGAAACCCAATGGCAACAGCCAAGTGGGGGAAATTCCTGCCATGCCCCTGTCCCAACGACAGACGACACACGACAGCATAGCAAGGTCAATCACAAAATGCCCTAAAATTAGGGAGGGGTGGGCGGGTGTTCCAATGCACGAGTGAAAGAGGAAGCTCTGGGACACGTGCATGGGTTTATATAGGTCCCTCAATCTGTTTAGACTGCACCCCATTGGCATCGAGGGATCTACCAATCGGGTGTTGTGGCTATCCAATAGACCCACCCACAACCAGGAGGTCAGTCTCCAGGTCTCACCGCAACATGTACCCTCTTTTAGGGAGGGCACGATTTGTATGCAGGAAGAGAAAAGGACAAGGAGCCTGGACATGGGACCTTTGGATGACCCCTGCCCACGGAAGCCCAGCAGACCTTCCCATTGAAATTATGAGATCTAGCCATGAATTTCTTTGGTCCTTGGGCAGGTTAAAGTTGGTGAACCAGAAAGGAGGTAAGATAGAACCAATTTCAACCTCTTGCCCGTGAGTAAAGAAAGTGCTGTTTACAGCCCAGCCACGTGAAAACTGTTGTCTGCAAAAGATTCTCATGATGCTGGGGCCGCATCTGCAAGATGCAAACATCTGGGCAAGGCTGATTATTACATGGGCCTTTTCCTGGAAATCAACACCCCACCCAGAGGGAGGAAGCCAATTCCCAAAGAAAAACTGGCCCCACCCATGTTGGTGGGTTATTCTGAGGCAGCTTTCAGTCCCTCTGGATCTCCTCATGGAGAAACAGCTTTCACATGCTTAAAGCAGGGGTGGAGAATCTGTGCCCCCCCCCCCGAAGTTGAAGGATTTCAGCTTCCATCAGCCCCAAGCAGCATGGTCAATGGTCAGGGATGGTGGGAGTTTTAATCCAGCAACATCTGGAAGGCCACAGTTTCTCCCAAGTATCTCACAGGATCTAGAATTCCACACTGCTGTGCTACTTTAAATAATATATTCAATAAAACCCACTGGGTTTCTTTTCTCCTGTTACGGAAGGTGGGGAGGTTGTATTTTGTTTTGCTTCACTTTGCTTACTGTATGTTTTACGTGTGACCCCCTTGATCAGCTTCCTTGGTAAATACTGATGCATCTGAGAAGTAGTGCCAAATTTCATCCTATTCCTTCTCCCTATCCATCACTTTTCCATAGATTGTAAGTCTGAGGTGATTTACTGGCTTATTATCTTTGTAAGCTGTTCTGGGATCCTTTTCGTATGAAGAGAATGATTAAAATCCAGTACATACATACATACATACAGTGGTACCTCGGGTTAAGTACTTAATTCATTGAAACTGTTCTTAACCTGAAGCACCACTTTAGCTAATGGAGCCTCCTGCCGCCACCACGGCGCTGGAGCACAATTTCTGTTCTCATCCTGAAGCAAAGTTCTTAACCCAAGGTATTATTTCTGGGTTAGCGGAGTCTGTAACCTGAAGCGTATGTAACCTGAAGCGTCTGTAACCCGAGGTACCACTGTACAGGTAAAGGGAGCCCTGACCGTTAAGTCCAATCGCAGATGACTCTGGGGTTACGGCATTTACTGGCTGAGGGAGCTAGTGTTTGTCCGCAGACAGCTTCCGGGGCATGTGGCCAGCATGACCAAGCCGCTTCTGGCAAACCAGAGCAGCACACGGAAATGCTGTTTATCTTCCCGCTGGAGCGGTACCTATTTATCTACTTGCACTTTGATGTGCTTTTCAACTGCTAGGTTGGCAGGAGCTGGGACCGAACAACAGGAGCTCACCCCGTCGCGGGGATTCGAACCGCGACCTTCTGATCTGCAAGTCTTAGGCTTTGTGGTTTAGACCACAGCGCCACCTGCGTCCCAGATACATACATACATACATACAAACATAAATATTGGGCAAACGCTGTGGTTGAACCAAAAAGGTGCTGGCACCTCCCAGCTGCTGCTGCTGCTGCTGCTGTTGGCTTTCTAAAGGTAGCCAAAGTGCGTCATTGTTCTTATTATATTTACCCTTCCATCAGTCATGTGGAGCAGCGCAAACCAGTACAGTCATACCTTGGGTTCAATGTGCTTCGGGATGAGTGCGTTCGAGTTGTGCTCCGCGGCAACCCGGAAGTAACGGAGCGCGTTACTTCCGGGTTTCGCCGCTTGCGCATGCGCAGACGCTCAAAATGGCCCCGCGCATGCGCAGAAGTGCCAAAACGTGGCCTGCGCATGCGCAGACACGGGTTACGTTTGCTTCTAGATGCAAACACGGCTCCGGAATGGATCCTGTTCGCATCTAGAGGTACCACTGTATACCTGATGAGCTTCATTGGCAAGAATCCTGTATCCATGCCCATCAAACTCCACTGCAGAATTTTCACCATCCTCCTCCTCACACTTCGTTCCCTGCCCACATGTTCATAACCCAAGTTGGCAGCCCCTGGCACATTCAGATTCCATGCTGCTTGAATTCATTTGTGCTAGTCAAGAGTACTTTTGCATTGTCCAGTGCAATGACACATCTCAAACTTTTTAAAGTAGAGTTTGTATTTTCATTTCTCTTTTTTTAAAAGGGAATGATGTTTTGTTTTAATAAGCTCTCCCCCTCCTTCCCCCTCATCTTTTCTCTTTGGTTTTTCTCCTTCCTTGGGGAAGGGGTGGGGGGAGAGAGACACCAGTTAAGGCTATTTTTGAAGATATATTATGGTATTTTTCTTACCAGCTGAGCTGTCTCTTAATCCAGCCCAACATGTTGTTTGCTTTTTTGACTGCTGCTGGGCCTTCAGCAGGTGCTTTCATCAACCTGTCTACACCAATGCCTAGCTCCTTTTTCCTGAGTGGCCACATTTAATTTAGAACCCATCAAGGCGTGTGAGCAGTTCAAGCAGATTCTGTCCATGGTGTATTCCCGGGCAAAGTCTGCTGTGGATTTCATCTGCTGCTCTTGTCCAATTTCTACATATATTATTAAGTCTACTTCCAGCAAAGCATTTTGCTGCATGAATACAGATGTGCATTATTAAACTAATATTATTGCAGAATAAATTATTGATTACAAAGAATACTAGACGATTAAAAAATAGCTTTTCCTGTTTATAAAGGGAAAGGCTAACTTTGTCTTCATCTTATTATTACCATTACTATTATTTGTATTAAATTTCTTATACATGTGACTGGCATTTTTTAAAAAAACAAAAACAAACCCCTATAATGTTGATTATACATAGCTGTTAATTATAAATCAGCATATTTAAGGGTCCATTTTTAAAATATATATTACTCACGTCGTACATTTCCTTTTTTTTATCGTACCCTAAGTGTGCTTATCTGACATCTGAAGGCAGACCTGTTTAGGGAAGCTTTTAATGTATGATGGACTACTGTATTTTAATATTTTGTTGGAAGCCGCCCAGAGTGGCTGGGGAAACCCAGCCAGATGGGTGGGGTATGAATTTATTATTATTATTATTATTATTATTATTATTATTATTATTATTATTATTTTATTATCTTCAATGGTTGGGCACTTTTGTGGTACAACGCCTCAGGGCCCCCATGGTCCAGCCAGGAAGCAGCTATTGGAGGTTTTCCCAGGCTAGCGCAACTGCCAAATGGGTCTTGTTTGGGCTGGGAAGTGGGGTGTGGCCTGCCTGATATTTGACCTATCATGGGCAGGCTACTCAGCTGACTCTACTTCAGGGGTCTCCTCTGAGGTCAGGGCCTTTTTAGTGGTGGTGCCCCACTTATGGAGTCCAAGGGAAGCTGAGCTCACACCTACTGTTATCCATTGAGCATCAGGGTAAGACTTTGTTTCCCCAGGTCTTTAAAGGTCTCTCTCTTCTTAATGTGTTCAAACTCCTGCTTTCTTGCTGGTTTTATTATGATTGACATGCTTTCCTGCAGTGCATTGATTGTTGGCTGCATTTATCATCATTTTTCATTTGTATGCCGCCTTTCCATAGTTAAAACAATGCTCTAAGCGGCTTACAGCATGACAGGATTTACGTAATTACCAACATGACAAAAGTCATAGGTAAAGGGACCCCTGACCATTAGGTCCAGTCGTGGCCGACTCTGGGGTTGCGGCGCTCATCTCGCTTTATTGGCCGAGGGAGCCGGCGTACAGCTTCCGGGTCATGTGGCCAGCAGGACTAAGCCGCTTCTGGTGAACCAGAGCAGCCATTTACCTTCCCTCCGGAGCGGTACCTATTTATCTACTTGCACTTTGACATGCTTTCGAACTGCTAGGTTGGCAGGAGCTGGGACCAAGCAATGGGAGCTCACCCCGTCGCAGGGATTCAAACTGCCAACCTTCTGATTGGCAAGTCCTAGGCTCTGTGGTTTAACCCACAGTGCCACCCGCGTCCCCAACAAAAGTCATAAACAATGAATAAATGAAGCACATCGAAAGGAACACAACCACATGGAAAACAATTTCCACATAAATCATAAAATCTAAAACCCAAAAAATACAACATTAATATCAATAACAATTTAAAATGACATAGATAAAAAATAAAAATGGTTTTTAAAAAGATCCATCTGTGTTGAGCAGCAGCAGCAGCCCTTTATGGAGCCCACCAGGTCCCACCCCAAACCAGGGGCAGAGAGTCAGGGCAGGGCCCTCACTCCCAGTAGGTCAGTCATGAACTGTCCAAGGACCCATGTTGTCACTGGCTGGTATACAAATATAACAATTCCAAGTCAAAACTGTTAATAAACCAAGGCGGCAAGGGAGTAAGAAGGAGTTAGGGCAGCAAATACACTTAAGTTGAAGATCGGTCATCAAACTACCGAAAAAGATCGGTCATCAAACTATTATTTACCCTCTGGGTAAATAATAGCCACGTCACAGTTTTGCCATTCATATACTAATTCTAAATTTCAACCACTGAGAAGCTACCTACCTTCCAAACTATTAAAAAGTAGTAGCCTTTATGAACACTGATCTAGTTACATCATTTTATAGCAGTAGTAATCGTAATAGTTTATTGATTTATGAATTGTCTCATGTAAATGTACAATCGTGCCATCATATAATATATACATACGATATAATACATATTATTGACTGAAGCAAACTCTTTTCCCTGCCCCTTTCCAACAGAAATGTAGCAATCGTATTGCATTTCTGTATAGATAGAATAATACACACAAAGAGAGGAAGGGGAGAGAGATCTTTAAAAAAAAATATATCTTACGACGTTTTTAATGCATTTCATGACCTGAAATATTTGACTCCAGACTTTAAAGGTTTGAGGTTGGCAACAGCTGTCTCTTTCTCCCATTAGGAAAGGCACCATGGAAGTATTAAAGAAACTGTAGGACAGAAAGATGTCTGCCATCAGCACTGTCAGTCCTAGCAATCATGGCTGGTTTGACGGCTTTTATATGAGTTCCTGCATATGTTTCTGGAAATCGGTGGGCTATTGGAGAATGCTTGCCTCTTGCTGACTGTATCTTCTCAGTCCGAATTGTGTGTGAATAGGAATTAAGGAAACATACACAAGGAGAGGGGTGTCTAATTCTCTAAGAAACACATTTCCATTCATGTGGGAGTTGCAAGACATGCCAGTGGTCTTTCATAATCTTTCAGTCTACTCTTTGTTTGTCATTTCATTTCCTTTGTGGTGCCAACATTACTAGACGGCTCAGTGACACAGATGCTCAAGGAGTGAATACTCAACTCCTTTTTCCCCTCTCTCTATCCCCCCCCCACCTACATCTTTTTTTTCTTTTTGGCTTAGGGAAGGCTTTTCCCTTAGCCATGGAAACACCCTGTTCCCTTATTGGAGTTGACCGGAAAAAAATCTTGATTTATCTGTCTAGAAGCATTTCCTGCTTTAAGTTTTGTTTTAGAGCAGAAGCCTGTTCTCTTCCATTTGCCTCTGCCTATGTCCTTAGCAACCCAGAATATAGAGAATGTCCCGAGCAACCATTGCATTGCCATAATGTGGTTGCAATAAAGGTCATAAATGGAGCCTGCCTGGGAATTAATTCAAATAAGAAATTGACGTGCCAAGTTCAGTCCTCTGCTGGGCATGTTAATAATGTCACTTGTGTGATTGCTGCCAGAGGACATCCTAAAGCCAGGACTTGCAGCTCCCTGCCCCTACCCTTGGGGCTCCCTTACTAGGACAAAAGCAGAGCCCAGAGGTCAGAAAGAGACTGCGGCGGCATCACTGCCGGGAGATAACTATTCATCTCCTTAAAGTATGGGCTAGCTTCTTGAAAGATTAATGTTGCTGGTGTTCAGGCATTTAAAAAATAGCACTGATTTCATCCCTGGACGGACTCCAGTGAAGTGACAACAGGGGTGAACTGGGAAGCGGCAAAGTCCTTGAGTTGCCATATGGCAAACATTTATAACTTCAGCAAGGCTGTTGCAATATCCTAACAAGTCATTCAAAGGGTTTTTTTTGGGGGGGAGATTCAGCAATCCGATCAAAAGAGGCAGAATATGGGGTTGTGGGACAGTGGGGTGGGTGGGGGACCCTTGCACCAGCATTTCTTGCACAAATAGGGAAGAGAAAGAACTAAGGAGACAAACGCAGAAAATGCGACTAAAGAAATGATGCGCGTGTTTTTAGTAATAATAATAATAATAATAATAATAATAATAATAATAATAATAATTTATTATTTATACCCCGCCCATCTGGCTGGGCCTCCCCAGCCACTCTGGGCAGCTTCCATAAAAACCAAAAATACAGTAAAATATCACACGTTAAAAACTTCCCTGAACAGGGCTGCCTTAAGATGTCTTCTGAATGTCAGGTAGTTGTTTATCGCTTTGACATCTGCTGGAAGGGCGTTCCACAGGGCGGGCGCCACCACCGAGAAGGCCCTCTGCCTGGTTCCCTGTAGCTTTGCTTCTCGCAATGAGGGAACCGCCAGAAGGCCCTCGGCGCTGGACCTCAGCGTCCGGGCAGAATGATGGGGGTGGAGACGCTCCTTCAGGTATACTGGACCGAGGCCGTTTAGGGCTTTAAAGGTCAGCACCAACCCTTTGAATTGTGCTCGGAAACGTACTGGGAGCCAATGTAGGTCTTTCAAGACCGGTGTTATATGGTCTCGGCGGCCGCCCCCAGTCACCAGTCTAGCTGATAAAGGAGATTACTTACTTGGCCGTGTGTTTGTGGAAATGTTTAGAATGAGAACAGTGGTTTCTTGTTTTAAAAGGGGAGGGGGGCTGAGGAAAGAGTGGACAGTCCACAGGCTTCATTTGTACCAGGCCTTACTAGGGTTGATCCTTGTTGGAACCTGTGTTTCATTATCAGAGCCCAGTGACAGATGTGCTGCAACAGAGGAAAGAATGATTCTCCGAGTCCACCCACACAGAGTTGGGGCTTGGAGGAAGGCAGGTAAGGCTTTTGGATTACGACGTGTGACTTCTGGGCAGGCTTCAGTACCAACATCTCCTTTTTTTTGAGAATCATGAAATCATAGAATTGTATAACCAGGGCCGTCTTACCCATAGGTGCTAGGGGTGTGGGGCACCTGGGTGTTGGGCTGTCAGGGGGGCCAGGCCAAGAGTCCAGGGCCCGAGAGTTGAGTCCAGGGAAGAGCCCATCCGTTGGTTGGAGTGCTGTGGTGGGCTCTCCTGCTGCAGTTCTGTGCTGCAAGTTCAGGGCTGAGACGGCTGGCTGGCTCCGTCCTCCTGCACGCCTGGGACTGGGCAACCTGGGGAGGGGCGCTGGATGGATCTTTGCACCCTGGCACCACATATGCTTAAGACAACCCTGTGTATAACTGTAGCATTGGAAAGGACCACAAGGGTCATCTAGTCCAATCCCCTACAAAGCAGGAATATTTTGCCCATTGTGGGGCTTGAACCACAACCCGCAATCCTGAGATCAAGATTCTCCTGATATACTGAGAAACTAAACCACAACTGCCTTTTCAATAGGCATATCTAAGTATCCAGTGCTTTCTGAATGTACTTCAAGTACGAAAGTAGTGATTCCCTGGTAGCTCCACAAGCGCTGGTTCAGATGTACATTCTCAGCAATTGATGACTACACCATCAAGTGATGGCCTGGGGATGGACCGTGACAGACAAAATGCCCACATTTCTGCATGTCACCTCAAGCACAATGCTTTACTATTGGAGTCTGATATCTTCACTTGCAGTCACCAGGTACAGCAGCTTTCCCCAGCCCAGGGCCTTTCAGAAGTTGTTGGGCTACAGTTCCCATCATCCTTGACCATTGATCATGCTGACTGGGGGTATCGGGAGTTGAAGTCCAACAACTCCACAGGTTAGGGAAGACCGAAGCACACAATAATCCAATGATGCAGATGTGAACCAGCTGTAAGTCTCAGCCTGGTAACAATGGTCTGTACCAGAGCTGGGGAAACCCAGGTCCTCCAGATGTTGTTGGACTCCAACTCCCACCACCCCTGATCATTAGCCATACTGGAAGTGACATTCCAAAAATGTCTGGAGGGCCAGAAGATTCTAAACCATGGCCTACACTATCTTTGTGCATAGTGTCCCATTTGGGGCCATCCAGCCATGCTTGTTTGTTTATTCCCATACCTGCCCTGCTCACATCTGAAACAGGGGGCAGCATATGCAACATACCACAAAAACCACACCAACTGCTACTGTTGGCAATACCACTTTGGATTGCAACTGTAGAATTTCTTTCAAGCTTTCCTGTTGCATGTGGGATAGGGTGGGAGGTTTCACAAAAGGGCATCTGGGAGGTGTAACGTAGGCCAGAATGTTTGGGCAGGTGGCTTCTTCAAGCTCTGTCCAACCACAAATCAGATAGGTAGATAGGCCTACAGCCATAACACCCTGAATACACCCGATCCCGTCCGATCTCGGAAGTTAAGCAGGGTCGGGCCTGGTTAGTACTGGGATGGGAGACCGCCTGGGAATACTGGGAATAGGCTGTATGAATTGTGTATTGCTTTGTAATGATTCGTTGGGTCTCTGGACTGTAATAAAGATTGATGATGAGATAGATAGATAGATAGATAGATAGATAGATAGATAGATAGATGATAGACAGACAGACATTATTGGCATCATTGTAGTTATAGGTTTTTAAAATATATATAGCACTATTATTTTGATCACTTCCTAGGTTAATCGAAATTTGGCCAAGTCATCCAGCCACCCTCCTTTGGTCCATGTGAGGCCTGCAGTGACAGCAAAAGAGCTACCCCCAGCTGGTCTTGCTCCCTTGCCAAGCTCTGGAAGTCTGTCACTGCCTTTCATGCTCCGCTTAGAAGCATTCCATATTGTGTTAATCCTTGTGGTTAGCAAGATCTTTCTGGCAAGTCTGCCAAATTCTTTCTAGTGCTTAACAAGACAATTCTCTCCCACTGTACTGTAGGTTATGGGGAGAGCCAGGGTCTTAATTCATCCCATGCCTACAGTAACGTGTGCGGAGATTACCCCCAGAATCCCACTGGCTGCATCAAAAGTGCCTGGATCGGGTACCTGCTGTGCTCAGGACTCAGCAAGGGTACGTGTTCATCTAAACACATATATTTTATGCTTTGCCAAAGCAAACTCTGCTGTTTTTGGCTGAGTTCCTAGTTGTGTTTCAAATGCCGATTTCATGGCTCACCTCATCGCCCCCATACATGGCTGAGCACTAGACCCACTGCACCAATTCCACTTTCCTTACTGCTCTGTCTCTTCCGAAATGAAAGGACTAGGGAAGAGAGTCCCCCTCCTTTCTTTCTTTCTTGTCCTCTCCTTCTCTCTTTCTTCCTCCCCCTGTTTCTGGGCTGGAACATGCTGTGTTTTGATGCCATGTCCCAGCTGATTGAATGCCTTCCTCTTGACACACAGTGTGTGGGTGATGTGGCTGCCTTTGTGCAAAAAAAGAAAAGGGAAAAAGAATGAGAGCTTCAATATCCTGTTCTGAACCCCCAAAAGAGAGGCAGACTCATACAGATTCCTCCCCTGCTAGCAGCAGCAGCAGATCTTGTTTTCATTAAAGGAAAAAGTGTGGCCACATATATTCTCGATGAGATTTAAAGACACACTTGCATGCTCACGATTGTGAAGCAGTGACTCAAAATCAGTAGAGCAATGATAAAGCTTGGGTACTTTTAACAAAGCACTGAAACCAACATCATGATACTTCAGGTGCATTTTGGAAAAGGAATTGTCTCCCAGGCTCCTTCAGAAAGAAAGAAAAACCAGATGGACCTTCCTGTGGAGAGAAGAATGTGATGTTTTCTCTAATTGCTGATGGAGGTTGGTGTGTCTAACTGCTCTCCTGCAAACACACACACAAACCCCAGAACCTTGTATGCAGAAAGCTAACATGTCAGGCTGAAGGATTTGGCCTAGTCTTCCCACCGAGATGTTATTTTTCATGGAGCCTCACTAAAAATACAAACTCCTACTTAAGCCCCTGCAATGTCATAGTCCATGGCTGATTCTGCTATGCCACTTTTAGGAACTGGGCTTTTAGACTACAGCTACCATAGAAGGTAAAGGTAAAGGGACCCCTGACCATTAGGTCCAGGTCGTGGCCAGTCTGGGGTTGCGGCCTTCATCTCGCTTCATTGGCTGAGGGAGCCGGCGTTTGTCCACAGACAGCTTCTGGGTCATGTGGCCAGCATGACTAAGCTGCTTCTGGCAAACCAGAGCAGTGCACAGAAACGCCATTTACCTTCCCGCCAGAGCGGTACCTATTTATCTACTTGCACTTTTGATGTGCTTTAGAACTGCTAGGTTGGCAGGAGCAGGGACCGAGCAACGGGAGCTCACCCCGTTGCAGAAATTCGAACCGCCGACCTTCTGATCGGCAAGTCCTAGGCTCTGTGGTTTAACCCACAGCGCCACCCACGTCCCTGCCATAGAAACACAGACTTAAATCATTTGGGTAAGTTGCACTTATGTTTGTTTTCATGAATATTGTTTTCAAACCCCTCAATAGAAGCCTACAAACTTTTGGATCTGAAAACTGTACAGCAGTGAATGAAATATTTTTCTTGATTCAGTTTCATAGCATTTAGATAAGTGCATTGCACACAAAAAAGAGAGGGAGTCAGCTGTTTGTCTGGTCATTACAATTGCAGTGCAGCCTCCCAGTGAACACAAGTCGTTAACCAAATTCCTTTACAACACACTGTGCAAGAGAGAATTTTTGTCCGCGGGAAGCATCAGCAATGTGCATAAAAGGAGCGAAGCTTCTCTTGCCTGCACTTGACAGCACTCCTCTAATCAGCAGTTTTCTCATCCTGGAGATCCTCCTTGAGGTTTGCAGATGACCACACATAACGATGTGGTTTCTTGTCAACTAGCAGTAATTTCGCCGGACAGCAAAATGTACTGCGAGAGACGACTACTTTGCAAGTGAAATGGGGATGACCTACTTTTCCAAGTCTGCATTTGCACAGCGCCCCTCTAATCTCTTTCAATAATATTTAGCTAGTGGTAACAGGATGCTGAGCACCACAGAAAACAAGTCATAATTCAGTGGAATTACAGGGGTGGGAGGAAACAGAAAACTAACAAATAGCACTTTGTACACGGCATTGACTTACTTTCATTTGTTACTTACACTGCTTCTTGTTTTTCTTTCAAAGAGTGCAAAGTGGTATATAATATTCCCTCCACCCCCATCCTTACCACAACCCTTTCAGGTAGTTGTATTAAGCTTGCCCAAGCAGGCTTCATAGCTGTGTGAGAATTTGAACATTGAACTCCTGCAATCCTAGACAGACACATTAGCCATGGAACCACTCCATTCCCCCTCCCCAACATGTACACACACCAAAAAAATAGACGTTGTGCCCCTCACCCCCCATTGGAGGATTTATAGTGCTCATCACAATCTGGGATTTGCATGTAGACGGGGTGAGAGATGACCCAGAGTGAGGGCAGGTTTCACACCAGCAGTGGCCAAGGCATGGGGGCGAGAAGGGAGGGGTGCTGAGAGGGAGAAAGTGGTGGTTTAAAACAATGGGAGAAGTTTAAGTAAAGCAGGGATGAAGGGACCTAAGAGGAAAACAGTGATTTAAATCAACAGCAGAGGTTTCAGCGAAGTACTATGGAATGTTTTAGGTCTTCACATCCTTCATCTCTCTCACATGGGGCAGCTGAGGACTGGACAAGGGAGAAGTGTGAGAGGGAAAATAAAAGGGAAATAGTGTCTCTGAACACAAGTGGCTTCGGAAATGGGGCTGGGGAGGTGGAAAGCAGGCTTCATTGTTGCATGCTGTGGTAAAGGGAAGCTCATGGGAGGCCATGGTTCTGATGGGGCTTCTGGGCTACAGAGTCTGAGGCAACACAACCTCCTCAGGCTGAAGCTGTGCCAGAAATATGGGCTTCTGGCCTGGAGCTTCTGGGACCACTGGGGTTGCTTCTGAGGACAACTCCCTCTCTTGCTCTGATTTTCTTTCTAGATTCCAGGCCTCATCCCCGGAGGATCACAAGCTTTTATATCCCATTCAAGTATGATATGCTACAATATTATTAGTTTAACATTTTGTATACAATAAGAACTTATACCCATGTTATCCAGGATCAAAAAGGTGTCTCAAAATAAGAGACCTTGCATACCTTTGTTCTCTCCAGTTTTGTATGCTGCCCTTATTATAACGTGATGCAGTTGCAAAATGCATAGTTTATGTCTCACAGACCCAGATAAATATTCATAAATTTCTCCAAAGCCTCTAGGTAGGAATGTGCAGTTGCTGTTAGACTACTCACTATTCCTGTTTGTCACCATAGGTTTTTAATGTCACTCTTCCCACCCACCCTTTTATCTTGCTCACTGCCCCCTACTCCAGTAGTATATTCTCAAGTGTTTGGTCCACTCTAGTTTTAAATAGATTAAATATGGTACTTTCTCACTGACTTGTCAGAATCTGTCAGTGAGTCTCCAAGGCAATTGACACAGGCAATTTTGAAGGTGCATTGTGGACCTTAGCCCACTTGTCATTTGGCTCTAAATACAATGCTTTCCTCTGGCTGTCATGAGCATGGCACAATGGCATTTTGAAGCCTTAACTCTCCCTCTCCTCCAAATGCAATCGTACAAATTGCCTGCAACAAATGACCTTTGCAGTTGGGTCCGGTGCTGAGCCAAAGAAATGAAAATATATATTTGGCAGGCAGGTGTACAGAAGATCGATTTGTAGCGTGGGGCAAAAGTTTCAATTCCGAAGCCTGGGCACTTTGGATATTAAATGATAAAAGGCTTTGGGTGCTAATAACACACCCACCACTTTTGTTTTTTGTTAATAGCATTGGATATGGACCAACTTTAGTTAAGCACTTTTTAGTTTCATTACAGCTTTCCCATTGGAATTTTAAAGTACATACCTCTAGCTAGACCATGACCACTGGATCTTAAGAATTGGCATAACATAGAGCTACTGTTGGAACTCTCTCTATCAGTGCATTGGTTCACACACTTTGAGTGGTGAGGTAGCAGCCCACCATGTACCTAAAGTAACGTGGTTTTTTGTGATTTTTCCAACTGCAGAAAAGGCCCACCCTCAAGTTGCTACCCTCCAGACTTCTTGCAGAGGAGGCACATGAAGAAGAGCTATCAGAGCCTCCACACGACCGAGCTGTAATGGCTACTCCTCCGACGTATCTTCAGAACCCATCCAGGCTCTCCTCCGATGGTGATGAACGACCTAAGCCTTTGAATGAGGCTTCAGGCACGCTCTCCAGAAGGAGCCAGAAATATGTGCTACATTGCTACTTTATTTCTAACTATGTAAGACAGAAAAGAATATGCATCTGCTCTCTGTGAGAGACAGAAAAACAACAGAACAAAGAAGCAGGAAACCAGTAACATCAATATCCGTCTCCCGTAAGACTTCCAACAGTCTGGAATGTCAACAGAGTCTTGTGACTCTAAGAACTGCACAGTGGCATAACAGAAACCTAACAAGAGCCTCAGATGGTGATTGCAGGGTCTGGGCCATTTCATACAGGGAGAGGAGGTCCTCTCTGTTTCATCTTCTGAATGACTGGCCCAAGGTTACACATTGAACTTTACTTCATTTCTTATCAGAACTAAACATAAGAACCTGAAATGTCCCGTGGATGTTAACATAGAACAGTTTTATACACTGGTTAAAACTAAGAGGAGGAATTCAACATTGCACTATGTTAATCATTCCATCATGGCAAGCTGAAACATTCCCCCCCTTTCCTTCTCCCACATGATGTTCTGAAGGTTCTCCTGACCCCAAGCCAGTTGTAGGTGACATGCAAGGGGAGGAGGGGCAGAAAGCCCCATTGTGCAACCAGAAGTCCATGCACAGGCCTGTAAGTTGAATACAGTGGTACTTCTGGTTACGGACGCTTCTGGTTACAAATGCTTCAGGTTATGAGCTCCGCTAACCCGGAAGTAGCTGCTCCTGGTTGTGAACTTTGCCCCAAGATGCAAACAGAAATCATGCGGCGGAGGTGTGCGCACAGTGGGAGGCCCCATTAGCTAAAGTGGTACCTCAGGTTCAGAACAGTTTCAGCTTAAGAATGGACCTCCGGAACGAATTAAGTTCTTAACCAGAGGTACCACTGTACATGATTTATAACTGAGATTTTGCCACTTGGACAAAAAGGGGAGGAGATGAAAGTTTAATATAGAAACCAACAGCAAACAGGGGTTTTTCAAATGCCCATAAACCTGTCTCCTTATTTTTCTGCATTTCTACCATTGCAAAACATAGGAAAAATTGGGGGGGGGGGGAGAAGACTCAGTGGCCTTGGTACCATATTGCAGGAAATATATGCTTGACAGACAGTGAAGTTCTTTGTATTCTGAAGCAACTGAAGTAATCTTTCAATATTGCCTTAGAAGTGTTGATTATTTCATAATCCATTCAAAATCCGTAGAAACATTATCATTTGACATATTCTAATTTAAGTCACTTTCAACCCTTTGATAGTCAGAAAATAATAATGACGCCACAGTTTAAATTCTAGATGAGAAAAAAGATGAAAACATCCTTCTCCATTTCAGTAAAAACAAGGGGTGAGTTTTAAGCCATGAAAATAGTTGCTACAACCCAAAACATATTTACTCAGAAGTAAATTTCTCTGTGTTCCACGAGGCTTACGCCTAAGTAAATATGCACAGATCTGCAATCCAGGTCCATTATACTTTCACCTCATGAGGTGAAGGTATCTCCATCCCCAAATATGTCACTATTGCCAATCTATCCTATCAAATGTCCTCTCAGTGACAAGTTAAATAGTGTCCAGAGGTATTATCCATTGGAGGGTGGCAACTGTTCCTTTAAAAACTCGCTTGTTGTGAGCATTGTCTCTTAACACTTGTGACAGAAATTCTGATAATGCTCATCAGTAGTCAATAAAGTAATGGAAGGTTATTACGTTAATTAACTGAAGTGTAGTTTTGGAGCAGTGCTTTTGAAATGAATATATGCAGCAACTATAGTTGGAATGAGCAGTCTTGCTCTTCTCAAGGTATTCAGTCAAGTTTTCTGAGGTAATATCTGACAGGATTGAAGTAATTGGTTTAAAGCTTGATGTGCATATTAAAATAATTTATATTTTGCCCTGAGTTTGGGGCACAACAGATGACTCATAACAAATCCCAAAATGCTCTGACAGAGCAATCCTACCAGGCCAAGGGATGGAGATTAAATGGCAGGCAAACCAGAAAATCCAAAGTCTTATCTCTCTGGTGCTAGCAGGGAACAAGTTGTGAGGGGGTGACACTTTCCCTCTCCTTTCTGAGTGTGTGTATATATCTTTATCTATTTATCTGGTTGGTTAGTTAGTTATTTATCTAACTAGCTATCTAGCTATACACCACTTGGAACCAATGGGAGGGAAATAAACTATGCCAGCTCCAAAGATTCCACCATTCCCCACACCAGGGCAACAGGAGAGCTTTGGGTCCCTCAGATGCACTTTTAAAGAAGCAAAAATCTGCCAAATGATGTAGCTCCTGTCCATGGCGAAGGCGACAAAAAGCTTTCTGCTCATAGAATGGTGCTCCACTGAGCCCCAACACACAAAGTTTTATGAGATGCAGAAATATGCTCAGTTCTAGAAATCAGAGGCCTTTCTTCTTGGAATAATAGGTTTGGAATTGCCCAAGAAAGATGTTAAATTGTTTTTGTATGCCACAACTGCAGCGAGAATTTTGTTAGCTAAGAATTGGAAAACACAAGAAGTCCCAACAGTGGAGGAATGGCAGATGAAGATGATGGACTTTTCGGAGCTAGCCAACCTGACTGGAAGAGTCCGCGACCAGAAGGAGGAGGAATACCAGGAGGAATGGAGGAAATTTAAAGACTATTTACTTAAATATGTTATGTTAAGTTAATTTAATTGGAAAAGCTTGCAAATATCAGATAGGCTTAGAATTTAAATATGTAATGTTAGGAATTAATATGTTTAATGCCAAAATTGAAAGAAAGAAAGATGTTAAGTGATTAAGTTAATTTTATGAGAAAATCGGTTTTGGAAAACTGTTAAAATGATATACACTGAAATTCAACCAGGGAGATACGAGGAAGTCACTTAACAATGTTACTAAGATTGGTTTAATTACGGTTGAGATTTATGTTTGTTTGTTTGCTTGTTTGTTTGTCTGTTTAATTTTTTTTTTTGGGAAAATCAATAAAAAAAATTGGGGGGAAATGGTCAGTTCTAATCCATCATTCACAAAGGAATTGTTAAGTATTTGTCTAAATATATACTAGGAAATGGTCTGGGTGGGATTCAAGTCTGCATTGCTCTAGCTTTACATGCTTCTGTAGGAAGATCTGACTCACCCTAGAACCCTAAGTCTATTTGTTGTTGTTTAGTCATTTAGTCGTGTCCGACTCTTCGTGACCCCATGGACCAGAGCACGCCAGGCACTCCTGTCTTCCACTGCCTCCCGCAGTTTGGTCAGACTCATGTTTGTATCTAAATGTACAAATATGTACAAACTTTGTTGAGCTACAGCTCCCATCTTCCCTGACTATTGGCCATGTTGGCTGATAGGAACTTGAGTCCAACAACACATTCTAGCTTTTGTAGACGAAGAACTTTGTAGCTGTGTTTGCAGGGATGAAATATACAGTATACCTAACAATATTTCCCCCTCAAGTTCAGATGAAGCTCAATGAACTTTGTACAGGTTCTTGCTATTTCTCATGGCAGTAAGCCCAAGGAAAGGAAAGGGGGAAACCAATCATGGTGGCAGAGAACCTGTCCATTGTTTGTTTTCCTGCTGCCTGAGAGAGCTACCACCGTATCCTGCTGGGGCAGGGATTATTCATAGCCCTCTGACTCAATGCCATCCCTGCCTCTGAGCTCACAAATCCCAGACTGAGATGACTTCATGTAGCACAGCGTTCCTTGGACGTTTGGCACCACATTAAAATGTCATTTTGAGCAATTAATATTTTATTTATAAATGCTTTATAAATATTTATTATAACGGAGCATTTAAACAGCAGCTCATCAGGAAAGAGAGAAAAGCAATCTATTACATTCGTATTAAAACATGCTCAAATATTTAATTATAAGAGAGAATATTTAGACAAACCATAAAATATGTATGCTGGCAGTGTGCTCTCGGCCAGCTCCTGTCAAACTGCCAAGCTGAGCTGAAAATATGGGGTAAGTTGTGTTCCTTGCAAAAACCCAGGGATGTAATCTGGGAATGATTCTGACTTCTCCTCCGCATCCCTCTTTATAATGTCATGACCACCTCCAAAGGCTGTGGAGTGCATTTGAGGTGGCTCTGCTTGAGGACTGCCCTGGATGGGAGACTGACCACATCCCAGGGCTTCCCATTAACATAAAGCCACTACGAATAGCAACAAATGGCAGAAGCTCTGAATTTGCCTTTGCAAAGAAAACAAGTAAACAGATCACAAAACTCATTTAATGAAGCAGTCCATGTGAATCTTTAAAGCCAGCAGTTTCTAACAGGCCTTGGCAAATGTTTGTGTATGTGTGTGTTTTTCTAATGGGAAAAGAAAAATAGCTGTTGCTCACATTGATCTCCAGTATAACATGTCACCAGGTCCATACCCTGGTCTGGAAATGTAATTAAAAGCGCTCTGTTTTGCTAATGGTGACTTACTAAAGTGTAGGAACTGATGTTTACATTTGCTCCCTCTTTTATTGCTCAAACATTGGTACGGAAAGAAAAGTTAATGCATCTGAATTATCTTGAATGGCTGCAACTGATTTATATCAGGCTTGGAGTGCTGTGGTTTACATACATCATTTTCTTTCTGGATTACTTCACCATTTGATTTGTCTTCTTCCTCCGCCTTCTCCGTTTGCTCTATTTCCTGCCTCAAATCTGCTCTCTCTCTCTCTCTCTCTCTCCTCCCACCCTTTGCCATATTTTTATGTTACCTACAGATAAACATCTCCAAAAAGCCAGCTTCTCTTTCTACTAACACTGCCTTTATGTTACAGATCTCAACATTTAGGTGGTGGTGGACCAGTACGACTAAACAAATAATCCCACTTGCTGCAGTATATTACTGAGAATTGCTGTTCATAATATTTTGTGTTGTTGTAGCAACATGTTCCTTGTCTATATTTAGTTTAATAGCTGCTTTTGGAATATTGCAAGCTAGTTGCAGTATATTATCAAATGGCTTTGAATGACATCATAACCCCAGAGTGCCATCTCTGGTGGGTTATAAAATCCTCCCCAACTCTCCGTGTGTATTAATAGCTTGTAATATAATTTTAAACCAGGTATTAGAGTTTACAGCAGGAGGAATAAAAAGAAATATTCCAGCCCTATGCAGTTTCACGAGGCAAGAAAGAGGGCACAGGAAAGCTCTTCTCTCTCGCTCTTCCAGTACAGAACTGGCGTGCCTCAAATGGCGGTACACTACCCAGGGTGGCAGAGCAGACACTGCTGGCTGTCAAACACTCTACCATTAGCAATCCCTGATTTGGGGTCATGCTCTAGGGTCATGCACATTCTGTTTGGGGGTGGGTATGGGCTGGGTCTGATGGTCTTCCACTTTCGCCCTGCTTGAATTGAGAGTGTGACCTAGAATGCTCTCCTGTGGCTTCTCATTTCAGGGTACGAACAGTGACACTAATATCCTGTTGTTCAAGGCCACTTGCCCACAACTGCTGATCTTGAGAAGCCTCAGGGTCTCCCAGAATACAGTTTGAAAACCACTGATCTATATCTCTGCTGTTGACTTTCCAGCTTTTAGCCTGTGACATGCTGCTATCACCTCCATTTGATGGCACAATTCCACATTGTCGTAATACGCTCAGGATAGCCTGAAGGGGGGGGGGATGGAGCCCAGTTTCCCACTCTATTTGCCATCCAAACTCCCAGCACACCCAACATTTATCCATGGGGAAATCCCAATGAACAACCCCAAACAATTAGTTCCCTTTGCTATCAACCTTTAGCTATAACGTGACAAAGCATTTCCTCATCCTCCCCAGGTGGTCACATATTATAAATGGACAAAGATGGCAATTTTGGTTTTTTCAGTTTGGCACATTTCCACATCAGTTTGCAAACCATTTTTATAGCCCTCATGAAAAATTGTCTACATTTTTTTGCGCATTATATTGTGTATATTTGGCAATTTTGCTGAATATTCACATTTGTGCAAGCCATTTTGCAAGCAATACATTTTTGTGTTATTTTCACTAATATGTTCATTTTTGGCACAATTTCTCCTTACATATTCATTTTTGTACACACTAGTAGGCTGGACAGCAGCACCAGAAAATTCAGAGAAATGTGAATTTTGAAAGACAGCTATGTTTTGGATTGGTTTCCAGAAACGTGACTTAGCTAAGCTTGCATTCAAATGTGAACTGCAACGAATTTCTCCCCTTATCCTTAGTCAGGCCTAACCACATGCAAATAGCACAGTCTTGCTGCACAATCCATGGCAGGCAATGGAATGGCCAATGCAGCAAGACGAGGAAGGTAGCATCAGGCAACCCTGCTGCCCGGGCAATGGGGATCAATTCCCTCCTCAAGATGCAGCATTTGAGCCTGGCAGGGGGCTGTGAAAATGTAGAGAAGATGTGATAGTGGCGTTACGCTTCCACCGGCAGAATCTGTCCCAATGAAAATTGCACCTCAAGAATTCTGCAGAGAGAAGGGCTTCCCATTTCTTTTGTGAGTCCACATGTGCCATTGAGCATTGCTGTGTGTTTGTAAAAAGCTGAAGCTGCCCTGCTCAGATTGCATCAGCCCAAGTTCCCACCCTATGAGTAGCAAGGTCAGATTCACAAGGGGGGGAAAGGACTGGTGTTAAAGCACATATCTGTGTTTTCCTGAAGAACAAAAGAGCCATCCAGTAAAGGATTGTTTCATGTGTTTAGCCAAAGTCCAACTAACTAATGATTTTGTGCACTATGGAAAATCTGGAGGGTTTTTTCCCATGGCTTTCACTACAAACATTTCTTTTCAGATTCCCTCGCGATATTTGCCGTCAGAGTTTCATCTGGCGCAGCGTTGTTGCTGCGTGCAGAACAATCGATAAAACGTTATTAAAATGTACAGCCCATGCATATCTAATCCCACTTCTCCACATGCCACCTAATTACACATATCAATTCCTTTCCCTTGACCCTCACAAAACGCGGATAAGTTTAGCAGGAGGCAGGGGAGCACTGCAAGGTGTGAGGAAGCCGTGCGCCTTTTGTTCCCAGAGAAAAGACCGGAGGGTTCCCGCATCCGGAGCGTTAAATATATTGTGCTGGAAGGAGTGAGCCATCTCTCAGATGCTCTGGATATATTTGATATTCAGTTCCCTCTCCAACCTCCTC